>NC_091431.1:3086104-3402281 GCF_032191515.1 Phaenicophaeus curvirostris
TTGCCTCCCTCAGCATATAAAATGCTGTGATAGTGTCTTTAATCTGAGGATATTAAACTGTAAGATGCATTTACAAGAATAGTTTACAGAACTCCTTGTATGACTACAGCTGGTTTATTCCAAGAATACATATTGCAGATAATCTTTAAATTTGCTGAAAGTGCTTTAGTATGGAATATAATAAAAATCAATTGTAGGAAAGGAAATCAACTGCAGCATTGCATAAAAAGACTCTTGCTTTGGAAAGTCAAGCTTTTATTGTCTTGCTGTAGGCAACGGATAATGTTGGCAGTGGTAAATTCTGTGTTGCTGTAAGGTATACTGTAAATAAATCCAGATCGTGATGTCTCTGACTAGGTTATATTAGTTTAGGTAAATCACAAAAAACTCTTATAAAAAAAAAAGTTTTGAATAGGCCATGCAAAATTAATACTAAATTTCCTGTCGTCTACCTCATTACCTTGTTAGATGACTTGTATTAAAAGCAGTGAAGCAAAGAATCAGTAACCTGGGCCTTTGCCATCTCTCCAGTGCTGCAGATAGACATATCACACAATTTACACAGAAATTATGCTTGTTGAGTATGCTTTCCTGGAATATAAGTGCACTAGACTAGAAATTATGACTTTATTATGATACTTCAAGTTTCTGCTTGTAGAAATTAGCCCCGAAAACCATTGTTGTTAAGACGCTGGACTGGTGAGTATCACAAGAAATATTCTTGTTTGTACATTATCCTTAAATAAGGCTGTATGTCTATGTTTATGTTGTATATCGACATAAACTTGTGAATACATAAACTGCTGTTCACAATGACATGAAAACTGTATGTGACTATATATGAATAAATGGAAATAATTACTGCTTTCTGATGTTATTTTTAAGAACAAAAATATTAAAAACCAGTCTCCTAGAGATTATTCAGTTAAAAAAAAAAAAAGACTGCTAGTAAGTATAATTCAAACCCAGCTTTGGCAACCCATGGTCTTCCTGAGCTACCTCCTTAGAATTAATGGGGTAATTGGGATAAAGGGGCTTGTAGTCCAAAGGAGGTAAATGCATCCTGAGATGCTAGTTTCAATGGTGAAATTGCATTAATAAGCCCTGGAACTCCCGGAATGGTTCCTCTACAACCAACCCCACACGTCTGCTAACACACATACTTGTGGGCCTACATCATAAAAAGATTGGGGAAAGATTATCCAAGAAAATATTGGATTGTCTGACTTGTTTTGGTTGAGCTCTTCTTCTTCTCATTTCGGTCCCTCTGAGAATTATACGCCTATGGCAAAAAAAGGTAGAGTTGTGGAGTGCCAGTGACTTCTGTATCGAACCCTGGCCCCAAACTTCAGACTCTTAGATATCAATACACTGAGATACAGATCCTAGCACCCTAATCAATTAGGTTTTGAGGCTGATTTTGCATTGCTATTGATACTCTTTTTATTTTCCAAAAGTGGAGGCAATTTCTTTGCTTGGCAACTTAACAACTTAAAACATAATTTCCATCGTATTACAGTTTCAGGGATGAGGCAAATTACTTCACTCTTCAAAACCAGAAAACAACCATCAAGTTACAGACAGATTTTTTTTGTTTCATTTTAGATGAAAAAAGACATAATCTGATCTGCGAGATCATCAGTTATGTATACAAATAAAAATCCTTCTTGCTGTAGAGAAAAATCTTCTAAGTAGTCAAAAACATTTAATGTAAATTAAAAGAGAGATATTGTTTTCTTTTTTATTGCTGTAGGTACATAAGATCCAGGGAGAGGTTGTGTTTTTTTTTTTTTTAATTTAGAATCATAGAATCATAGAATAGTTAGGATGGGAAAGGACCTTAAAGACAATCTAGTTCCAACCCCCCTGCCATGGGTAGGGGCATCCCACTAGATTAGGTTATTCAACTTGGCCTTGAACACCTCCAGGAATGGGGCATCAAAAACTTCTCTTGGCAACCTATTCCAGTGCCTCACCACTTTCACGGTGAAGAAATTCTTCCTAATGTCTAGTCTAAATCTGCCCTTCCTCAGTTTATAACCATTCCACCACATCCTATCACTACAAGCATTTGTGAATAGTCCCTCTCCAGCTTTCTTGTAGGCTTGTTTCAAGTACTTGAAGATCTCTACAAGATCTCCTTCGACCCTTCTTTTTTCCAGGCTTAAAAATCCTAACTCTTTCAGCCTGTCCTTCTATGGAAGCTGCTCCAGCCTTCCTCTTTGTAGCCTCCTCTAGGCCCGTTCCAACATCTCCATATCCTTTCGATGAGGATTCCAGAACTGGACACGGTACTGAGATGAGGTCTCACAAGAGAGGAATAAAAGGGCAGAATCACTTCCCTTGACCTACTGGCCACGCTTCTTTTGATGCAGCCCAGGACACGTTTGGCCTCTGGGTTGCGAGTGTACGTTGCTGGCTCATGTCAAGCTTCTCACCGAGCAGCACCCCAAGTCCTTCTCTGCAGGGCAGCTCTCAATCACATCTTCCCCCATCATGTACTGAAAACAGGGATTGCCCCAATCCAGGTGTAGGACCTTGCACTTGGCCTTGTTGAACCTTACGAGGTTCTCACATTCCCACTTCTCCAGCCTGTCCAGGTCTCTCTGGATGACATCCCATCCTTCTGGTGTGGCAACTGCACCACTCAGCTTGGTGTCATCTGCAGACTTGCTAAGGGTGCACTCGATCTCGCTGTCAATATCATTGATGAAGATATTAAACAGCACCTGTCCCTTGAGGGACACCACTTGCCACAAATATCCATCTGGACTTTAAGCCATTGACCATTATTCTCTGAATAAGACTCTCCAAACGGTTTCTTATCCACCGTACTGCCCACCCATCAAATCCGTATCTCTCCAATTTAGAGAGAAGGATGTTGTGGGTAACTATGTCAAAGGCTTTACAGAAGTCTAGATAGATCCCACCCATCGGTTTACCCGTGTCCACTGCTGCAGTTACCCCATCATAGAAAGCCATCAAGTTGGTCATACAGGATTTGCCCCTGGTGAAGCCGTGCTGGCTGCCATCAATTACCTCCCTGTCCACCATGTGCTTTAGCAGAACTTCTAAGAGGATCTGTTCCATGATCCAGGCACAGAGTATTTCTGCTCTAATAATATGGACATGGAGTATTTTCTTACTACCAAAATATTCTTTATGAAAAACGTACACATTTACTTAATTGATGGGATCATCTGAGCTTTTCTGCTCAATTGATATACAGAAAATGGAGTGCCAGTTTGTACAGAGCTGTGCAAATGCATTAGCTGATGGGCTGAAATTACTCAGAAGTGCCACTATTTGCTGTTATAACTACTTGCAGTTATAATTTTTCCTGTTTCCGACACCAGAAATCACATCACCCCTGCTAAAAAATTTCTCATGACATTTTCAAGAAAAGGTACAAATCCAGTAAAGTCTTACTTTACATGTGGTTTGTCAGTCACACAGAAATATGCCTATTTTTAAATATCGTCTCATTGTATTCTTCATCTTTTTAATATGTGAACATATGTAAAAATGAAAACTAGTCTCAAGATAGACTGAATGTCTAATTGTGCTTTTACTCCCTCAGCTATTCAGATGTGATATTTTGATGAATTTTATTCCTTTACAACTCCCAGAGGAAGATGAGTTTGTTCTGTTAAAATAGTAAGCACATTTTCTGCTTTACATTGCAAAGCTGTGAAATTTGTGTTTAATTTCTTCTTTTACACCAACCTCTCAGTTTACGGAAGTCTGTGAATATACCAGGCATAGGTTAATTAGAAATGAAGGAGAGTATACTCATGGTGAAAATAGACAAGCAATGCATCCTTGCATTAAAGAGGAGTTAATGGCCTGCTGATCTGCATAGCATAAGCAAGCCAGGAGGCCAAAAGAGATTATCATACCCCTCCACTCAGTGATATGATTAAATTTATATGATTCTGTCATTTTAAAATGAAAAAAGAGTTCAAAATCACACGCCAGTTTCCTTAGAAGTGTCTGCCTCCTCCTCTGGATCTGTGCTTGAACTAAGATATTTTCATGAAATATCTTTAAAAAAAATCCTTGTTAGTAATGAAACCTCTTTTAAAATGTCTATAACAATGGCTGCTTTTTCCTTCATGATGTCAGAGAAAAGTCTTTCAGACAGTTGTCTGTAAGCTTCTGGCTGTGCAAGTAGTATTTCCAAAGCAATTCCAAAAGACTATGGTGAAAGAGATGTGGCTAGACAGACTTCAGACTGAACCTGTTATAAATGCCCAGAGGCAGTGACACTACATTTTTTTTTTGCCTAATATAAAGAGAAAATACTACAAAATAATTTTATTTCTTTACCTTGATACAGATTGTAAAGCAACATCTCTACTTTTCTATTGCATCCCAACAACATCTCAACAGTTACTCTAATTTAATCAAAACCAAGATAATTATTTGAATAATATTTTGCCAAATTTTATTTAACTTTACGTATTTTATATATATGCATAAGTTTTGGGTTTTTCTTTCAAAAATGCCAGAGAATTTCCTTGTAGAGCCAAATCCTCATTTTAGGAAAAAGAAAAGGCTATAGAACATTTAAAATATAACATTATTCGTATTAAAAAATAACAATTTGATGTAAGTAGCCTATTCCAAATGACCTGAAACATCTTCCACATACTTTTTTCCATACTCAAAGGGTCTTTGCTATTATAAAGCCACACTTGTCATACCTGTCATGAGAAATTAAAAAGGTAATGGATCTTTAGAGGATATTTAATAATTCATGGTAAATTTGTTTTCTCTTTTGACAGTTTTTTTCTCAAATATTAATTACCATGAATGTATTTCCCCACAATTTGGCAACATGATGATTGTTTCCATAAAGAGACATTTCTAATGCCTCACATTTCTAATGGAATGTGAGTAAAATCTGTTTATTAACTCGATAATGTTCTGAGTTTTGAAGAACAAATCTGTGGATGTAGCTATTATTCCTTTGGAGTAGGAGAACTATGCCAGCATAACGCACAAGAATTCACTTTGAATATTCTCATAAGGAAAACAGAGCTATTGTTCAACATCTGCTTCAGGGTTTCAGCAGTTCAAGACCAGCTTTGATAATGGGACAACTTTAATTTCTCTTTTATGTGAAATTACAGTTGATACAATATGTAACTATGATTCTCAGTTCTGAGAATACATCTTTTAGAGAGAAATCCTTAATAGGACTAATAAATGTAATTTTTAGTGATTTTCTCGCTTGTTTTCAGTGATAAATTGACAGCCAATACATTGAAAACCAGAGATTAGAATGTTTTTGAGAACCGTGATATCCAGGATTTACTATCTTATTCTTCACAACTGTACTATTTTAAGACATAGAAAATGGAGGTGGAAAAGTCCTGTTAGATGACTGATACTATCAAAGTTCTGGGTATGGTCTTGACAGAAAATATATAAAGAATTAAACTGTTATTGAACATCATCTGAGTCAAGAAGGAAAGAAGTACTTCAAATAGGATTCATTAGCACAGCAGAAAACTGTTGCATAAAATATGTACTGTGAAGATTCCACCTCTATTGGAGTCAGCAGTGAGTGACATAAAGGGTTTGGTTGTGCATCTTTTTTAGAACTGTAGAATAGTCTGGTTTGAAAAAATCTTTGAGACCATTGAGTCCAACAGTGCCTGTCCACTACTAAACCATATCCCTGAGGACTTTGCCTGCCCCTCTTCTAAATATCTGCAGGGATATCTGAGGTGGGACTCAACCACCTCCCTGGGCAGCCCAATAACCTTTTTGGTGAAGAAATTTTTCCTAATGTCCATCTGAACCTCTGCCAGTGTAACTCAGGCCATTTCCTCTTGTCATATTTCCTGTTGCCTGGGAGAAGAAACCAATACCCATCATACTACAACCTTCTTTCACATAGTTGTAGACAGAGATAAGGTCTCCCTTTAGCCTCCTCTTCTCCAGGATGAACAACCCCAGTTCCCTCAGCTGATCCTCATAAGACTTATTCTCTAGGCCTTTCACCAGCTTTGTTGCCCTTCTCTGTGCTCCTCTTTGTTCTGTCACATAGTCTCATAGAATAACCAGGTTGGAAGAAACCCACTGGATCATCGAGTCCAACCATTCCCATCAATCACTAAACCACGCCCCTCAGCACCTCGTCCACCTGTCCCTTAAACCCCTCCAGGGAAGGTGACTCAACCCCCTCCCTGGGCAGCCTCTGCCACTGCCCAATGACCCTTTCTGTGAAAAATTTCCTCCTAATGTTCAGTCTGAACCTCCCCTGGCGGAGCTTGAGGCCATTCCCTCTCAACCTGTCCCCTGTCCCTTGGGAGAAGAGCCCAGCTCCCTCCTCTCTACAACCTCCTTTCAGGTAGTTGGAGAGAGCAATGAGGTCTCCCCTCAGCCTCCTCTTCTCCAGGCTAAACACCCCCAGCTCTCTCAGCCATTCCTCATAAGACCTGTTCTCCAGCTGTACTTGAGCTATTATTTCAGGTATACTCATAAGGCAGGTGTTGTATTTGATATATTCCCAATTGTTTGACAATTTATGCATTTATAGTAACAGGAAAATAATGTATTTAAGGATTTCAGTCATTTGTCTGGGAAGATTTACTCTTTGCCTTTTTAGTAACAGTAGTAATAAGATGCGGTAATTGTGTCATTTGAGGAATCTCCTGATAAAAAGCAAAAAACTCACATAAAACACAGCTGTATGGCAATAATGCTGAGTCTGAAAAATTATTGAGTTGCAAGATTTCATGTACTCAATACTTAGGCCATATTTTTCCGGTATTTGTGTAGTGAAGAGCATTTCAGACTATTAGTTCATTGCCAGCAGTACCTTTGTTGACATTTTTATGCTAAATTCTTACTGAAAAGTTTTCAGACAGGCATTCAGAAGCTGATTGATGCCACAACTATCACTGCAGCTTCTGACTTTCTGCAATGACTTCTAAGGAAATAATCTGAAGTGCTGCTGTAGGCTCATCACTACAAGGACAGTAAAAGGAGAGAATAAGAGAAGGATTAGAACCAGCTCTTCCAGATAGAATACTTTCCTTCATTAGTTTTGCATTTAAATTTTTAATGTAACTTGGAATGCCACGGGGAATAAAAATATAATTTGAAACTACAAAGGAAAAGCGTAAGGAAATGGACTAAATGAATTGCAGACAGGATAGTTGTCTCAAATCCCTGGGTATACGTTGGCCTTCTATTCACTGGAATAAGAAGTTCAGGTTTAGGTTGGATAAATGTAATCCTGCCTTTGAAGTGGTTGAGCTGCAGTATTTAGATATATTTGCTAAGCTAACAGACAAAAGGGGTATACGGGACAATGTTGTACTTAAACCCCTTTAAAAATATATATGTTATGAAAAAGTGACCTTTTTGTTCGGAAGAAAACATTTTGTAATGTCAGTAGCAGCTAATAAATGTTTCAAACAAGGAGTGAGAGTAATTTCAACTTGACTGAAAAAGCAATGAACATTTTATTGCAGTGAGTTCCCTTACACAGGCTTTGTTGTTGACATTTTCATTCTCCTGTATTATTGCTCTGGAGCACGGACAAGTCTATTACCTATAGGACAAAACAAATTAAAATCACAAAAATAAAGAGTTGCATGCAGAACATAATTCCTATGTGTGTGTGTGTAACACAGAACCATGCACAACTGGCAGAGAGAACAAAGTTTTCTGGCATGTGTCTTATTATAAGAACAGTTTTTTTCTGTCAAAAATAGGGAAGATGATACCTGCACTTTGTTTTGAGACTAAGCTGTTTCCTTCAACAGGTTGAACTGCCCACCGTTTAGAGGAGTTTGTTGGACATCTTATATTGTTTGCGGTTACTTGTCTACGGAAAGTTCTTTTCATCCAAATTAAAATATTTGTTATTTAACTTTACTCCTCCTTGTTTCCAAGATGCTGTCATAATTTTCTTACTGACTTGGTTGAGACGTGACTAAGTAAATTTATTTTAAGAGATCTTGTATTCAATTTATTAGGAAAGGTTTACAGGGCTGATTTCAGGTTAGAAAGTGCTCAATTTTATTTCTCAGTGTTAAATTCTTAAGCCAGCATTTGATGTTCAACGTATGAATATAGTGCTTTTGCTGCACTGAGATTGTATATTTCAGACACTGCTATTCACCCTCTTTGATGACATTACATATGGTATCATAAACTACAATCTACTAGATTATTGGTTTCACTTTTTTCTCCAGGCAAATTCAATCCATTGCTGAATATATGATACTTAATCTATTTGCATGTTCAATAACAAATACTGCCACAGATCATTTAATTTTTCTGACTTTATATAGCTGATGCTAATTTCAAGGAGAATAGGAGAAAAGAATATTAGGAAACTCTTCCCTCTGAAAAGTTCATAGGCCACATTTGAATACGGAACAAAATGTCATTTTGGCTTTCTATCGTAACTATATTGTGTGCTCTTCACCAAAGCTTATTAAAAGTTATATTCCTATAAGGTAGAAATTTTTTATACAGTGGTAAATATCGGTTTGGATAATATGTGCAGTTATAAGTTTCTTTAAAATGATTGATTATAATTAAGTATGATTAGATAGTTTGTCAGTATTATACTTTAGGAGATGAGGTACCATTCAAACTGTTCTACTGATGCATTTAATTCCTGATGTTATTTCTTTGCGGGCATCTTGCTTTTAGATAAGGGATGATTTTTCAAGATTCAACAAGAATGTGCCATGCTGGAGATTTTGTACTTGGAAATATCCCATTAAAGTATAGATATGACTATGTGTATTCATGAATATATTTATAAATATAAAAATAAACACATTAATAGAAGAAATGTAGGGATGTATAAATTTGAAACAATATTGCCATCACTCTTCTAACTTTTGTATATTCAAGAGTTTCTTTCATTTCACAGGCACAGATATTTTTTTCAGACAATATAACGTATCATATATAGATTCTTGAGATTTTTCTTTCTAGGTACACATTGCATCATTCTTTATTCCTGTGGTTTATCTCTCTATTAATTTTTCTATTATTTCAGCTCAGATTTTCTTTTTATAACTACAGTGCAATTTCTTGTTTGTTGCATGAATTCAATACAAGCCAGATCTTTTCTGCTCCTTAATCTGAGGCATGAGTGATGGAATGAGAAGTGGGAGGGAAGAAATGAACTCTGTGTCATATTAGGCAAAATAAAGTATTTGAAGTCTGTGAGGAATAACAGACAGTGAATTAATTTGTCAAGGAATCTAGTAAAGCCAGGAGAGATGAAAGCAGTAAATGAAAAATCACAAGAAACCCCTTCAGCTGGTTGTTTAATACTGTTTATAACACATTCACTACTGCAAAAAATTGAGAGGCCTCTTGATATGCACTGTGTTAGTTTATGGTCAGATGCCTGAAAAACTGTGTGTTTGGCATCATCACACTGAATAAGAATAAATATTTCTTCAAAAATGTGTCCAAAATAAAGAAAGATATTTTCCAAGGAAAACAGCACTTGTAGAGGTGTAAATTAAGCTTTTTCTAAGGATGTGTTACAGTTAAATTGAACATTCATTTTCCTTATTTATCATACAGGAGAGTTAATCAGAGCAATAACAGAGCTTTTTCTTCTAAGACATTCTACCCTACTGTTTTTCACATCATCCTTAACACCATCTTTAATTCTAGGTACATTCTGAACTGTGAAAAATTTGGAAGAAAGATTATGTCATAGTATAAAAAATTACCTAAAAATCTTATATTAAGACTTTAATATTCTTCCTGTCTTGTCTGTGTGTGTTGTCAGTAAAAGTCATATATCTATACACCAATGTATTGCTCTGTTTTCCACTGTTCTAGAGGCTACTGCACACTATGAGTAGGAAGGATCTCGCATGTCCCTCAGGATGACCCATGCCGATGTCTTTGTATAAACAAGCTTCTTGCTCAGCCACCCTCAAGAAGAAAAGAAAAAAATAAAAAAGGAAAAAAAATATCCCTGTTTCTTTTTAATGTCCATTTTTCAGCTGCTCAGCTATTGAGCAATTTCCTTTTACTGTTTCACTTAATGATTTCCCGAGTTCAAGTCCATTTCCACAGGGACTGGTATAGGCTTCCTCCCTCCAGCAGTGCTATCAGCTCTGTGTCTTGGAAAGGCAGACATTACAATTTCACCTATTCAGAAGTTAATTCAGTGCCTAATTATTTAAAATTATATATATAACAGGTCTCTTATCACAGTAAGTCAGGTCATAGCCACAGCGTGCAAGCCTACCAAAACAGGTTGTAAGACAGGTTATGTTTTATCTTTACCTTCACTAAAAAATCTAATGCATTAGCTATAGTAGGGACATAATATTATACATTATTACTTATCTGAGTAATAGGAGATGACTTACATTTAGCATCATGCCAGGGCCTTGTGCTTTAGCTGTCATCCACGTTATACTGCCAATCAATTAATACCAGAAGAGTCTAACATTTGCTCCTGGTAAACATTGATCAACTAAGCACAGTTAGAGTTGTATCAGCTAACTTCTCATTGCCATATTTAAGCCTGACAAAATTACCAAATGTATATGGGCAAAAAGTAGAAGAGGTACATTTAACGACACCTGCATTTAAAGAAGAGTTTGACGTCTCATGCTTTGTCCAATCCTTCTTCCACTGACAACCCAGAACAGGTTCTATTGAAATGACCTCATGTTCCTTCCCAGCTCCTTACCTGTTTGTGAATATTTCCTTGAGAAGGAAAGAAGTGCAATAGTACCTTCCCCTGATAAAGGTGTACAGCTAGGACTAGGGTTTCTGGCTGTCCCACAAGTGACTCGTAGACTAATAAAAAGCAACAAGGAAATTCTCAGTAATGTGATGCACAAAGAAATGTAAAAGTCTAAGCCATTGCCTTCTGACATACTGTATCAGTTACCTGGGAGAAATGAGATTTGCCTCTGGGCTTTGTTCAGCTATTAAAACAAAACCATTTAATTTCTTGGTGAAACTTAATGCTAACATTGAATTCAAATGAAAGACAAAGTCTCCAGCTAACTTTTTTCCTTTGCTTACTTTGCATTTCAATACTTCTGGCACTTCTGGAAATTCTAAAGAACTGAAGGTTATAGGACAAGATAAATTGTCTAATAATTTTTGAAACGGTTTCTTTGTAGTTGAATTTACAAGTGATTTCATTTTCAAAGTGTTTATCTGACAGTGGATGAAATACATATTGCAGTAAAATTATGACTGAAATATACATCTGCTTAGTATGACTACCTACATTTCCACCCCTGATCCTGAAATAACATATACAGATTTGGAAAAATATAAAAAAATACAGCTCGTTTCTATTTTGATTATGTGGACAGAAGCTAAGTATTTAGTTAAGTGATGATAACAACTTGACTCCTAGAAGCTTTCTCAGTCTAAGAAGAACATAACTGTGAGCCACATGCATTGATTTAATTCACTCAAAACAATTTTGATGTTGTTGTAATGAAAAGTTGTCATGGCATTATGACCAGTGTTGTGAATGTCCCTGCAGTCCTACAATGTACAAGGATCAGATGTATAACATGTTTGTGATTTGACTCTTACTTCTGAAATTTTTGTGTGAATTTAATTAGTCTGGTAAAACGAACCTCTCAGGAAACACATAGACAATAAGTTAATACCTACAGTTAAGTCTCTATGATGAGACTCTGAGACTTTTCATCTTTGTGCAAGGAGGTAGCCTCAGTTAAACCTTCCTCTACCCGGTGAACTGAGACCAGGACTGCTGCCCATTCTGTGGAAGCAGCCTGACCACCATATAGACTTAAGCTCTGTGATCTTATCAAACCTTTGCCAACCCTGCCTTACTGGCATCTCCAAGTTGCTGTCTACTGTTTCTGGCTACACCATGTTTTAAATGGGTTGTACAATGTATGGGTCATGGAATCATAGAATCATAGAATAGTTTGGGTTGGAAGGGACATTAAAGATCATCCAGTTCCAGCTCCCCTGCCACGGGACACCTCCCACTAGATCAGGATGCCCAAGGCCCATCCAACCTGACCTTGAACACCTTCAGGGATGGGGCGGCCACAATTTCCCTGGGCAACCTGTTCTTGTGTCTCTCCACTCTCATAGTAATGAAATTCTTCCTAATGTCTAGTCTAAATCTGCCTTTCTCCAGTTCATACCTGTTCCCCCTTGTCCTGTCACCACAAGCCTTTATGAATAGTCCCTCTCCAGCTTTCTTGTAGAAAAAGACGTCATACTCAAGTCTACTTATTTTTATGTTTTGTGTAACGTGTATATGGTATTTATCAGTGCTAAGCAAATAGCAACATGGAATTATTTACTTTAAACATTTGTTAAGGATTACAAAATATGTTTTAAGGCACAGAAAAAACTACAGGAAAGAAAATCTCGCTGATGCCTTTGTTAACTAAATCAGCAGGAGTTTCCCAGATCTTCTGCACATATTGTGAGTTAGTGCCTTTTCCAAAGCAGCAGCCTCAGTCTCTCATTCTCTTCTTCTTAGCTGGGCCTTTGTAACAGAGAATAGTTGGGGGTCATTTGTTCTACTACCATTCAGTTCATTTCTAACCTCAAGATTAAACTTTTTTTTATTTTTTAAAAATATTTCTAATATTTATTTTTTCTTCCCAACTAATAGTAATTTATCTGTTTCCCCTTGCATTGATTTCTCACCAGTCCCCTTGCTATTCTCTCATATCAGGGGCAGGAGAGGAAGGATGTGTATGAAATAAGTCTTGGCTAGCAAGAAGTTCAGAGAGGGTCATGAGGTGAACAGCAGTGATAGCAGAAAATAAAAGTGAAGGATATCCTTATTACATATATAAGTATATGTATATAAATATATATAAGTATATAAGTGTATGTATATATAAGTATATGTATATAAGTATATATACATATATAAGTATATGTATAGATGTTCAAACATATTGAAGTTGCAGGGCTATGTTCTTATTGGGATGATGGAAATATGTTGGGGTGTTTCCCATGACTGGGATGTTTCAAAGAAGTGATACAGGCTCTTTAAACAGCAGAGAAAGGAAATGAGGAGGAGTAGTTGTCCTTTATGTGAGAGAGCAGCTGGAGGGCATGGAACTATTCCCAGTGATGGATGAGGAGCCAACAGAGACTTTTGCATTTAGAATTAAGGAGAAGGCAGGCAAAGGTAACAGTATAGTGTGTGTCTGCTATAGGCCACCTGACGAAGAAGTACAAATGGATCAGACCCTCTACAGACAGATGGAAGTAGCCTTAAGTCTGAAAGCCCTGGCCATTACGGGTGTGTTCAACCACCCTGATATCTCTTGAAGGGACAACACACCAGGACATAAGCAAACCTAGGAAGTTCCTGGAGTGTGTTGATGACAACTTACTCCTCCAAGTGGTCACACAGAATCGCAGAATAACTAGGTTGGAAAAGACCTCCAGGATCATCGAATCCAGAAGCCAACAAGTTCAGGTGCCCTGCTGGACCTCATGCTCATCAACAAGGACTAAACATGAAAAGCACACTTTGCAGCAGTGACCATGAGGTGGCAGAGTACAGGAGCCTGAGAGCAGGGAGGAGGGTGACAGGCAAGCTCTGTAAAAAGTTATGTGTGGACCCTTTTATTTTTTTGGTAAGAAATAATGAGTAACTGAACTAGATGTCATTACTGGATTATCTACTGCTTAACCCTGCTAATTCCTTTCTCACCACTTTAGAGGAGATGTTTAAGAAAGGCATTAGAAGAGCACATTTTTTACATAATTTCCTTCAGATATCTTCCTTCTGTTCACTGTAGCTGCAGGCTTAGACTGCGTGCTGGTAGATGGAAAATCCATGATATGGATTTTTCCTATACCACTCTGCACAGGGCCAAAGTGGTATTGCTGTTTCTTGAGTCTTTCTTCTCCCCTTTCCAACAAATTGATAAAACATAAAGGCCTCCTTCAGGATATTTCAGCTGTGATAAATTAACATCAAGCTAGTAAATTGTATTTGGTTGTCTTGCAATAAATATTGGTAGTTGAATATTGACAGCCTGCAATGGAGCCATGATTTGATTTTTCTGTATAATTTCTGCATAATTTTTATGTTTCTCTACCAAGTCTTACAACACGAATGTTGAATGCTGAGGAAACTTTTTTCCCATTTAGCCCTATCAAAAAGAATTTGTTTCATTCTACATACTTCATATTATTCAGAATACTCTTTTATGATCCTGTCTTTAACTATATTTTTATTAACAGTTAATACAAATAGAAATGTAACTTCTTTCCTACCATAAACATCAATATTTCTAAATTTCCTTTTTGTAAGATAAGTGAAGCAGGTACCAAGACAGATTCTGTCTGCTGAATATTTCACTAGACCTCCACATCCTTATATTTTCTTCCTTTTTTCCCCCCTTATTAGTGAAAGTTTTCACCCCACCATTCTTGTTCACAAGAGTGCTTGGGTTTTATTCATACATTCATGTAACTTTCACATCTAAGTCAGCCCTTCAATAACCTTATTTTGCATGTAACTGCCAAATATCTGTAAATCACAAACTTGGAACAAACCTGGAAGAGTGCCTTTATTCACTGCTGTGTTCTTATTGCCTTGTAAAACACTCATGGTCAAAAACCACTACAATTTTTGTATAATGTAATATGGAGGAGGTATTATTTACTGACTATTGTTTACCTTTCAACCCAGTTAAACCCTTGTCTTCCTAAGTCTAAAATACGAGTTATAGAGTCTTGCATTTTACTTTCATTAATAACATCTTATTTTATTAAGTGAAAGGAACTATGAAAAAACCTATTGATGACAAGTACATCACAAAAGCACAAGTACATCCATAACCTGGGCTACTGAGAAAGCTTTGTTTGATTATCGTATATAGTTCCTGTAGTTTTTACCTAACCTTAATTGGTAGTAATTACATAATTCCTAAACCACATCAGTAATTGATGATTCTGTTTTATTCTAATCAAGTTTCCATTTACTAGAAATTAAGTATAAGATCTTGCCTAGAGCAAAGCAGAGGTATTTATCTTACAAGTGTCATTTTGAGCTGTGATACGCATACTAGGCCCCCCTTTATAGTCTTTGGCTTCCTAAGCCTAGCAGGCTGATATTTATAACTCACTAACCACCAGTGTCTAAATGTGAACAAGTCCTGAGAGGACTCTCTCTTTCTCCACTTTGTAACAAATGCAGCTCTTTTCTTACAGAGGGAAAGTAGCTAACTGGCTAGCTCCTGTCATGCTTAGATAACTATTTAGATAGCTAGTTTTTTAAAGAATGATATTACACATTCCAGATTTTAGTTTGTAAAGGTTTTTTGAGGAAGACATGTCAAGTACTAAGAGTCTGGACAAGCTCTTGGTCTATAGCTGCCTAGATATCTTTTTTAAGTGCTTCTATTATGCATTTAATTATCAATACATTTATATATCAATTCCAATCTATTTGCTAAATAGCAATATTCAGAATTTCATTATTTTAAGCAAAGCATTTTCTCAACAGCAGGAAATGCTTTCTAGCTAATGGTGTACTTGCATTTAAGCTGAATGTTGTGCAAAGTCAAATTTTTCTGATATCTTTAGAGTGGAGTGAAAAGTTACAAAATAGGAGGCTGATCTGAAATCTTAACCTGCAGTCAGCTGAGAAGTAGATTGTCTTAGAAAGGAAATTTATAATGAGCATTTTTTGCTTAGGATATCTGCACACAGGTCATGTCAATGATTTTTGTTGCCGATGGGAAGTGCTGAATGGTACTTTCCTTGTAGCTGAGTGTCTTGCTTGAAATTACATTCTTTTATGGTGAGCCACATTCCCAAACTGTCAGTCCTCAGGGCAAGTGGACTCTATACTTTTATGGATAATGCAACATGGCTGGGAATCATATTTCTCAGTCACTAGGCAATGTTTTAAGAGAAGACATCAAAATTTCAAGTTTTGAGAGTACAGATCTAGCGTGTTTTGTATTTTTTTACAGCCAACATATTTCCACTTCTCTACTTTGCTTCTCTGCATTGTCTCTGTGTCATTATACATCTGTTGTGCTGTGTCCAGGTAGTCAAGGAAGAGATTTACTCAGCTTGTTGGTCTTTTAATTTCATGGATAGATTTACTTATTTCACTTGCAATAGGAAGAATTGGCTTCATTGTGTGAGCATTAACAGAAAACTCCAGGGAGACCAGTTTGACATTAGAAAACACCGGTCGGAACATTTTGCACTTTCCAAGCAGCTGGCTGATTTTACTTAGTCATAGAAGATCAGAGATGTCAGTGAATCATTAACAGATATACAGACAAAAAAGTTAAGAAGATTAGACACATCCTTACTGGCAAGTACAACTAATTTTAAGCCATCTTGTCAAATCCAAGGATCCTTTTGGTGGTTATTCTGTTTTCTCGAAGTGGTTCCATCATGTGTCTAAGGGAAAATCCTTTCCACAGCAATTCATGAGAAATATGGTCTTCAAGTATCATAAAAAATATTGTTAATCGAGATTACTTTTTGCTGGTTTTCATCAATTATACGAAAATTCTGGCTCTTTGTTATGAAATGCCGTAGGAAAAAGCAATAATTTTGCTAATACTGAAGAGTTAAGAAAGGACTAAATTTAGCAGGGACTTTTGAGAGTACTAAAATAGCCAAAGCAGGAAATTCAGCAATTTTTAAACAACTTCCTTAAAGCAAAAAGTGGAGAAATAATATTGCAACAGCCCTTTCCAGGGTCATCTTGAGCTGCGCCCTTTATGTCCTACAGCGAAACATCACACCCTCAACTCTCAATTTCATTCAACTTACAATCAGAAATTTCCTTGATTGAGTACTCCTTTTTGAAGGTGCTGCAGAAAGGCAGGCAGTGGGATGGTCCAGCAACAGGCAAGCCACTTTTATTTTAATCCACGTGGGTAAAATTGTGCAAAATTTATAAGTTTTTATGTGAATGATGAGAAGTAATAAAACATGCCTGTAGCAAGACATAGGCATGTCAGCAAGGGGATTGGAACTTGATTATCTTTAAAGTCCCTTCGAACTCAAACCATTATGTAATTCTACATCTTTGAACTACTTTAAGAAATATAATTTTTATAAAATATATGTTCCATGAATGATTTGCAAAGATGGTTTATTCTTAAAATAAACAGGAAATTGTAGCTGTATACAAGAGTGAGCTCAAATAAGGAAAAATCCTTTTTCTTTATAATGAGTCAAATGCGTTATCTTTTTTTTTTCCTTGTGATACTATCAGAGAGGTTTGAGTAATGTTTAGCAATATGAAAGAAATATAAATATCATCATTAGGATGCTACTGTCTTTTGAATTTTTTAACAGTCATTTTTTCTAGGCATAGAACTGAACATTCATTTTCTTATATACTGCCATGATTTTTCCTTCTTTGCATGATCTGTGCAGAATAAGTGATGTCAAAAGCTGTCAGCTACAGTTTCATCTCAGTGTGTCATTTTACGTCTGTATTTTATGTTAGGTCTTTCTCTACTTCATCTTGTGATTTGCGAATGGATGAAAACTGTGGTGAATATTGTATAACTTGGTCTCTGGAAACCAAGAGGCTTGCTTTTGTTCTCAACATAGAGACCATTGGTCAAGTTTTTTATTAATATTACTAGAGAATTAAATCAACTTGATCCTACCTTGTCTGTATGACAATAGTCAGAGCCCCCATACAAAGAACTGATGACTGCACTGCACAACTTTACCTCCTGCTGGCCTCTCTTTGAATAGGAAGAAACATTTTTTTCCATGTTGAAATACTTAACAACCCCCCCTCATGATTAATATTTTACAGTGTGACTAGAGCCTACTCTGTTCCCTTTTCGTTGATCACCTGTAAACCGAACGTTACTTTAGTACATACAGTTTAGACTTTAAACATTGTGGATGAATCCTACAAAAGAACAACATAAGTTCTTCTTTTTATGATTTAATCTTTATATTAGTAATGCCTGTGTAGACAAGCGGCATTCATGAGAAAATCACAAAGAGTAGAAAGATTACCTTGGATATATATTAGTGTGTTCGAAATCATTTTGTATCACAGAATTTCCTTCACTGGAGCACTTTGTTAGGGAGGTGAGAAAAGTCTTTATTTAGATGATGTTTGATTTGTATTCAGACACTCACTCCTATGCTGTAAGTCTGTGTTTTACTTTTATAGAGTTTATTAAACCTTAAGGTTAAACATACTGCACTCATTTGGGCTGGGAACATATTTTTCTTTGAAAGCATGCGGACTCCTATAAATTTAAAGGAAAGAAACCTATAAAATCTAGACACTTTAATCTACTCTGTGGAAAAAAACATTTTAAATTGTTGAAGGCTCTTCTGATGAGAACCCAAAGGACCTACAGGAACAGAAAGTGCTCAGAAAACTTCACTGTACAAATGCAAGTAACACTAATCACATATTTTTGTCATAGATTTCTGTTCATCTATCACAGTTCTAACACTGAAAATACTTGCATGTGTAACACTGAAAATACTTGCATGTGAAACACTGATACGATGGATTTTATCAAGAAAATACATAATTCACTAATATTCCTATGAAAACCTTTTCTTCTGACATTCTTGAGGTAGGAAATAATACGAAATCATTTTGTAAATATATTTCATTATGTGTATAAAGGATGGCTTTCTTTCCACCTCGATAAATTAATAAAGAATAAAAAATTAAATTGGTTCCTGTAGCTTAACTGCCTTAGATCCAAAAAATCAATGTTATTATTGAGGAGTTGGCTGACTCTTGCTTTTCTGCTTAGCTGCTTCTCATGGTTTTCCTCAGGAGCCATGCAATTCCAGTCCTGCAAAGCATTTTCTGTTCCTGACGGGGACGGAAGATGTAATAGATCACAAATATGCCTACATTTTACTCCATTGTGCATATAAACAAAAATGAAATGCATATAGTGATTTGTAATTATATTGTGGGAATATAAAATTCATCACCTGCTCAGAGGTAAGCTGCAAACCACAAAATACTATTTTAGTTCGCGAAGAGTGGCATAGAAATTAATTGAGGGAATCTGCTGTGTTTACTTATATCTTGAACAGCAGTAGTGAGAGAAAATTTTCATGCACTCTTGTCTTCCTCCCATTGAGGTCAAAGGTGTAACTCTCATGGATTAGTTGGAAAAGTGGCCACTTGAGTAACGAGGGAAGATCTGCGCAGTGAAAATCCTCGTGACTTCCTAAGGATGTCAGGTTTTGTTGGTTTTATTTTTGTCACCACTTTTGCTTCAGTGTAGCTTAAGTGGTTTTGTTGCTTTTGCACTGTATTTTTTTTTTAATTTTTTGTATTTTTTTCCTCCTAATCATTGCCTAGGCATTGCCGGAGTTTAGCACACCCTGGCTGTCTTTTTCCTGCTCTAACATGACTCTTCCAAAAATATCTTTTCTAGGCCAGTGATTTGCCATCTTGTGCTCTGTCCTTTGGTCAATGTAATTGATAGGAGAAAGACTTTTTTTTCCTTTTAATGGAAAACCAATAGAGAATAAAGATTGGTCAGAGGAAGAAGACAATAGTTTCTTCTGAGACTGAGGTATTCCAGATGTGTAAAAATTGAAATAAAAATAAAAAACATTGGTAAAAAAACACTTGCAAGATAATCTTGTATCAATTACTTTCTGAATACACTAAATACGTGGGGAACTCAATTGTAAATGTGACTTGCATAGAGTAAGAGAATTTGTGTTTTCTTGAAACCAATGAAAAAGGGATGCTTTCTCTTCCTCACCTGCCCCACATTGTTAGAGCTTTTTTTGAGTCTTTCCAGGTCGATTCTACTGCAACTTTTGTGTTCCATCTCATTTTGGGTGCATTTCTCTGTCTTATTCATTATCTATGTTATCTAGGTGTCATATTTTTTTCAGGAGCCGGAAGGCCAAACTGAAAAAGTAAGACTGCTGTTTTAGAAAGCAGGAGGAAAGCAATCATAGTTGCAAAGGATGCCTATAATAAATAAAAAGATTCATTCAACTAAATGCTTCCTTTACAGCATGCAGAGTAAAAGGAGGTTCATTTGATGGGTTGGAATAAGGGGACAATTTTATTGACAGAATTTTTATTTGATTACTGTCTATTATCTCTAATTGTTCAATATCCTATCAAAAAACCCCCTACCCTTTGTATCTGTTTGGGAAAAACAGTTTGGATATTTTTGCTGAGTTCAGGAATGGTAAGACTGTATTTTACCAAGAGTGTATGCTACATTTAATTTGTTTCCACTTGCTTCTGATTATTTTGTGGTTTTTTTTTACAAATCCTTATTCAGATAAAACATTTTAGCCTGATAATATATCTGGTGGGGAAATACTGATTAATGATGAACGATACATTGCAGTGCTGTGAGGAATTTTTATTTCACTTTATTATTTAATTGAAAAATCTACATTTTAAATAGATACCTGAGAATTTTCCTCTTGATTTTTTAAGAAGGGCGTAGTTGCACGATTAAATAATAAAGAACACTTGAGGGACTAAACCCTTGAAAACTAGAGTAAGTACATGGATAAAAGCATCGGGTAAACTTCTGAACTAATTAGGTTTATGGCAAAGAATATGCTATAAAATAATAAAGCACGATGCAGCAGTTAAACTACCATTACAATATGAAAGTGGGAAGTCCTGCAATTTAGGTGCTAAAATTTCTTTTTATCTCTAGCTTCCTGACATTTTCAATGTACTTGGGCTTCCAAGGTTCGTTGTGAGAGGACACACTCATGTAGAGTGGGGTTTCCTAACTTACCATAGCTGCAGTGGTGGCTTTCCTCAGAGTTCTTATTCTCACCAGGACTAGTTAACTGTCCTGCAAATGTACTGAGTAATGGTCATAGTTTCTGTCAAGCACAAGTGCTGAGATTGCCTTTCTTCTTTTTGCTCCTTTTTGCATAATAAACAAAGGCTTAAAACAACTTGGTACATGCAAACCTAAGCATTTTTTTAAAAAATCCACTACGATTATGTTATCATAAAATCCTGGACTGTGAAAAGCAAATGTTTGTCAATGTTAAGTTTTCTCTATGACTGGGAGGCTGAGAAACAGTGCTAGGAGTGTCATCACAGGGACTCCATTCTATGGCATCACGAATCTTTGAAAAAGTATTTCAGTATTTTTTTCTGCCTTGTGAACCTTCCCGAAGTCACGTTGTCAGTTGCTAACACTGACATGATGGTCATTAAAGAAAGATGTTCTCAGCACGGTAAAACTTGCTATCTTTGAACTTGAAATTTTGCTATAGGAACAAGGAGTCCTCAGTGGTATGAAGTCTTCTGAGTAATAGGCGGAAAAATACATTTAAAAAAAATTAAGGATGTACAAGATAAAAATAATAGCAGGAAACGTCTTCAAAGACAATGAATTTGAGCCAGGTTTTCCCTGGGCGTAAAGTCAGTTTGACCTGTTTCTAATCTCCCTAAATGTATGGATTCAGAGCTCTGACTTAATAATGAGTAAAGTGTTTGGGAGATAGAGTCATACGTCTTCAAAATTAGATCTCGCCGTTGTCCTGTGTGATGCCATGGGAGAAGTAGGGGGCAAATATATGCCCGTTCTTGTCCTCCTATACGTTTACAATTACAGCTTGTTTTCCTGTGAAGGCTAAAAGTGGGTATGAGAAAAATCTGCCTACAGAAACAGACAAGGAACAGGGTATCAAAAAGCATTTCAGTCACGATTTCCCTGATACAGTTTCTGGAGTGAGTTTCTTAAAGACCATATATGTCTGAGCTTGAAAGTCACAGTCCTGTCCCTTGAAATGTAAGTGATTTATAACAAAACAGAACAGATCACCTTATTAGTCAAACCTACAGGTTATATGACAATATGTTCTCCTACCAGGGCTTTGTAAAACTGGCCACGTTCATTATGTTTTTAACTTATTTTTCTTCCCTTGTTTGTCTTCCTCAGTAGCATCAAAGATGCCTGTGATCAGTAAATCCCCTTTGTGTTATTAGGTAGATTATAGCCCATAATATGCAAGATGTATTCTGGGTTTAGAATAAGAGTCCCAAAGTATTTAAGATTCACAGTAGATAAACATTTTGGTACAGAAAATAGCATTTTATATTCTTCTACTTTTAAACGTGAAAATTTATCTCAGAACAAGCATATGTCCACATTTTTTGAACCTTTGGGTTTGGGGGTTGTTTTTTTTTTTTGTTGGGTTTTTTTTTGTTTGGTTTTTTTTATACTGAATGAAAAGCTGCACCTCACAGTGATAATGGGAAAGCTACATTCTTGTCCACTCCAAAATTTTTTTCATTTTAATTACAGGTCAAATTTGCTTTAGTGCAGAGAACTGGCAAAAGATCCAAGAACTCCTTAAATTTTAGAAGAAAGCATGAGTTTTCTTGCTTAGCTATTTCAATCTACTGTGCCTTTAGCTTATTGCAGAAAATGTTAGTGGCCTTCCTGCCACTCTTGTCAGAGGGTTCATTTCAGATCAGGTCTGGAGCTAGAGGCGCCCATGCAGCTGCTATTGCTTCATTCAAAACTAGTTTTCAGCTGCTTCAGACGCTACACAGCTTTCGGCAGCTGTGGCAAAGGGATTAGCATATCCTCCAGGGCTCTTAAGACCTACTGTGGTGAAATATTGCACAAACATGTTGTCTGCTGGTATGCTGGTTAAAAGATAAAGGGGAAAGGCAGGTGGGAAGACTTTTCCAAAAAAAAAAAAAAAAAGTAGTGGTTGGAGAGCTGCAAGTTGGCGTGAGACAGACAGGCTGGAAGGAACAAGTGGCAGCACTGTATGGAACTGGAGCACATCACATTTTATTTGCCTTTCACAATACCACCTTTGAAATCACTGGATCCACCTGCTTAACTCAATGACATGACAGGAACAGTTTAAGCTCATCTGCACTTTCTAGTTCACAGTGAAAACACAAATTGCTTTCGAATAAACCAAGGCATTATTGTATCAAATAAAGTTATTTGAATGTACTTAGTTGTTTTTCTATAATTCTGAGTCCTAATTTCAGCCTTGGATATACTAAGATTTTGTGATGATTTTGAAGGACATTATTTCTGCAGCAAAGGGAATTATGCTGGTAAATATTTTAGTACAAAGAGAATAATGACTTTATAAGAAATTTTATTCTAAATAATGAAATGTGATACATCAACGTCAAAGAAATCAGATATCTTCTTTCTGTCCCATCACCCTATTTCTCTTTCTTAGCTGTTTGGTTCATCAGTGGCCTACCTGCTTTTCCTAATTTTCTGCAAATATGAAGTGTTATTCTGTGTGCTCAGAAAAGTTTAAGCTGCTGTCTTTCTCTTTTCTCCAATCATTTTCCAACAAACTGGAGAGAATAGTGAAACCATAGATGTTCTAAATACTTGTGCTCAAGGGGCACATGCGCTTCATAGATTGTAAATGGACAGTATATTTTTGCAGTCTCGACATGCATAAGCTGAAACATATTGTGAACCACTTTCCTGCAAGCCCTTGTATGAAGTCTGTATGTAATCTCCAAAAGTCTAATGCATAAACCGTGCTATGAGTAGTGAATTTATCATGCCTTCTATTCTGGATGCACAGTCTTCCAGACATTATATTGCAATAAGGAGTCATTATTTACTTTATTTTAATGGAAGAAGTTACTTCAGAGTTGGAACAGGGGGAACTCTACCTGCATCAACTCTTCAGCTCTCTCTGAAATACACTCTGTGCGCTACTGTCCTAGGGGGTGTGGTATAACAGATTTATTAGGCCCTGTGAATGGCAAAATAAGTTTGATTTTTGCAAAAGAGAGTTGTTGGCAAATGGAGCAGCTGGCGATGGACAATGCATCGGCTAAAACAGATAGACTGAGAGGTGGCTTGACATTTGTATCAGCCAACTGGCAACTCACAGCCTGTGTTACTTCAGAAAATAACACCAGAGACACCTCCAAAATTGTGTGCTGAGCTACCTGCCTTGAAGGTGTGAGGAACCCATGAATCCCCACTTCTAATGACACAAGTGGACTTGCCAAGGGCCAATTAGCACCTGCTAAATGACTCAGTCCCTTCCTCATCAAGAAGCACAAGAAGGTTTTCAAGAGGTATAAAATTGATACCTGAAATCCCTTTTGGTCAGGGAAGAAAAAATGACCACCTCACCTGACGGATGAATTGATGGGCTTGGACCTCTCTTCCTCCATCATGAAGAAATGCACCTCTGACTCTGTTAGATGTTTCCCCAGGGAAAATTACTACTAAATCGAGTTTTTACTGTTATTTGCTTTACATCTAATACTCATTATAAGTGTTTAAGCACTAATGCAGCAGTGAATTTATCAAGGCAATTCTGAATTCGTTTCAAACTGTCACATGAATTAAAATACTTACTGCCTCCTGCATTGTGAAATTGTCTTGTCAGGTTTGGAATCCATGCGTATTAACCCTGTGCGTACCAGGCTCTAAGGAGACTCTCACAGGTAACCAGGTTCTGACTTGTGGCAAAAACACATATAAGCACACACACATTTAATCCTTTAGTGATAAACCCTCAACAAATCTGAGATTTTCAATCTCATGACTGAACCAGAGGATCATCTTAGCCACCTGACAGAATCTCACCTGTTTAACGCGACAGGTGACTAACAGAGGAATGTACCATTTCACGTGTCCTGTCCTCTTTTCTACAATATTTTCTGCTACCATGTCTGGCTTACAGTGTCCTTATAATAGGTAGAAGTTCTTTCAAAGACAGCTAATTTTGGGTGTTGACAAAGAAATGCTGGGTTTAACTCTAATTCAGTTTGTAGGCTCTTTCACTTCTCCATTCTGATCTCACTGTCTTCCACTATGGGAAATCCTATTTTAAATGTGGCTACCAAACCCAAAGAGTTCTATCCTTGTTTGATATTGGTTGGTCAAGTGCTTAACTGTTATTCCTGCTTTTGTTACCCTGACTTTTCCTTGACCTTGTCATGCCTAAATGTTTTACTCCAGTGGTGGCCCCAGGCAGCTATATGTCTGGAATTTCCTTTTCCCAGTCTGAACAACACAGCTTGACTTAATGTACAAAAACTATTGCACAGCGGTGCTCTAATCCAATGGTTTATTCAGCTGCATATCCACTCTGTTACCTGTAGACTTGTTTTGCTGCCAGAATTATGCTAATAGCTGCTTCAGTTGGTGCAGACCAAAGAACAGCACACCATCAAAACAAAATATACTGGTCCCAAGGAGCTTTCCACAC
Source organism: Phaenicophaeus curvirostris (assembly GCF_032191515.1). Lineage (NCBI taxonomy): Eukaryota > Metazoa > Chordata > Aves > Cuculiformes > Cuculidae > Phaenicophaeus > Phaenicophaeus curvirostris. The sequence goes on from NC_091431.1 coordinate 3,111,308, forward strand.
TGGTGAATTTTTAGATTAAACTTTGATACTTCCTCATAAATAAACTTTAGTTGCAAACAGTTAATTTCTTAGTCTTAGCTTTATCATTTTCTCATATTACTCCTTAACTGTGACCATTTCACTTTTGGTTGGGTCTCAGTATTGCTCTTACTGAACTTATCTTATTAAGAATTATTTAGCAGTAGATGAATTCAAAGCTCATTTCTGCCCCCACTTCTTTCACTATTTGTCTTTCCTTTATAAATCTCTCTGCCCCCACTTCTTTCACTATTTTTTTTTCCTGTATAAATTTCTTTTCCACCATCCAAGGAAATGTAGGATGATAAACCAGCCCTCTGACCTGCCTAAGCCACTCCTTCTCCTTTGTTCTCCTTGTTTTTTAGTGTCCCAGTTTTTCAGAAAAATTGCTGGAGCACATAAACCAAAACTGCCAAGCTGATTGTTATCCTTTTTGTCTGGCTGTTCTGGGTGGTGCTCAACATCTTTCTGCATCATTCATGGTCACTGGAGAACGTTGAAGTAGAGCTGTCTGTTTTTTTCTGGCAAATTATTAATTTTCCTCCAAGCAATTAAAAAATTAGAAGTGAAGATTACTCTTACAATTGCGGTTTAACTATAAGCGTCAGTTTGTTAAAAATTCATTTTTTCTGTCAAACACTCCTTTGTGTTGTGTGAAACCGTAACAACCACCTGAGATTTCTAAGACTAACATCTTTAAATACAATCTGATTTGAAAAATAAATTATTATGCAAATATTTCTGTCTTGTTCAGTTCTGTCCTGCCTTGACTTGTGTCTCTTTACATTGAGAGTTGTTAACAAGAAGAAATAGGGTCTAATGGAAATTAGAACTGACTAGCATTTTTCATTTTATTTGGTAGCTATAAACATACCGTCTGTTCCTTTTTTTGAAATTGTTATGCCCATATAGCAAATTATTTATTTTGAAAACAAAGAACTATACCATTATGATTAAATCATAATGTATTATTATATTGCTGCTTAATGATCATGTGCAAATCTCTAATATAAGCACCAATACCTTGCATTGAAAAGTACATAACTGGTCTAAGAAACACACTTTATTCTGCTTGCAATGCCATATTAAAAGAAAAAAAGAAAAACAAAACCTAATCCAAACAATGAGTGGTATTGAGATAGAAAAAATACATGAGGCAGGACTGCCAAATTATTTATCTTTCATTAAGGGAGAAAATCACACATAATTATCTATGCTATATGAGCACATTTGCCACAAGTTGGCATGGAATTGAGCAGTAATAACCATAAAAAATGCAACCCACAACTAGCTGAATCTTACTAGCTGTTATTAAGTAAATGTTAGAGAAGGGAATACTGAAAAAGGAGACTATTCACTAAATAGTTCTAGATTCTCCATAGACAGAAATGGGTACTTATCATTTTGAAGTATAGAAACAAAATTATATGCTTGGAACTTAATCAGTGAGTGGTTATAATGTACAACTTTGCAGCTTCCCCATAAACAAATAACAATTGAGCCATTTTTTAAATTAAAGGAATTTGTTGCTTTGAAATTAAGCAGGGTTTTGATGTTTTGTGGGTTTTTTTCAGACATCTTAGAAAGATTAAATTGCAAGTATAGGAGGAAAATATGAGATCTGAATTTGCATTTCAAAACATCGTTTACTTTTTGTTCCTAGGTAAAATCTCTTTAGTAGCTGATACATCTGAGCAGCATGGAGTGACATCCAGTATCATTCTTGAGTTTACAATCTTGTAATCAGGAATACAATCACCTTAAGAACCGTCCATTGCCTGTAATTAGTATACAAGTTTTTTATTTTCTTTACTATTACCAGTTCATTGGCAGCTATAAATATATATCAAGCTAGATGTGTTTTGAATAGTTTCAGCAAAAGTAATTGCAGAGCTTTATACCCTTTCAGTGAGAGTATATGCTGTAGCACACAAAGATAGGATAAATACTTCAGTTTGGACACATTAGAGACCAGAATACTCATTCCATTAGATTAATATTTTAATATATCTTTGTCTTTCAAAGTAAGATTGCAGAAATTTTTTAAATCTATTGACAGACCAAGTAATAACATGAAAAGCATTCACTGTTATTATCCTGATTGAAATCATAATAAGTCCTTAAGGGGCCCTGAACAAGAATGTCAGAAATTTAGAACCATTTAGTCAAATGATTAATTTCAATTAAAACATATCAGATCTTAAAAGTTTGAAAGAGCTGTAAAACATGTCAGTGGGATGGAATTCTTTTTGAAATTCAGTGGTGTGTCTTCCTTACAATCAATAGCTTAGCATCTTTAAGTACAGTTTTCTGAAGCTGGAATTTTCTCCACTTAACATTCTGAACTTATATTCTTTGTTGGGTAGATCCTTGTTGAAGTAAACACTTTACCAACAGCTTCTTTGATGACAATTAGAAAACTAAGATGGACATGAAAGAAAATTCTATATTTTTATTTGCTTGTTCTTGTTGTTACATTGCCATTTGTTAAATGAATTTAATTTTACATTAGAGTTGATTTTGTTCTCACATGCATAAAACTAAGTTTGTGGAACCAAATCTATTCTTCAAGCAAAACCTGGCAAAAGTGTTTTAAATATATTGTATTAACATTTTAAATATTCTGCTTATACAATAAATTTTAATTATAAACCAAAACTGACTTCATAGTTTTGAAAGTTCTTTGAAATACAAAAAAACCAAAAATCCTTTCAATGTATTCCACAGAGTACACTCCATGCAGTTAATCAGTTTTGAAAAATAACCCCTTTCTTTGATGAAGCTCAAAAGATTAAAGATTGTGATATCTCAGCAGTATTTTTTGGGGGGGGGGTGCTGTAGTGTTTTTAGAAGTGAACCCTCTTACATTCTATTTATTTTTTACACTCATGGTAGCTGACAATGGAATAAATTAGAAATAATACAGATTTTTAAAAAATATCACAGTATATGAGTCACATAGCAAAATCTGGAAGCTTTCAAGAACATGAGCCATTCCTACCAATTTGTACACAGCTGCAAGTATTCATGTCAGCACTCCTGCAGGCAGTAGGGATTCAGAAAGAAGGTTTTCAGGGAAGAGACAGCCTCTGGGGAAGCCAAAAAAAGGTGATTTTACATCGCTTTACTACTTTGCTATGACTTACATGATTATATGATTTACCATTTTATTCTCCTGACAATAGCAGCACAGAGAATGAGGGTTATGCATAGCTTGTGCCATTACAGCTGTGCTCTAAGATGACTTTTCAGAGGGCGATGTGCAGGGTTGCTGCTGGTGCCTTATTTGGCACAGTTTGTGTTTTGAATTCCCCTAAATCTTTATGCTCTGGATTTTGGTTATTCCGTGTGTGAAATCCTGCAGGCCAAACCCACGCATCACGGATTATGCCAGCGATCAGCGCACGAAGGTGAAACTTGTGGCTCCATGTATTAATTTCCAGCCTAGCTTCACAGTGTTTTCTCTGAAATAAGCTGACCAGGGTGCAATTAATAATGAGATCTTGCTCTCCAGAGCAGAGGTGTTTCTGCAATGCTGCCAGCTTCTGCTGGCTCTAGGGAATACTGCTGCATTTCAATCAGCTGAGGAATACCACCTTTGTTTTCCTTTACTTTGAGATGTTACCAAGCTTTTATTGAATGCATAGGACAATACAAGTCTATACCAGGAAACAAATTGAAATCTGTTAATCTTGACATCTCACCAAAGATATGACACTTGGAAGGCAATTTTTACTGGCTTTTGTAAAAAAAAGCAGAAGAAAGTTTTAAACATTTTTCCCATTTTCCACTGGATGGGTTGTAGACAGACTTTCTTATTCAGTTGTACTTACATGCAGCTTCTGCAAGTTCTGCTGCTTTTTTTGACACATTTATATTAGTTTTCTGTATGAATGATCTTATGCCTTCATCAAAGGACAAACTGTGTTCCTTTAGCTCTGTTGCTCTGGAAGGAAAGACAATCTGTGCAATGCATATAGGGTGCTTAATACAGCAGGTTCTAGTTCTCTTATTCACCTGTGGGTTGTTTACTTCTGATGATACAGTGGAGGACCTCTAAAAAAAAGGGAGAAATAGATTCTTTTATGTCTCTGCCTGACTCTAAACTCCCCACTAAAGCTGTCTTTCAGCCAGTACTTTCAGTGAACAAATTAACTTGGGCTTGTACAAATAAACACACAAAGTTCAGAGCAGTTCTGGTGGTTAATATGAACCATTTGGAGAAGTGCTTATCAAAACAATCCTGAAAAGTATCTTCCCAGCAGATGTTGACTGAGGTAGAGTGATATCTCTTTGTAATTGCTTGTATTCTGGACAAGAAAAGGTGGTGGGATGGATTGTTGATCATAAAGCTTTAACGTGAAGCTCCATTGTTTGGTTCAAAAGTTTATAATACCTGTCACACTCCAGCCAGGTTTAACATGGTTTGTATTATTAGATCTACACAAAGACATATATATTTAAGATCTTAAGCTAACGAGTCCTAGAAAATTAATGCTTACCATGAAACATGAGATGTAGAGACCTTTTCTGATTCAGCATATAATTGTCATTAATAGGACCAACCAATCCAAATAGGGCTTTTTGCATTCTTCTGAGAAGAGATGTACTGGTGCCTGTGGAACTGCTAATTATTGTATGATATAATTTCAAGGGACTGGCTGACCTTATATTTAGTGTCCCTTAGTGTCACTCCATGGGGCAGGGACAGACATTTTCTTCTGACTTTAGTTAATTGAATAGCCAGCCTGTTTTAAATAGGTCATTGAAATGAATTGAACTATTAAGTATGTTCCCTCCCTCTTCCATCTGTAGCATATCTTTACCTAAAAACATATTCTGGAAAGAGTGAATCCCAGTGTATTCTTCTTACTCCCTTTGCCAGTGGTGAGCAAGGTTGTGAAGCAGGAGTATTGTTTACATTCCTAATTTTTGAGCATTGTGCTAGAATGCTGTTGGTTAGTGCTAACTTAAGATACTGTAATACTAACTGTAAATGCCCATTATACTAACTTTGTACATTTTAAGTTCTTCAACTGGCAGCATTTCAAAATGCCAGGGAAACAAAACAAGTGAATACAATTTGGGAATTAATAAATTCCTGAGCCAAACAAACTTTTCTCTCTCTAATCTTGCATTTGCAAGAATTCTGCACCTATTTGTAGGCTTTGCTTTCTCAAATGAAAAAGCACAACCTTTTCAAAACATCTTCCAATCATTTCCCTTCAACATAAAGGCACTACTGCACACATCTGGTCTGACATATCGGCTTCCAAGTTAATGTCATTCAAATGGAAATAAGTGCTGAAGACAGAAGTGTTTAGAACAAGAACACAAATCCAGCTTTACTATATATACATTCCACTTCTGTCTATAAAACCTGTAACATGTCATTTGTTATTGTCCTTGACTATTCAGAATTAAGTACAATCTTTATTTGGAACAGATTCAACCTCATCGAGAACAAACATTTTGGAAATTAGAGACTAATTTAGATCTTGACCCACATCCTGTTTGTGCATTTATTTAAACTGAAATTGCAACCAACACACTCTATTGTTAATCAAGCAGGGATTTACTATGGCATTATTTCTGGCTTTTGCTAATACTTTGGCATTGATGGGGTGCTAAAGGTTTTGAATAAAAAAACATTCAGCACACTTTGTATAGAATTTCCTATTAAAAAAATGTAACACCTCTTACTTTGACAATTTGAAAATGATTAAAATATGCTCAGTAAAACTGAATGCTTTCACAGCTTCAATGCTTCCTCTGGAAACTTATGCACCGTACTTGGTAGATCATTGACCTTGTCTGACTGCCCTTTTAGGATTCTGCAGAAATGTGCTGAGTGCACACTTAATGCCATCTCTAGTTTCTTTCTGTTCAGTCAATAAAAAACTTGAAGAAGTTCTGTTTGGTTTGACTAGCGCGATTTTTTTCAGTGGTAGCTAATTGATAGGAATGGTTGGACTCGATGATCCAGTGGGTCTCTTCCAACCTGGTGATTCTATGATTCTATGAATTATCAGACTCCTAGGTTTGGAAAGGAACGTTTGGATATTTGATAGGTTATATAGTGACAACTTGTGTCTTCCCTGTTCTGGGATCAGTTTTGCCAATGTTTCACAATAAAGGAGAAATACGGAACTCCAAGAGGTGTTTGAACTTAAAGCTTTAGTTTACACTTCAGCCTGAAGTGTAGTGCAGGTTAATATAATGCAGTGTTTTCTGTTATTACAGTATGCAGACACGGGCCTGATTTTCCTGCCTTGTAGTCTGACCAGGCACAACTAACCCCAGAACACAGTGCATGCGTGTGCACCTCTGTGTGAGCGAGCACTTTGTGAAGAACTCTGCGAGAATCTAAAGTTCGTTTAATGACTTATTAAGTAAGACTCGCTAGACACAGATTTTTCAATTACCAGCACTTTGAAGAAGCTGTTGGCACCTTTATTTTAATCCTTAGCTCAGATCTGTTGTTTTTCAGAGCCTGAGAACGACAGAGTATGATTCACATTTCTCGTGGCTGTTTTACTGTACATGTAGGATTATCTTTGGCAAATGATTGGTGTCTCATTAAAACCTAGCACTTAATCCAGAGATCACTGAAGTCAATGAGAACGTTGGTATTTTATTTCTTTAGAGAATGAACTTTTCTGCTTTGCCTCACGTCACAGCAGAAAAATGTTTAATTTGGTCAAAAAAATACAAATATCAAATATGAACAGAAAAAAAAAGAGTTCCCAAATATTAGCATCTGGCCTAGACACGTGGTTAGCTTTCATAGCATATCTGTTTAGACATTGCACCTCCATATAGCATCTGAAATGACTAAGTGTGAACCAGGATTTTGGAGGAAACCCATGTGAGAAACAGTGTACAAAAAGTTGGGGAACATTCACTGCTACTTGAAATTTCCTGTGATATATATTTGTTATATATTGTCGATCAGCATTTTATCTTTAAAGCAGCTACATGCCAGTATATTCTTTTTGATATTTTAACACTGTGCAAGGCATTAAACCATCTTTTTTTTTTTCTTTTTTTTTCTTTTTATTTTTAGGAAAAAATGAAGAAGTTTTGTTATTAAGGTATCTTCAAACATTTCAAGAAATGGTGCTGAGAGCTGCAATGCCAGCTCAGTCAGACCTCTGATATTTGCTGTTATCTCCATGCATGTTTACAGCAGTTGACACATGAAAAAGCTTGGAAATGATTTGAGCTTGCAGGCTATAAAACAAGCCCATTTTGGATCTGAATCTGGCTGTCAAGTAACTTCTTTGGGTTAATCTGACACAAAATGAAAGCTCACAAATGAAAGAAATTGTTGGCAAGCCCAAAAAGATGGGCACATGTCTGAAAGGCGAGTGATTAGCTTAGTGGTGTCCTTTCAAAAATCACCCAGAAACCCCTTCCCCCACTCATAGAGAAACTAGTCTTTTTTGTTCTTCAAATGTTTATTTATAGGATTATAATGGAGAAATAGAGAGAGAGGGCTTGGGACTTTGATGATAGTGAAAGTCTATACACCCCAAAGGTGGTAAAGGAGATAAGCGTTATAGGATTAAAAGGGTATGACAAATTTGTGTTTCAAATTGGGACACAATTTCAGCCTGAGATTTCCCTTTTGGTGTCAAAGTAGAAGATTTAACTAATATATTCTACAAAGCAGAAAAAATCAGGAAAGGTGGGAGGTTTTTCACTGACACATGATTGATTGCCTTTGGAAAACAAAGGAGGGAATTTTGTGCTAGAGGGTACTGCTTTTCTGCAAATGTCTCATGGTCTTATGCCTTACACTGTTGTTTACTTTCATGCAGTGTCTCTCAGGCAAGGGGGCACAGAACAATATCTTTCAAGAAGGATGTGGAAACATATTTTGGGGTTTGGCCCCAGAATCTGTAAAAAGTTACTTAGCAGTGAAATGTACTTTCTGCTCAATATCTTGCTTACTGTTCAAAAAGAGCAGAGAAAGCAGAACAGAAGGAAAAATAATGCATGAAAATGTATCGCAGGGTATAAATACTAGGAAGTTTAAAAAATGAGGTCTGTAAAGACTAGTTTAATAACCTTTTTTTTTCCCCCCAAACTAGTCTTTTGTTCCATGGCCACTATGAGTGGCCACAGAGGTGGTTGATTGTCCCTGTTTCTTTAGAGCAAAGCAATGTCCTCCTCCTGAGCTGTGGACACTGAACATCAGTCTTGCTGGAACACTGTTTGTGACACGTGCTGCAGCAAGATGTTGTTAAGCTAGAGCAGAGTTTGTGAACTCTGTTTGCCTGTGTTTGGCAAGATGAATTACTCTGTGTGTAAGCTGTGACCAAGATAGGGCACACAAGAAATGCCCTGTATTATATGTCGAATGACTTCTAAGAAAAAAAGCACATATTTTGGGCTGTAGCAGTTGTCAGGACTCTGAGGATTCAGCTTTCATAGAGAAACAGACAGAAAAATTCTTGACATTGACCCCCCAAGTTCTGGTTTTAGAGCAGAGGCAAGGTTTTTTTCCTCTTACCCAATTTATGCTCATAACCACAAGGAAAATCATAGAATCATAGAATCACCAGGTTGGAAGAGACCCACCGGATCATCGAGTCCAACCATTCCTATCAAACACTAAACCATGTCCCTCAGCGCCTCGTCCACCCATCCCTTAAACCCCTCCAGGGAAGGTGGCTCATGGCGACAGATTCTCGGAAAAGGTGATTAAAAAATAATTAATAGAAAAAGAACAATTGTTAATTGGATTTTACTCTGAATCATGGCAAGCCCTCATGCAACTAATGATTAATTAAAAATGAAAGTAGTAAGTAGACTTTTCTATCTTATTCTGAAAAAAAACACATATTTTTTTCCACATTGAACAAAACGTTTCACATTGGTATTGAATTTTATAGTTCTTTTTCAGAATTTCAGTTCAGGGGGGTAGTGAGAAAGGAAAGAGGCTTAGAAAATTTTCTTAATTTGTCACCAGTCCGACCTAAAAATTAAGCAAAAATCTATTTGTACAGATTTATTTATTATAGCACATCACCTCACTGCACTAGTACAGTCTATTGCATACATTCCTCCAATCTCTGGTTTATGTGGCACACCATCATATTGCTTAAAAGAAGGTGCTGCAGCACCAGATTCGCTTGAAGATGGATTCCTAGTAATTGGGTGTAGCACAGCTGAGATAATGATCAGTAAAAAAAAATAATGTATCCATTGTTATTGTGGTTACAGCAAAATACTCTATACCTAGAACAGTAAATACAAATGAATATACCTCCCTGAATGCAATTGAGAGAAATAATTGTGCAGAGGTATTTCAGAAGAGGTGTGTTGTTTTTTTAGCAGCTCATCTTTCAGATATTTTTCTGCCTGCTTTTCTTTGTTCTCTGCACTGGGTGCCTTGCTCTCACCGTCTCCTGTTTCATTTCACTTACTTTTACTGGGTGAAATGGGGTGGGGAGAACTAGGAGGATAAAATAAGAGGTTTTACTTTCCACAAGTATTGCTTTATGTCTTGGCAGGGGGTCTCACTGGCTTTTTGCAGAGTTTTTAAGCCTCTCTTAATATTATCATTTAGAGACGAAGCGTGTGCATGAACTATTACAGACAACAACTCAGAAAAAAGCATTTAAAAAGCCTATATCCTGACTATGAATTTCACTTTGCCTATGAATGTTTTGCATGCAGACTTCCTGAGGAGATTCAATAGTGGGTTTGGTGGCTTTCTTCATTTCTGAGGAGAAGCGTGGAATACCTGGAATGGAAGCCCTAACACATGGTCAACATTTTCTGAAATTTCTATGGCTATGTGTCAATTAAGATTAATGATTTTTTTTGAGAGTTTTATGATTAACACAGAGGGTCTCAGAATCAATATCAGGCAGGGCTGCAGAAGTGTAAGTAAGAGAGAAATGGGGAAAAGCAATGGCAGTCTATAACAAAAGACAAGCTGGTTGGATCTGAGACCCTAAGAGAGGAATTTAACTTCCATCTTATAGTTTTAAAAATAGGCTTTAATTTCTCTGTCTTTAATGGAAAAAGTAATATTCTGTTTTATGGTCAGTGATGACATAAAAACTTACGTATTTTAAATTCCACTAAAAAATTTCTTAGAAATTTTGCTATCTAGGTTGATTTTGGAAATATTTTATAGAATTACCTATCGACTCCACAAACTTCGTGTACCAGGGAGTCACTTTGTTTTCAAAATATATGTTTTGAAAGTGTGTTCTCAAACTCCCTTTTGCAAGAAACAGGGTTAGTAAACACTAGGCTGATTACTACTTTTGGAGCAGCAGTTTACAAATTACTCAGGCCATGTTCTGCACTTAACAGAGGAGTTACTTGGAGACCCTGAGCTGTAAGCTGAGTTGACATGGATGGTTCTGTGTCAAAATTCAGTAACTAACTGGCTATCGTGTGCTTTTGGTTCTCAACCTGAGACAGCACCAAGAAGCTGTGTGAAGCTTTGCATGAGAATAGGATAAATAAATTAGTGCACTAAGGCATACCTGTCAGCTCCTGAAAGCTGTACTGTAAACAGAAGCACTTGTCAGGAAGAATACATTTTTAAATGCTCTTAGAAGTTGCTGGACTGGAAAGGCTTCACAGAGTAAGAGAATGGGGAGCCTTGCAGCAGTGTAACACAAATAGGTGTCACTTTCATATGTCTTCAAATTCACACTTCAGTAACCTTGTTTTTCTGATAAGCTTGTGACCTTAATGCAAATAAAAAACTAGGTTCAGGGTAAAATTCTTGACTAACGTCTCAGTTACAACAGTTATTTTTACCTTCTTCAGTGACAAAATAAATATCTTTGAAACAAGTACATATTCAATACAGCAATTCATTCTTTTGACTGACTGAAGCTTAATCTGATAATGTATATCAACCTACTGCCAGGGAAAGAGGGTGCTGATGAAACAGTCCCATAATGAAAAAATACACAGTTAGAGAACAAACCTGCTGCAACAAAACCCCACTGTTATTAAACCACAAAAAAACCAAGGTTAAAGTGACTTCGCTAACTACACCTGTATACTATATAACGATACACAGTCCAGGAATTTCAAGAAATCACCTATGGCTATAGAGAGATATTGACCTCTTTGTCAAACACTCTCCCATATTCTATCTATACTGGCTCTGTTTTCATGTCAAAGCTGTAAAATTGTGACTTACACAGAGTAAGTCATATATACAGGGCCTTATACAGTCATACATATGCAGGGCCTTACTGTGCTGATACACAGATTTTACCAGCCACATTTGCCCTGGGGTCTTTATCAATGACTTGGATGAAGGCATCGAGGGCACCCTTAGCAAGTTTGCGGACGACACTAAGCGGGGTGGAAGTGTGGATCTGCTGGAGGGTTGGGAGGCTCCAAAGGGATCTGAACAGGCTGGATCCATGGGCTGAGACCAATGGCAGGAGGTTTAACAAGGCCAAGTGCTGGGTCCTGCACTTGGGGCACAACAACCCTGAGCAGCTACAGACTAGGAGAAGTCTGGCTGGAAACTGCCTGGAGGAGAAGGACCTGGGGGTGTTGGTTGACAGCGACTGAACTTGAGCCAGCAGTGGCCCAGGTGGCCAAGAAGGCCAATGGCATCTTGGCTTGGATCAGAAACGGCGTGGCCAGCAGGGCCAGGGAGGTTCTTCTCCCTCTGGACTCGGAACTGGGGAGACCGCTCCTCGAATCCTGTGTTCAGTTCTGGGCCCCTCACCACAAGAAGGATGTTGAGGCTCTGGAGCGAGTCCAGAGAAGAGCAACAAAGCTGGTGAAGGGGCTGGAGAACAGGCCTTATGAGGAACGGCTGAGAGAGCTGGGGGTGTTTATCCTGGAGAAGAGGAGGCTGAGGGGAGACCTCATTGCTCTCTCCAACTACCTGAGAGGAGGTTGTGGAGAGGAGGGAGCTGGGCTCTTCTCCCAAGTGACAGGGGACAGGACAAGAGGGAATGGTCTCAAGCTCTGCCAGGGGAGGTTTAGGCTGGACATCAGGAAAAAATTTTTCACAGAAAGGGTCATTGGTCCCTGGCAGAGGCTGCCCAGGGAGGGGGTTGATTCACCTTTCCTGGAGGTGTTTAAGGGATGGGTGGACGAGGTGCTGAGGGACATGGTTTAGTGATTGTTGGGAATGGTTGGACTTGATGATCCTGTGGGTCTCTTCTAACCTGGCGATTCTATGATTCTATGAATCTATGTGAGGTCTCTGTCCTCTGGAGAGTCTCTCCACTGAATGCTTCGAGAAAAACGCAGCAGTGGAAGAACGGAACTTGGAGAAAGAAGTGTGGTCTTAGAGTTTAAATGGACTGAGTATCTCCAATTCATGCACAATTTGTGCAGAGTCCTGTGCTTGGTATTGCTGCCAGGTTTTACACGAGGTACATCAGGCATGAGGGCAAAAAAGGAATGTATGGCTTAAGGCAACAGTTAGGGTATGCTGGCGAACACAGATTTATGCCTTGAACACCTCCACTTCACTGGCAAACCATTGAAACACCAAGTATTTCCATCCAAAAGGGAGGAAAAGCAGGAGGAGGGAAAAAAGTCACTTCAGATTCATTTGGTAGTCAATTTATTAAATGTCCCTTTTTTTAAGGAATACATAAGCGAGGGCATTTATAATATAAGAGAAAAGAGAGGTTAGGTTTCGTCACCTCTGTAAGTACGGAATGGTTAAAAGAGTGTTATTGTTGATTTGATGTCCTTGCTTTCTTTGTGGGCCTCCACTTGATGAACTAAAGTATGTTAGAGGTCTTAAATTTATGAATCTCTCTCCTGACATATTTCGTCCTTCTTTTACTATGAGGATGTGCCAAATTCAGCTGGCAAGGATGTGACACAAGTTTGCAAGTTATAGAATAAGTAGCAACAATTTTTAAATTTAAATATTACTTCAGACTCTGTGAGCAAGAGTTTCTAAGTTAACATAATAGGATAACAGAAAGCCTTTTATTTTTTTCTGTATAAGGCAGAGAAAGAATTCAACTAAAATGTATGTGTGAAAAATATACAAAGATTTTGTTATTGATTTTATCTTTCCTGTTCATGTGGGATGTGATGTAATACTCTTCAAGAGGAAACATGAAATCAGTAACCCTAGAAATGTAGTTTGAAGAGGGCAAAATGTATCATGTCAGGTGTTCTTCTTACTGTATATCTTATTTGTATTGAAGTTAATATGAGAAAATGTTTGCTGAACCCCGAGCAGTGAACATGATTCTGTGAAAATCTAATACTATGTAATGTCAGTTAATAAAATGGGCACATTCATAGAATAACCATAGAATCATAGAATAACCATGTTGGAAGAGACCCACCGGATCATCGAGTCCAACCATGCATTGTGTTAGACTTTCTTGCGGGGAAAGTCACATCATATCTTATTAATGACTAAGAGGATGTTGCACAATCATGCAGCTGCGCACTCTCTTCTATGGCCAGGCCACGCTTTGCCTTCCACAACCACAGAACAACCTGCCCTCACCACGTGTGCTATTTAACACCAACTCAACCACCACAGCAAGAAATCAGAAGTGCGTGTAATTTGCTGAGTGCAGACTCCAAATAAAAAGGTCAGCCAGATTCCACAAGAAATACAGTACAGAGAGAACTACTTCAGAGGAAATCTTCTGTCTCAGACAGCAGGAAAACTTTATCTACCATCAATTTTGTGTTCTCTGCACGTTATTAAGTCTTATTTATTATACTTAATGTAAAGTAAAGATGTTCCTTTTCCATCAGGACTATCTCACAGGAAATGTTGCAGTCTGGATAGTGTTCCCTCATAGCATGAAGTGTTTGGTATTGACTAGCTATGTATGTTCCAGACAGATAGTAAATATCATTAAAAGTGTGAAAGGCGGTGTTTGCAATGCTAACATCTGTATCTTAGCTTATGGTAAAGCCCACAGAGACCTCCCTTTACTCAGGAAATCTTGAAACATACGCACACATACACAAAATATAGCAAGGTCTTCCAAAAGTTTTGTTTGGGGGAAGATTGATTTTTCAAGTTGAATCTTTGGGTTAGAGGATCAGCAGATCTCCTTTTGGATTTGACTGGTGGCAAAAGCATGTGCTGGCTCTGTGGTCTTTATGTCATCCAGACAAGAGATGTGACAGAAAAATACTGATAGCTGTCCTGTGGGCCTATAATTTGAGACACTATGGAGATGGAAAGGAGGGGATGGTGTAGCTCATATCTGCCTACAGATATAGGATATTGAATTAGCAACTGCATTTTCTGTCATATCCCCATCCAGTGCTCTTTTGCTCTGTCCTGTGTATTCTGATTGCAAGACCCATTTTTTCAAAGTTTTCTTTTTTTTGCATACACATAGCTGAGATTTTCAACCCTGTTGCATTTTGTATAACACAGTGAACATCAGAGTTGCTAGCAGGGAAATGTCGTGGATGTGTGCTGGCCATTCTCATTTCTAGGTTATAACTGACATGGTAGGGCAGATTCCCTGGGAATAACAGATTTTACACATATATAGACAGAGGTTTTTACCACTGCTTCAGGAAGGAGGCATTTCTGGAAATTGTTTCGGGGACATGTGTCCATAATTGGCTGCAGAATACAGATAAACTCACTGAGCCCTTATTCATATTTCTGTATGGAAAAAGCTCTCAGCAGACTCTTAGGATATATTGCACTATTAGCGTATGACTTGGTGGGAGATAATACACTGAGTGCACAGGACATAGTTCTGAGAGAGCCAGACTCTGGTCATCACATTTTGTATGCATTGCTCCATGAAGAGTATGAACAGCTGCTTAATTTATTCCAATCTAAGTTTCGGATTTTAATTTTTTTAACATTAAAAATGATGCCACTTTGACTGGTTCCTTTTCTGTGAGAAAAAATCTCCATCTCAGGGTGAAATCTTGAATGCAAACTCAGTGTGGAGAAAATGTTTATCTCATAGTTGCAAGATTTTCAAAATAAAGCCTTGTAACTGTAAGCCTGACAGGCCTTTAACTACAGCACAGCAGTGCTGCCAAACGCAACTAATACATGTTGCTGTTTTCCTGTGGCAGTAAAATTGATGCTTTAAATGAGTCTTACAACAGGATTTCTCTGCTAACTGCAGAAATAGATAACATGTGCCTTGAGCAGCCATTATTCATTTGACAGTAATTTTTCTTAAACTCTAAGTGGCATTTTGTTTCAATAGCGTTAGGCTGCCTGATATTCCCACAAGAAATGTTAAAACTCTTCTATTAAGGAAATCACTGGCTTGTGGATTCTGACTTTTAGAACTGAAATTACCTGAGGTGGTGTGTTTGGCTTCTTAATCAATGGGTTTCATATGCAGAGGCAAATATCAGAACTTGCTTTCAGAGCCTTTCCTCCTCCTTTCAGAATATTTCCAATTCTATTAGCATATGAATTTTTTTAGCCTGGACAAAGTATCTCAAATATAGGAATTAAAAATTCACGTTAATTTTAGGAAAAAAAATGAATTTTGTCAAAGGAAGAAAGGTGATATTTTGATTGAAAATGAACATAGATGCTACTCTGCAGATGGGATGATTTTATTGTGCTCTTGGATCCCAGGAGTAGTAAGACTGGGTATCTTGGATTCTCATGCTTTCCTTTGAGACAGGAGAAGCCTGTGTGGTTTGGCACACTACCTCAGGTTTTCTGCCTTTCATTTCTAGACTCCTGAGCTACTGTTGCTAGAAAAGATCAGCCAAACCAAAGTCATGCAGATCAGATTTTGCACCTCCTGTCCTTTCATCTCCTTTTGTTCCATTGCTTGTGTGACCTGAGCTACTACTTGATATATGTTAAGAATATGAAATTTGGGTTCACTATAGATTGCTTGCTCAGCTCAGGAGAATTTAAGTTCCTAAGCAATTAAGCAAGCAGATAGAACATTAAAAGCTTTAATGTTCATTAAAATCCAGCTAACAGAAAGGCCTTTTAAATTTTGTCTACCCAATATAAAACGGAAAGGACTTAATTTGACAGAAGCATAGAGCTGAGTACAAACTGTCAATGATACTCTGAAATACTGAACTGTACTTCTATCAAGAGCATGAGATGCATGTAATAAAATTAATTTAAGATTAATCATAAGTGGCAGTTCAGTAGATTAGGAAAGAGAAAACTTGCATAAGAAAACATTGCAGGGGAATTAAAAGTTACATAAGAGAAAAGGAATTTGAGACAGAAATCACTGTCTTGTCATAAAAATGCTTTATTGGTTGATTTGCTATCCGATTTAAAATACACACTTATATTAACACTTGAACCATTGCTTAATATGTCATAGTTAAAAACTCTTATGTACAATAATTAATGTCATTAACGTGAATAATGATTAAGTTGTCTTCAGTAAAGGTCTAGAGATAGATTTAAACTGTTTAGGGTTTTGAATAGTGAACAGTGAAATGATGTATTTCAGTGCTTTTGAAGAAAATGCAATTAATTGGAAATGTAACCATAGGATTTCATGTGGCAACATCTCCTGCCTGAAATCATGACTAATTAAATTATGATTACTTGCAAGAACAACAGGTGATTAAAAATAGATTAATTTTTTTTTGCCACATCAAATCAAATAAAAGCTTCATGTTGGAATGGCTCTAGCAACGTCAGTAAATCTTTATCATTAGAACTTTGAAAAACAAACGCAGTATGAAACCTCTGAGTCAGGCTTTATCCTAAAGTAGTATTTCTATGGAAGAAACTTGTTGTTGAGTAGCAGTTCTTTTGTCTGCTTGAAATTGCCCAGATAAAATGATAGAAACTAATGAATGTCGCAAGAAATAAATATTCATACTTGTTTTAGAAGAGAATGGATTGCTAACCTCAGCAAGAATGCAGAGGAGAAAGAGAAAGGCAGGAAAACCTGAGAAAAAAGTCTACCATCTTATGCTTTAAAGTCTAAGCTTTCATCTAACTGAAGACAAATTCAGAATATGTATCTTAGATATCTCAATGCTAGTAAGAGATTATGGGAAAATGTGTTTTAAAGCCTGGCTTAGCAGATGAGTGTTTAGATGTATACTGCATTTGTTTTCATTGCTTCTTAGAGTGAAACCTGAACCCAACATCCGCTGTAGAAGGTGCAATACAACATAAACTAATGCATAGTCCTTGTGTTAGAACGCTCATAGCTGGATGATAAAAGAAGAGGTGTTCTAAGTTCAAGTGTATTATGCTAGACTGACAAAAAGATTAGGGCTTGTTTAGTGTGAAGTTTTACAGTTTTGGACACTGCAGTGTCTGCTGGAATCAACATTCATGAAAGACAAGAATAGCTACTATGGGAAAGGTTAAACACCTAGAAGTAAGTATATTGGCAATGCATCAAGGAAATCTGTAAAATTAGCACACCATCTGCTGAATGGAAATAAACACCTTTAAATTCATCCAATTCTGGAAGCCATGCCCCATGCTCTGGGCAACAGAGGAAGGCTCTGCTTAAATTTGCAGAGGCAAAATCCCCTCCTGAACTGTTCTTTGTCTCTAGGAGGCAAAGGAAATGTCAACAGAAAAAATGCAAAGAAACATGGAATATCATCCTTTTACAAGAAATTCTATGAAAAGCTCTGAGAAAAATCCAAGTGTTGAATTTGATAAGACCTTTCCTATTTTAGAATGAATAAATTTGCTTTTTTATCTAGCATTTAAACCCATGTGTTTTTACAGTGACTGGGGCTCTGAAATCTATGGAGATAGAAACTCTTTTCATTAAAGGGTCTATGGCCTCTTAAAACAAACTTACTGTAAGCCTTCAGAATCTAGTTACATCTCAGTGTTTCTCGGGTTGCTTGTTCCTGGCATGAAGTGTAGGAGTAATATTTAAAATAGTCTATAGGAAGGCAGGGTGGTATTGTGCCAACAATATATTGGTGGGATTTGCTATTATGAAACATCTAACGGACATTGTGTCCATCATATCTTTGTAAATTTAGTCTGGTGCTGAGGATGAGAGTGCAGGTAATTGGAGATGTTGGATAGAGAAAATCTCCTATTTATCACATAACAAGTGAATGATGTTATAAATGTTAAAATATGGAGTAAAATTATGGTACAATCTGATCAAGTTTTGCAGGCCTCCTAAGCTTCCCTGGGACTACTTATGTGTTTTCAGGGAAGCAGGCAAAGCAACAAGTAATTTGCATAGCCCCCTAAAACTTAAAAATTGTGCAGCCATTTAGCTACTAAGCCTTGTTAAGCTTGGTGTTCTAGGTGGGCTAAGAAAGAACATGCATAATTTAGGTTCTATGACAGCGGAATAGACATCCAATGTTGATTTTACCTGTCATTGCAAGCACTGTGTGTGATTCACCTGTTATTTACATGCTTTTTTCCCCCTGAATTTAATAAGGATTAGTAAGGATAGATACTCTGATAATGTGGTACTTAAATGTTGTAACAGTCTTTCAACGCACTGTCTAATGCAGAATAATGGAAATTTTACCATAACATAGGTTTTTCAAAATGTATATTTACAGATACTAAATGTATAGTTCCATGAAAATGTTACATTCATATTAAAAAGCGCTTTGAGGTTTTAAAAAAGAAAAGTTGGAAAATCTTGGGAAAGAAATAAGTGAAACAGACTTCTTAATTTTGCCAGCTGTCTCTTCGATCATGTGCAAAGTTCTGATCTCCTCATCTTAAAAACAATGAAACAAAAGAAGACACAGTAGAGCTGGGGGAAATCAGAAAGGAATGACAAGGAAGATCAAAGGTACCAAGCAGATTCTTTATTTGGTCTCGCTGAGTAAACTGAGATTCTCCAGTTGGGATTAGAACAATTTCAAGAGGAAGTTCCAAAAGTCATCATGTCATGGAGCAAGTCAATTGATTTTCTCACTATCTCCAGGACATGCTAGTAGGAGGCTAGCTCAAAGCAACCAAAGAAATTAGCTCCTAATCAGATAGCAGGCTTGGATCTCTGCCAGTGTTTGTTGCAGGGGCTTAAAGTTTGCATGAAGGAATGAAAATAAGACTGGACAAGTTCTTAGAAAAGAAATACATTTAAAGACTTGGGATCCACATACGGTTGCACAATATATGGACTCCTAATGATTCAGGCAGCCTTCAATGCTGAGTCTTGTTGAAGTTTGAAGCATGTTTTGCCCTTTCTCATTCTTTCTAAATCATTTGGTCACAGATGCAGTTAAAGGCAGGAAACTGGGCAATACGCACCTTTGGACTAACATATTACAAGCTAAAATTACTACAGTTTAAATAAGAATTTCTTCATATGACTGAAAAGAGGTAATACCGTTTTACGTATCTGAAATGAACTTTGGAAAATTCAGTGCCTACCTTCAGTGTTGTTGAATCTTTCTTATCCTTGTATTTCACTAATTCAGGATAGTAAACCTTAACATCAGCCATCAAATACTTTCTAAGACCCTGACCAAATGGCAGTAATAGGAATATTATTAATGT
The DNA here is from genome assembly GCF_032191515.1 of Phaenicophaeus curvirostris. Lineage (NCBI taxonomy): Eukaryota > Metazoa > Chordata > Aves > Cuculiformes > Cuculidae > Phaenicophaeus > Phaenicophaeus curvirostris. Next base: position 3,130,755 of record NC_091431.1, read on the forward strand.
GACACCAGCAGGGTATGCAAATTATTGTTTTGCATGACTGTAATTCTTAATTTTCTGTTATTTCATATGTCAGCAGGTAAACAATGATATTGAAGCATGTTAATAAAGTTTTCCTTTTTTTTTTATTATCTTCTATTTTTTCATGAATTGATATTTTAGAATAAACATATAAGCATAAATATACATAAAGATAATAATAAACATAAAGAAAGTTTATAGCATCATTAATTGTGGTAGTATTGACTTATACGTTGCATTTCCAGCTATATTCTCCTCACATTTTTATCACAGTAGTCTGATAGACTCACCTTTCTGAAACTGTAGCGTGAGGTTAACATGTTTTTGGTTGATATGTGTTCAATGGATAACTCAGACATGAAACTTTTCTCATGCCTAATGCACTGTCACTTTTTTTCTGCCTTAAATGAAAGAGAAATAGCTTGAACTTTGAAACCCCATCTTTCAGATGTCCTGTGTGCTAAAAGCATATGCTGACATTAATTTTGATTAAATATGACTTCTGAACCCTTGTCCTTCTATTATTCTTAGCAAGGCAGCTCCCACCCGCACTTTTTCTGGGAGGCATCAGTGTGTGCGCATTAAAGTTTTACATTGCTTTAGTCACTCCCCACACAGGGAGCCCTTTTCCAAGTGGAAGTAAGGAATCTGTTTATGTATAATTTTGAATTCATCCCTCTGATTTATCCCCTTGGCCCCTAAAGTGAGAGAACATTCATTTTTAATGTGAAGAACCAGAGAATGGAGCATGGTAAGGGATTTTATGTGAGCTTTTGAGTTATAAAAAGGAACAAATAAATCTGTGTTATCCTGCCTTTGTATTTATAGGCCTCCCATTCTGAATCACTAAAAGTTAAAGAAGACTAATATTTATAATTAATTCTATCTTATCTCTAAAAAGAAGAAATTTCCTCTTTTTGCAATATTTCTCTAGCATTTCATTTAATTTACATATATTGATTTGTACCAGTAGAACTACACTGAAATATCTTAAATGCCAGACTTTTGGATATTTCCCCCCTCATCACACGGAGAGTAGACTACATCCTGAAACCAATAATGAATTCTTCATCAAGATAAACTGAACACCCTGCATACGTAACTTCCTTAAGTGGTATGGAGTGTACCATAATGTGCTAGAAAAGCCCTGAACTTCTGTTAAGTGAAATGCAGAAGATTTTATGCATGTTGTTTCCAGGAGACCTCCCTGCACTGCCTTAGGTACGTGTAACTGAAGTGTGACTGGAATATGGAAGACCATCTTAGAGAGGAAAATCAGCTCTTATATGTGTTATGCTAAGAAAAAACAGTTGGGAGTCGCTGCCATTCATTTCTATTTACTTTTAATTCCCTTTAGAAATACTATAAATCCAAAGTCCAAACTGAATGAGTATAGAACATAACAGAACAATTGTGGACTGTTCTTAAGGGGTGATGAAAACTGAGTTAGTATCAAGGATGTCACTGCACACCTCTTCCAGAACACTTCTCTTGCTTTCTTGCCCCATGAATTTTACTTAATCTCAATGATCTTTGCAATAGAGATTTTATCACTGGATTCATTTTTTTGTACCTTGTCAACACAGTCTGAAACTCTCATTTCTATTTCACAGATTATTTTAAAAAAAAAATCAGCTTCAAGTGTAATAGCAGAAGCACTCAAAATTTTTCATAATTTTAATTCAACTGTAGTTTACCAAAAGAAAATCATTTTGATGTTATAAATCATTAGTGCCAACTTATTTGGAATGATTTAATGTGAAAACAAAGAAGTGATTGCAGAAAGGGGAAAAAACGCTAAAGCATTTGATGTCATTAAGGTTGAAAATAATTGGTCTCACTAAATTGCTTTGTTTCTTTTTTTCTTCTGTAAAGTATTTAATCTGAATAATAAGAGGCTGTAGAAAGTTTTCTTTCTGATACAGTGGTACTATCCATTGGGAAATATCTCACATTTTCAGCCAACGCTAATACCTGTTGTAAACATCAAACATAATATGCAATAAAAATATCTGATATTAAAGTGATCTAGCATAGCTAAAGCATAAATTCTTGGGGAATTTCATACTATGTGAAGAATTAGACACTGCTAAAGGTTGAACATTTCTTCTCTATAGATCAAGGCCAAAACCTGCCTTTGTTTGTGATCTCAGCCCCCTCTTTGTTATACCACTTCTTCCTTCATTACAAGGTAGATGGTAAACATGGCTCCACCTCCACAATACCTGCAAGGAGAAATCATAATTTAATCAGGCTACAAAACAGAAGTCATACTAATCATATTTTTCTTTTGTTATTAAAATTACAGTATTTGATCATATATTTTGTCAAGCTTGGCATCCAGGAATTGGTTGGTAAGACAAATTATGCATGAAGAATCTTACCCTATTTTTGTCATTAATGTATTTAATTTAAGATGAATAATAAAGACTGAGCTGTCACACTAAATCAGGCACAACTTGTATGGTGTAATAATACATGAAATTAAAATACCTCATAAAAGTTGTTTAGTTATAATTATATCATCTTTCTCTGATTAATTTTTCTCACCTAATTGAGGTGAGATGTCCCATTGTCTTCCACCCAGACGCTATTTGCATTAATGGAAATACAGTTTGATTTAAAAAGAAATAATTTAAGAAAGAAATGCCAGCAATTAAAATGAAGTCATTTTGGAACAATTAGTGCCACATCATGAAACCTGAAACCTAAGAAATTATATGATTAGACGTACTAAGTCAAAACAGTCAACAAGCTGGCTCAGTTTATGCCTACACTGAAATTATTATTATGTGCTGATGAACAATTTACCATATTAGCAGATGAAGGACTTCTGTAGAATTCTAGCATTTGAACACGTTAAGATTGTAAGCTTCCTTATATAAAAGTTACATGAGATTAAAAAGAGAGGTTTTGTTAAGTAAATGTCCTCCAAACACCTGTCATTTAACGAGGCACATAGCATCAAGCCGCAATTTATATTCTTAAAGGATGAAGAGATTCTTCAATTAGCAAGTTATCAAAATGCAAAGTATTAACTTCATAAGCAATTTGTGTGGCAATGAGCAGATGTAACACAGATGTGGGCTTTCTGCAAGCCACTTTAGGAGCGATCACCTTAATGGTTTCTAAGTCCTTTTGTAACATTGTTGGAAAACTATTATTATCTTTCTCTTCCATCTATCATTATCTTTCTCTTTAGTGAATCTCATTTAAATCTCTCTGAGCTGGGCCCTGTTTTCAGAGCTGATTTATGGTTGTACTCAACCAAACCAGTCAGCAGCTCACAGGTCAGTGCTTATCAGGGCTTACACTGAAAGATCAGGAGAGCCACCCCTGCTAGTGAACAAAAAAGTCATCTGCAGGGACTTCCCGGTAACATTTCAAGTTATGGAAAGCATCCTTATTACAATGCTATAAGAACTGTCATTAAACCTGGTGTTATGCCCTGAAAGTCATTCTATAAAAAATCTCAGGAATGATGCTAGGATTGTCACCCCGTGGCATCATCAGAAAGTGAAATTAGGGATATAATGCTGACACAGCCTTCAAATCCTCCTGGGTGTGTGTAGGAGTAGGTGAAAAATGACAAACATCAAAGCACTGTTCTTGCTCTTTTGTTAAGAACTATGAAAATTACAAGTCACTTTGTTTTGTGTAGGTGGCAGACTTCATTCTGTAGAGCTTCCAACTAGTTTCCTCTGCCCATTTTTAATTTGGGCTTATTAACAAGAATTATTAATAAAGATCTTTTCCCAGTCAACATACGTGTACCTACCCTTCTTTTAAATGAGAAGTGGTTTTGTTGCTTTTTCTGTATGTCCTCTGTGTCAAGGTTTTATTGCTTCATTGGTTAGCCCTCTTTCTAATCTGATCAGGGTCAAATAACTGTCCTGGCCAGTAACCACATGCCCAATAATAACAAAGAAAGGTTTCCAAGACTGTCAGCAGTACTTGCCTTTCAAAAAGGTTACTGCCATTAAAAAAAAAAATAAAAGAAAATCAGAATGAATCATAATAAAAGCAGGAAGAATGTAATGAAACATCCTTCCAGGAATGACTCTTTAGACAAAGGAGAAGTCAGGAAAATGTGTTTAACACAATTTTCAGGAAGACAAAATGGGCAAACCCCTGCTCTACACCAACATAAATTCTTTCACTGATGTTAGGACATGCAATCTTGCAAATACAGTACGAAACTCAATACTGGTCTGTTATTTCAACATGATACAATGCTTTCAGGTACACAAATGCTCATTTTTGTCAACATGAAGATCAGTTTGGAGAAGAAAGCTGTGTGGCTATGATTTTTTTAATGTTGTGACAAATCTTTAGATGAATTTTCACTTATGTGATACTCTTACTTTGTAATTGCCCTCAACAGCATTTCAGAAATCTCTGATTTTGAATAGTTCAGAACTTTGTAATGCTAATATTTTTACTACTAGCTCTCAATTTTTCAGTGATAATCAGAAAAGGAAATAAACTTATTAGTCTGCTGATATAAAAAACACAGAAAGTGAAAATGGTATTTTATTGTATCACTTTCCATGGAATAATTGCACTGATTAAAACAGAATTGCATTACATGGCCAGCACACAGAAATGTGAAAAACCTATTTGACTTTAACAGCAATGGTAAAACTCTGGGCTAAGGCTAGATTGGCACAAATGTCTTGTATTCCACTGGCTACAGGTTCTATAGGTAGATCATTTACTGGTAATGTTTACCTCCCTTTTTGTCACCGAGACACAATGCTGCATTTTCAGAGAAAAATATCCTGTTATTGTAGAGACTTCAGCATGGAAGTGCCATTCTGGTGCTATATACATATATACATATATACATATATACACATATACACATATACACATATACATATATACATATATACAATAAAGGGGAAAGCATGTATGAACTTTGAATACATGCAAAAAATGGAGGTGCAAAGTGGTGAAATCTCCAGCACTAACTCCAGATGCCCCTTTGAGCACAGTGTACTCTAAACATCACTGGAAAATTGTTTCATCTGCCCAATTCTTGTGATGAACAGGTGAATAATATAATTTTCATACATACCTGAATACTTGGTTGAAAAGAATTTCATAAACACTCATTTATTTTTGCTAGCACTTTTCCTTGTAAGATCATTTCCTTCCTTTATACTTTAAAAATCGTGTATGATACCTCTGGCCACAGCTTTTTGTAACTGGATTTCTAAGAAATGCCTTCTCTCTTGCTTTCATATCACAGCTGAAATAATAAAGTCTCTTCTGTTTCAAGATTTGAATGTATAAGTTTGCAATATAGCTTCTTTTGTTTGTTTGGGGTTTTTTTTTGTAAGGTCTTTTCTAATCTAAACGATCAAATGATCATACTATTCCAGGATTCTGTCCACTTTTTTCTTGAATGTCTTCTCATTCAAAGGCCCATTTAAAAGGTTGGAGAAACAGGAAAGCTATGGCCATGGATCCTCATTTGCGATTGTGTATAGTAGATACTGAGAGGGGCAAGCCAAGCTGGAACTGCTCAGTTTCTGAGCTCAGTGAGCAGATCAATAGCAAAGCCTTATAAGACTTTGGTGACCCAGTAGTTTGCTACAGCCCTTCCGAATATCCGCATGGCAGATCTAAGTATTAAGCCTACTTTCATTATCTTGATATCAAGATATTGCTGTACCTAAAGTGCTTGTAGGTTATGAGCTTTTTTGTCTATGCTTCAAAAACATTCTCTGAAATGTGGCTGTGAAAATGCCATTGCCTAGTGATGATAATGTGATTTCCATATGAAAAAAAGAACAAGAACAAGATGGAGAAAAGTAAACTAGTGAGAAACAGAAAACATTTTATTTTCACAGTGTGTAAGTGATTTTAAGTATATCACAAGTTGTCTTCTTGAAGGTGACTTTCTCATTGCATGTATATATTGCAGAAAAGTTAATAAAGCTTTTTCATCACAGACATAGCCTCTAAAATATTCAACCACATTTGACTTGCAAATACAAATTCATTTTCTTTTCTCAGAATTTTAAAATTGGTAAGTAGCTGCAATTCTGCGTATTAAAGACCAGGAGAGAAAAACTGGTGCAATGATAGCAACGCTTCTGTGATAACCCAGTAGTTTCCTTACAGTGTTCTCATTTGGCTTTGTCTGCTCCTGCTGTGGCTTGGAATAAATCACCTGGGAGTGAAATTGGTAACCTAAAGTTCAGCACCTTAATCTACATTTTTCTCTCATCATGAAGAAAATATATATTACTGAGTGGTGCTAGTAACTTTGACCTCTCAAAAGAGTGGATTTCATAAAGAAAACCATAAAATTAGGTACCTAACTTTGTGCTACACTGTATGATATGTTTATTCTTAAACTTCCCTAAGGCAGTTGAATATTTTAGATAATGATACCTACTTATCTGCCTTGCAAATGGACAGTCCAAGGTCAATGACATAACTTTTGTGAAATATGGAGAGTATTAATTATTAGTGTTGTTTTGGCTTCTAAAAATATGAATAAAACCTAGATGTCAAAAAGTCCCTTTAAAAGTCTTTTTTTTTAGTTGTATATTGACTCTGAATTATTCAAAGATAAGACACTTAATCAAAGCTGCAGGGTCAGCCCAAGTAAATGATTTGTTTGTGTGCTTTACTTCAGTAAGTGAGACCACTTAATGAACTCAATGTTAAGCACTCTCCCACCATTGTGGGTCATCTCCACTCACAAAAAAATCAGGTTGAAATAGCACTAGCTCAAGGCCTGGAGTGCACAGAAAGAAATAAATCAGAATCTGCATTACACAAGAGAGATGTCTGTGTGTATTTATATATGTGTATATATCGTGTGATTCTGTGATTTCAGAGTCTATTCTCATGGACAAAGTCAAGTCTGTCTTTCTCTCCTTGATGCTGAGGGCAAGGCTCCTGTCATAACTGCCTTAATGAATTAAAAGTATTACAGGAAAAAAAAAAAAAGGTGACATTTGTACTACCAGCAAGAAGCATGGGTGTCTAGCTAGTGTATCTGGCCTTGAAAAATCCCTGCTCAGTATAAATTGCACAAAAGAGCTGAAAGCATCAAAAGTTGGATCACAGGGTCCTGAGCAGCAAGTCAGCAAAAGAATTTTACACAGGGGGGCTAATTGTTGTGTGTAGGATTGTAAAGGCTTCTTTCTTGAAGCCACTAATGCATATATTTCAGCACACTGCAGCAGAAAAGAGGTAAAATGGTTTGTATGGAACATGAAAACATCCTGAAATGCAGAGGTTCTAGGAAAGAGATTTCAAGATTTGTCCCTACTTCATTTCTTCCAAAGTGCTCATGTAAAATAAAGTTGATATTTTTCTAAGAGTTACATTCACAAGTTGTCTTTTAATATCCAGCAATCCTTGTATTTTGAAGTATTGCAGCCCAATTAATCTCGTGTTGTTTTCTGTATGTACGTAGAGTTGTTTTGCTTTTCATTACCTAGGTAAGTAATTACTACAAAGCATCAACATTAAGCTTTTGTTTGTTTGTTGTGGTGGTTGGTTTGGATTTTAGATTGGGATTTTTTTAGCATGGGTTTGAAATAGCTAGATGATTATTCACCTTTCTCCGTATCTCAGGGCTTGTTGCTTTTTTTTCCTGTAAAATATTGGAAATTAAAATTATGCACAACAGTTGAACTGAAGACTTTTGATTTTATATTGTTCCTGTGAGTTGTTCAAATACTGTGTCCATTTTATATAAATGTGCATTTCTGTGTTCTCTATGTTATAGTTTTAATCTGGTTCAATATTCATGATTGAAGATGGAGTTGTGTGGCAGCCTAAATGACACAAGGTTAAAATAAATCTGTTACGAGTGAAAAGAGTGAAGGTTGTGAGGTTGCATTTGACTAAGTGAAATTGCTAGTCCTAGATCCTTTACAATTTTAAGCATGAGAAAAAGTAAGTTTATGATTACGACCAAATTAGGTGATCAAATGCACACAAATAATTAGTTACCTGGATTTGATCCCAAATTTTAGAAAAAAAGAGAGAATTACAGCCTGTTGTGGCTAAGCCACTGAGACAGTGCTGAACTAATTGAAATGTAGCCCTCTGCTTGCTTGCTTGTAAATAAGGATTAAATACTTTGCCTTCAAGTATAACTCATAGGATCCTTCCCAGACCATTCTTTAATTGCAGCTCAAAGGAGCGGTGACACTCAGGTCACAGGGAACAGTCTGTCACTGTTGGGTGGCTATAGAATATCTTTAAGGCTACTTTAACATGGTGTTATTGTCAACAGTCAGTTCTGCAGACTTCTCAACTTCAAAAGTATCACGAGAGTAAGAAGTTGTTTAAGAAGAGAGGAAGTAGGTAAAGGATAGGAAAGAGAGAGGTGTACTCCCTAAAATGGTAATAAAATTTTTAATTTTCCAAAAGAAGAATTTTAGACAAGGATGATGGGTTAAGCACAGGAAGAACCTGGGAAAGAGATGGGAAATCCATCCATTTGGGCTTTGCTTTACAGCTTCCTCTAATCTTTTCAATAAAGCTGCCGTTTCAGACTAGACAAAAGCAGAGGAAGTCAATGTCTTTTTGCCTCAGTCTTTAATAATACTGGTAGACCTTGGGCTGTCTGATCTCCAGAGCTGGAGAACAACAAATTTGGGAACAGTGATTTTCCTGGACACTGAAATTGTATGGAACCTGATGTGTCAGCTGGATATTCACAAGTCTGTGGGGCCTGATGGGATTAATCTCAGCATTCTAAAGAATAATGCAGTCATCAGTCACAGTGAACATGGATTCACAAAGGGGAAGTCCTGTTGAACTAATTTGATAACCTTCTATGATAAGGTCACCCACCTAGTGTATGAAGAAAATGTGATGAATGTGGTTGTTTCTGGTGCATGCAAATACATCCAGATATTTGATAAATGTGTTGAACAGCACTGGCCCTAGGACTGAGCCCTAGGAACATGGCTAGTGACCAGTCACTTGTCAGATAAAACCCCATTCACCACAAACCCTTTGAGTTCTGCCCCTTAGCAAGCCCTTCATCCAGTGCACTGTGAACCTGCTCATCACACAGTTGGACAGCTCTGCTCCCCATCTTCCATCAACATTTTTCCTTTCCCCTTTCCCTTTCCTCCCCACCATTTCCTCCCCTCCTAGCCTAGCAAGGATGCAAATTCAATGAACTGCAAGGCTGGGATTGGCTTTGATCTTAGGCTATTCAAGTAGGTTTTTAATTAAGCAAAGGTAGATCAGTACAGCTTATATTTCAGTTCACTATGTATCTTAGTAATAATCATATGATTATTTTTATGTCCTTTTCTGAATCCTTGTTTGCAGAAGAATACTGTCTCTCTACTAGAAACAACTGAGAAGACAGAGCTATATATCTTCGGGGCATGCAATTCCAAGATTAACAACAGGTTCAAGGTTCCTGACTCATTAAGAATGTTCCTGCTAAAGGACTATTGAGTCAACCCTTTTACTACCATCTGCCTTTACATGCATAGCCCCTGTTTCAGTAGTCTTTGATGATCTCAGTGGCCTTTGATGATCTCTTAGAGCAAACCCAGTTGCTCCAGGGCCAACAAGTCCTGCTAAAAGCTGAAGGATTTTGCCACGACCACTGTGCTGTGCTGACACAGCCTGGTTATTCCAGACCAGAGAGGTCTAACCTAGAGCCAAGAGCATGAGCAGGGAGAATGCATCTTTTCCTGCAACCTTGTGTGTAGATGTAACCTTATTAACAATTTTCTCCTTCCCATATGTGTCTCTTAAAATAGAATGCTTTGAGTTGCTGAACGTAAATTGTATTTAGAAGGTTATTCTACCAACATTTATTTTAGATTATAATGACTTCAGGGAGGGGAATGTCATTTGCTCTCAGTTTAAATAGTGCTTAGCAGAATGGGGCTTTGACCTGCTATGCTCCTTGCAGCTGCCATATTTAGATAAATAAGCATCTCTTGGATTAACAAAGGTCTGTAAATCAGCATTTCCAAGCACAAATAGAAGTGAAAAAGAGCATAAATATGCTCTTTCAATGAAATTAACTGTACAGTAACCTTCTTTGTCTTTAAATGGCCTATTAGATTTAGGGGAAAGGGCAATGCTTCTGTCCCTGCCTCCACCGAAAGGTTTTACTCTTCCTCTGAATGCATCAATTTCCTTGCTCTTCCCTAGTTATGATTCATGGTGGAACACAAATAACTGAGAATTCAGTTTTAGGGAGAAAAGTGAAACATTTTCTTTCCTCATTCATATGTTTGCAAATCACAAGGCAGCACATTAAGACTTTGTTTTGCCTGTGTTAAAGAACCCTGTTCCTCAGCAGGGCTAATTAAACAGAATGCAAGGAGTGAAAGGCAGTACCTGCAGCAACTTTCACTCAGGGTAGTGTCCCAGCTTCCTAGAAAGATTTTCACAGATTTTTCTGTACAGCTCCAGCTGTTTGCCATGTAGCCTGAGGAGTGTCCTTATTTATGAGGATAAATTACCACCATTGATTGTAATAATGTGCAAATTTTCTATTTGTCCCATGACCATGAATAAGTCTTAGTTACATTAAATAAGAGCTGCCAACTCAACATCTGCCTGTAATGTGTATAACACACCATTTGATCTTGGCATCCATTTGGGTGGCTAAAAGGAATTTGTACTTCAAGGGGACCTTCCATTAATGATTAGAACCATTGTTTGTTCTTTTTCTGAAACTGGAATACAATTTTTGACAAAAATATTTCCCTTTGATATTCAAGTAAGGCACACTACTTAATATATTCTTTCATAGAATTACACTTTCTGTAACTTATGGGTTTTGCATTAAGAGTTCTATATACGGAAGACAATGAAGGGTGAGAAAACATCCAAAACTGTAGAGAAAGCAATAATTTAATATGTCCTGTGGGACTCAACAGCTTGTTATAAATTCATTTTCCATGTAAATGGGCTCAAAAAATAGATCAATCTCGATGCTGGTGCTGTAATTGTTATTTGTGTGAACATCAAACGAATTTTATTCTTTGACTACCCTTTAATGCTAATGTCCAGAGAAATCAATTTTCGGGTTTTTTTTTTTTCATCATTGCATTTGAAATAAGCCTAAGCTTACTGCAGTTAAGGGATTTGGATTATTGGCATGCCTGACAAAGCGTATTTTGTACACAGAGATTTGAAGAGGTGACCTCCATTTAACTAGAGGTTCAGGACTCAGTAGTCTGCTAACATATCTGAATACTTCAGATAAGTCAGATCACACAAAAATCAAAGAAGATACTTTGAATACTACTTCTAATCTTAGTCTTCCATCCATGATCTAGAAAGGTTTTAGAGAAGCCCTTCAGTGAGTTGTGTGCTGTGACCTTGCTCTTTGCTTACACCGGCTGCTCAAATCTGTGTGTAACAGTGATATTTGGGTCAATGGACAGAGGAGAAGACGGAGGAAGACCTGTGCATGGAACTCGCCTAATCTCTTACTGGTGTGCTGGGAAGTAGCTAGCAATAGCGTTGGATTTGACCTCTTTGACATCCTTCATTACCATCTCCTACTTGATGAGTAGTACGTGCAAGGTGCAAGTAGCAAATGGCAGTTGGCATCCTCCCTGCTGTTCACCTGTAAAGTAAAAACGGGGCATTTTCTTAAAGAAAATGAATGCTTAAATGACACATGTAGAAACTCCTGTGTACTTTAAGGGACGGATAGTCATGCAGGATAAAGGTACATTATCTGAATCGAAAGCAGTTTTCCAAAGCTGCTCTTTCCAGCATCTTGTGAATTCAGAAAATCATCTTTGTCAGCAAAAGTAATAAAACATTAACTTGTATTATTTAGGAGAGACAATAGGGTCAGTGGAAGTGGTATTCAGAAAGTCAGATCTGTAAGTAAAGAAACGTTGGGGTGTTGCAAGGTACAGGGTTGCTCATCAGCAGAAAACTTTAGTATCACAAAAGAAAAGCTATGAGAAAAGATTGGATCTTCTTTTCATAAAATTGTCTACTGTCTGAACAGTATGTTTTAGATTTTTTTTAAGAGCATGTTAAAATTCCAAAATTGTTTATGTCTAGAAACTATGTAATCAGAAAATAAGTGATGTTCATACTTAAAGTTTCTCAAAGTCTTGCATACATCTCCTGAAAGAGAATCTTCGCATCATTTCTTTTACTGTAAAACAGAATTGTCAGGTGGGTATGATTTTTTGTGTTAAAGGTTGTCTTCAGGCCACCTGTTCTTGAATAACAGCATTTCCAGTGTATTTCTGTTCCTAGTTCTAATAAGGCATATTAGCAGTCATGCAAATGTGGCTGAGATGATTCATGTTCTCAGTTCCCAGCTGTTGGAACAGACAGTCCATCAGTCCATTTCAAACTATTGCCGTGCAGCCAGGAGAAGGCTAATTGCATACACAAAATAAAGACTTTTTTCAGGTGTCAGAGCTGAAACCATTAATGATCAATTTCCACACCTCCTGAAACACTTCACAAAGAGTACTTCACAAAAAAAGTTGTCAAAGAAAAACAAGATATGCCTAGATGATTAAGGTCACTGATGCTGTCCTTATTTAACAGGCTAGTCTATGTTTACTTTTTGAACAGTAAAATGAAAGTTACATACTGAAAATAATGGTCAATGATTACCAGCTGCTGGCATTGTGTACCAGGGAAGACTCCACAATCTAATATTTAAACTGTTTTGAGTGGAGAATGTATTTCTACAAATCTGTTGGGATTTACCGTTGTTTACTCCATATTTATATAATACCGATAAGACATGTTCTTTTATAGAATAGTATCTTCTCAAGACCTTGCAGTTACAGAGAAGGGAATGATTTCACAATGGATTTTCTGTCTTCCTACACAAAAAGACTACAAGGTTCAGATTCAAAGTCACATTCATCCCTTAGAGACACAGTACCACGTCTTTCATGAGTGGTAGTAATCACTTGTAGGTTTTAAACGGCAGTGTCAACAGGTTTACATCTCATGATTTCACTAGATTAAAGCCACTAAGTTTAGGTCAAAGATCTTCCCAGTTGTCAAAGTTTTCTAGAGAACACTTGGCAGAGTTTTACGGTTGCTTCCAAAGATATTGTCTGCCTGGGTTCAAAAGCCCCTGAGGATCACAAATTAATGGGAGTCCCTTTGCAGCTCAGTTAGCTCTCTGAGAGGAAGTCCTTGACCAAACACATGCATAAGTCTGCAGGTCATCACAGTTTCTGTATCTTAACTGGGATGCTGGTACTAAATGCATACAATTGAATGATTCTCTCTCCAACAGGCTTTCATTGTATTCGAGGTAAGATTCAAAATTTAAAGCCATTCTTCTACCTGTGCTTCCTCTAGGCTCATGTATCATTGAGTAACCAGCTGGAAATAGCTGTGTAAGCATGAACTAGCTCGACTGTTTGGTCAGAACAGAAGAATATAGGCCAAGGGAAGAATTTATCTGATTAGGTCACGTGATGTGAGCCAAGGTTAGGTGTTCTTGCATTTGTCACTAGATTGTTATTGTGGTGTTGCTGACATATATTAAAATAGAGTGAAGCGTTTGTTTCAGTAATAAATTTAGCCTTCATGTATACACAAGGCAGTCTTTTGCTGTTGTCTTTGTGTAGATATGTATCTGATTTAAACAAAAGAAAATATTATTTCCTCTCTTTAGGTGTCTTAGTACAATAATTTTCATAGATAGTCACATTACTTAAAGCATATGTTAATGATTATATCCCCAATCTGTATTTGCAAAAATGAGAGCAATTTCTTTATGTAAGGTGGGAGAGAACACTGCTGTTAACTTGCTTCCTGCAAGGTGAGTCAGATTCTACTAAAATTAGGTCAAGACTGAAAATAAAGAAAGGGAAGGTAGGTAGCAAGAGATTTATATGAATTGAAAGTCAGAAAAAATGTTTTAAAGTATTATTTAATCACTTTCATCTATCTTTTGGAGTTTACAATATATCTTACCTTACAGTAATAATTTTCCCTCAGAGCCGACAAAAAAAAAATACAGCTATTTTTTTCAGATGAGCCAGAGGTGTTTTGCCTCCCAAAGATTCTGACACATTCCAGTCATGAGGGTGCAAACTACTGAAAGGGAATAACTTGACAGGTTAGTAACAAAGCCTTCTGAGATTCAGGTACCAAGATGTTAATTGATGTTTAGGTTATTAACCTACAGTAACATGATTCTTCTGGAAAACATGGTTCTAGGAGGAAGACAGACTGTGCAAATTGAATCATACTGTTTCCTGGTAATTTTACATCTCCTTTAAAACAGCAAAATGCTGTATGTGTTGAATATTTCTTTCTGTGAAATATGTGTTTTAATAAAAGGGAATCAAGACCATGTAGAATCCAGCCTTACGAAGTGAAATCTTGCATCACTTTAAAAATTACATTAACTCTTTCTGGCTTAGATAGCTCTCATCTCACATCCAGCACCGTTTATTATAAACATTTGCCATAAACAAATAGGTTAGTGGATTAAGGTGTAGTGAACTAACACAAAAAAGAGGAATGGACATAATGTTTGTTCTACTGCAATACATATTTGTTCTTTTAACTTTTAATTAATGTGTATTTTCTTCACATGACCTCACTGGGAGGCAGAATAAGGCGAGAAAAATAGTTTCTTCTGGGTCTGCCTAGCCTAATTTTTCCCCTGCTTTTTTCATCCTGAAGGATGCAAGAAATGTCTACAGTTTTTTCAAAATATCCCAATTCAAAACCACTGAAAATGTATTTTATTTGCCTACAAAATTCAGAAAATTCTGAAGCGCTTAATAAGTCCACTTTTGGTTTAGTAGTCATTTTTTATTACACTAGTTATTAACTGAAATTCTTTTTCATAGCATTCTTTAAGCAATAAAAGTATTAGACTTGGAGATAATTTGCTGCACATTTATCTCCCAAGATATTTTCATAATTTAAGTTTAATGCAATGAGTGCCTATAAATTCTTTGAGCTGACGAAAGCATCTTTTTCAGTTTCCATGTTTTTGATACTACAAGTTAAAATGTCTGTATTTGTGAAATGTATTCACTGAAAGTTAAGGCTAATTTTTAGCTTGAGAACCTTTTTCTTGCCTAGATTTAGTGGTATCTGGCACTTCTCAGATTCAATCAACTTCAGTTGTGGTGAAATCATGTCATAAGCAAAATTTGCCCTCATAAACCCATTTAATATGTGCTACATATTTAAAGAAGTGTTTCAGCAATGATAAAGAATTCTGTGACACAAATCTATGACACAGAGGATCTTTGTTTTACATACAATGTCTTGCTAGCATGTTATTTCTTCATTTTACTTCTGGTGATATAAAATTACTATGAAGTTAAATAGATCTGTAACAGACAAAAACCCTACAGATAATTCTCAATTAGTTCACATTCCCCAGCATCATGATAGATGTTTAGGAAAAGGTATCAAATTATAATTAAATATGTTGGGAAAATTCTTATTCTTATTTATATCTGTTCAACCAAATTAGTCCCATAGAGTTTGTCTCCACATATATAGAAAAGAGAAGTAGCTGAATTTGTTTAAATTTAACTTGCTTTTTTTCATTTTTTTCATTTTTTGTTTAAATTTAACTTTCTTTTTTTCATTGTCATCAGCTGGATTTTGCTGTCACATATGACTTGCTCAATCTCTTCATTCTCTTGGGTCGCGCAATTAAAAACAGGAAACAATTATACCAGTAGGGATTAAAGATACATAATTAAAACTAAAGTTTCTTGAAAATTTTCTGCAAAATAGGGGGTGGGTGAGGTGTATCCCAGATAACTGGAGGCTTGTCAATGTGATACCCATCTACAATAAGGGCTGAAAGGAGGATCCAGGGGACTACAGGGCTGCCAGCCTGAATTCAATTCCAAGGGGAAACAGCATCAAGTTGTGCCAGTGGAGGTTTAGATATTAAGAAAAATGTATTTACTGAAAGAGTGGTGAAACATTGGAAGAGGCTACCTGGGTGAAGTCTCCATCCCTGGAAGTGTTCAAAAAATTTGTGGACATAGCACTTTGGGACACGCATCAGTAAGCGTGGTGGTGTCGTGCTGACATGGACTGAGTAACTTAGAGGTCTTTTCCAACTTTAATGATCCTATGATTCTATGATATAAGCCTAAAAAAAAGTAAAAGGGGCAAGGGTTTTTCTTATCTGGTTTTCTATCTTCCACTTGAAAAATTACATGATTTTTATTCAAATAAGGAAGCAGAGTGAAGCATGGGAAATCTTCCACTTGTTTGCCACAGTCATAGTTTTCTGAAAATGTATTTTGCTTGGAAAAAATATGAGATCAGATTGATGCAGACATAGGAAAAATTAACAGCAGAAGGTACATAAAGAAGCATTACCATGAGACATGGCAAAAGAACAAAAGAGGTCAGAGGAAACGCTGCAATTGGAATGGAAGCAGCCAAATACAGTATTACAGCTTGTATACCATTAGCACAACACAGGGAAGAAAAAATGTTATCAAGATGGACAAAATCTGGAACAAATATCACTGTTGCAATAAATAGAAGGATGAATAGACATTGCCATCATGATAAGGGGGAAAGTAACAAAAAAAAAAGGCAGGGGGAATGCATCAGTCTAGCTGAAAATGTCAGCAATAGAAACAGCATCTTGTCTATTGCGTCTGTTAGTATCCTTCTGCAAACAACAGAACCAAACAACAACTCAGAGGAAGTGTATCCTCTAAATGCTAAATACAGGAAAGTGCCATTGTGAGAGATGAGCTACAGCGAACGCAAAAAACCATCCCAGTCCTTACATCGTTGTGGGCATTATCCAAAATCCTCTGAAATAAAACTGAATCCTTTTGCAAATTGGATGAATAGGTTTTGAATAAAGAACTATCCAATCATAAAAAAATCATACAAGTCTGGTGAAGCCATAAACGTTTCCTACTGTAACCTTGTGTTAGACCTGTATGACTTTTACATCTTTACACTCTTACACTTCCAGACCACCAACAAACTCCAACACTAGAGATGTTCAGAGGGAAGAAAAGTAATTTTGAGCCTTGAGTGCATCTATCTTAGGTTGCTGCAATCAGTGTCTAGCACCTGGAGAGGTCTGATTCCTGCCTGGGACCCTGGAAGCTCAGGATAAATAAAGGATTCCGGAAAGATGCCTATTCTGATGATTAATATTGATCATGTTTGAGCTGGGAAGATCAAAGCTGAAGGAATGAAAAAACAATAATTAACAACTTTTTTAATCATTCTGTCAAACAAGCTTTAACCCCAGCCGAGGGAAAGAGTCTGACCTCCATCTAGACCTCTGATGCAGTGGCTAATACAGACTGAATAAGCCTTTTGGCATTGCAGTGTTTCCCAGCTGAGGGGCTGGAATATGAACACAACCCTAAAGAAGCAATTTGGATAACTAGCCTGAACATTTTCTTCAAAGGGAGATTCCATAGAATGGCTAGTCTACTGAAATGCCCATTTATCATTGAAATGATGTACTATTTCAGATTATCTATATAATACAGTTACAATTCTGTTGTGCATTGGGACTCTTTATTGGTCTTTCTGGTTAAAAGAGTAACTGTATGAAATATAAACTTTAATATTTGAGCTATAAAAATTTTGAAATGTCCTTTCCTCTCCTTGAGTTCATTAAGCCTCCAGAGAAACTTTCAAAGCTCATTAGTTTATTTCAGCTTGGGATTCTCATCTCAATCTCAAACAGCAAGAAATGCAAATTAATGACTTCAAAAGTCATGACATCTTTGTCATATACAATGTCTTGATTTGGTGACCTACTTCATTATGACCGGAACTTTACTACTTGTTTATTTCACAAACACTCAAGGTTAAAATATTCTCTTTCTCACTTTCAACCTTATAAGTACAGCATTCTTTATTAAAGTATGAAATTATGAATTATGAAATGAAGGCATAAGGTGTTTTACTAGATTGTTGAAGTTCACATTATTAAAGGCATGTTATACTACAGGATCTAATTTACAGTTTAGAACTATATTTGTGTGGCTATCAAAATTATACTCACTTTTTTCTGTCCTGTGTCTTGGAAAAGCACTTCAAGCTAGTACATAATCTAACAACCAGGTACCTGAATTAGAAAAGAAAAGGCATGGTTGGACGAGGTGCTAAGGGGCATGGTTTAGTGTTTGATAGGAATGGTTGGACTCAGTGATCTGGTGGGTCTCTTCCAACCTGGTTATTCTATGATTCTATGATAATTAAGTGTTTGTTCAAGTGCTTAAAAAAATCAAACCAAATCCAAAACCTAACCCTTCTGGAAAATCCTTGGACAGGGAGCTGTGTGAAAAGGTAACCTTTTGTCAGTAATCAGTGCAGGTACATTACATAATTGCCCCTGTTTCCCCTTATCATTTATTGATAAAGTACACATCAGCAAAAGACGTGTTCAGAAGTAGCTGCAATATTAATAAGCAAAAAATATTTCGCGCATTTCCAGATATTTTGGATACAGCTGTATTTGGCAGTGTATTATGTCTTACAGAAGCTGTATTTCAGCCACATTGCTAACAAAAGCAATTAAATCCAAATCTACATTAATGACTACTCGGAGTTCTATGTACATTGGGTTCCCTGACATGCCCTTGCCCCACACCATGGTGCAGCATCTCTGAGGTGGATCCTACTGACAGTTATGAGCTGCCTTGGATCCTGATCATCATCAGCAAGTCCTTGCTCATGCTTTGTGCTATAGTACTGAGCTCATGTGTACTTCATGAACAAATTTTACCATTGACTCAAAAAGACAACAGAAATATTTAGATAAAAAAGGGTCCTAAGGGGGTCAGCTAATCGATCTCAAAAGCAAGATTAATATCATAGTTACATCAGGCCACTCAGGACTGTGTCTTACCAGGTTTTGGAGGACTCCATGGATGGAGATTCTACAGCCTCTATAGGCAACCTGTGCACATGCTTAACTATTTTTAGTTTGCATAGATTTTCCTTAAACACATACAGAATATCCCCTGCTATAAACTGGGTCTATAGTCTCTGGTCTTTTTGATGTGCAGCTTTGAGAAAAATCTGACACTCTTTTCTCTATAAATCCCACTTACCCCAGCTTTATGTAGAAGAAGACTTTAATTAGCTTGCTTTTGGCATTTTTCTGGGATGAACAAACCCGGTTCCCTTTCACTCTCCTTCACAAGTCACTCGTCACTAGACAACTAGCCAGCTCTGTGGCCCTTCAAGGTAATCACTGCAGTTCATCTGGACTAGGAAGCATAAAAATGGAAACAAATGTTCCAGAAGTAACCTCATCAACGACCAACATAGGGAAATATAATAATTACTTCCTCAATATGTTCCATAACACGGGGTGGCTCCATTCTAGGTCTGTAATTTCACTACAGTCCTGAACTTTAAATGGTTCTGGTTTGTCCATTCCTCCGATTTATTGTGGTTCTACAGGACAGTTACTTTTATGGCCAGTGTTACAAGCACTTCCCCTCTCACACAATTTAGCATTAATTTGATGAGATCACTTTCCTATTAATGTCATTGAAGAAGATGCTCAACAGTTTAAAATCATGAGCAATGTCATTCACAAATAGTTATTAGCTGCACTAGGCTCAGACATTCAGCCACATTTTTACTGATTACATCTTTTTGAAATAACTGACATAATTCTGTATTGAAACCCTTGGTAAAATAAAGCTAAATGATATTTTTTTGCTCTTCACTTTTCATAAAGTCATCACCAATTCCTCTTTAAACCAGGCTGCTCAAGCATTGCATATCCTTGATAAATTCAGCCTTGCTGTTCCCAACTGACTTCTCATTCTTTCCTATTTGGAGATTGCTTCTGTGTGTACTTATTTCCTAATTTTA
Source organism: Phaenicophaeus curvirostris (assembly GCF_032191515.1). Lineage (NCBI taxonomy): Eukaryota > Metazoa > Chordata > Aves > Cuculiformes > Cuculidae > Phaenicophaeus > Phaenicophaeus curvirostris. Next base: position 3,150,603 of record NC_091431.1, read on the forward strand.
CGTGAGCATCATTAATGTAAAGGATCACCCAACTTAGTTATAGAAAATGATGATGGCATCTTCCAGTGCAGCCTTCCTTATTATCAACCATATATGGAAAGTAAACAAGCCAAGAACTTCCTTATTCACTGCCAGCCATTGATCTATTTGCATAATTCTGTATATTTTCAAAGGGACAGATGCTGAAAAAAATTCCAGTCTCATAATTTCCTTACTTTATTAGTCCAATAATAATTTAAGTTTCAGCTTCTAGCTAACTTTTAACTTTGATTATTCATAAGAAGGTCTTATGCTGCTATTAATTTATCCCGTTTTTGTCAGTGAACCACACCTCATGAGGCTTTGAAACTTGCCTATGTCCAATTCCATAGGCAGGCAGCAGCAGCTAAGACAGGTCTGGTTGTTTTGGACTTCAGATCCTACAGGCTGAGCCACATCTGGTTTGCTTTGTTTAGTGATAACAGCTGTTCAGACTTTCTATAATTTTGGACAAGACAATAAGGATAGTGTTTCAGATGGCCAGAAGTTGTTCCTGAAGGAGAAAAAGTATAATTGTCTGAGCTCGTTACAGCTGATTATTTCACTTGTAACCAAGATATTTTTTATTTACTTCAACTTCAGTTGAAATTCTCAAGAGAAAGCAAGCTTATAATAACAACTACATTTTATTTTAAAATAAGCTAATTAATGAAATATCTTCCTGAATTTTCCAAGGGCTGGTAAATGACATTTTTAAAACAGTGTGATTCTTAAAAGGTTAACATTCTTATGAGCAAAACTTTTTGGTAAAATAGCCTTCCAGGAGCTTTATTAATAGGTGCATAAACTTCCAGCTGGGCCTTAGTTTTTGAAAATTTATGGAAACATAACTTATTAAAATACCTAATGTACTGAAGGATACTGTCTAAATAGGGTTCAAAAACGATCAGAGTTTTTGAAATATCAAGCTGAGTTTCAGGCAGAAAGAAGTGTTATGATAAAGCCTTTTGTAAATTGTTTGTATATTTCCAAAAAGAAATTTGTTGTATAAGTCTTTTTTCATTTAGTGAATATATTGAATTAATATCTCCCCAGAAAATGTATAAGCTGTCTAGAGTTGAACTAGACAATATTCCTTTGTCTAGACCATTATTATTGGTAGCTTATCCAGGACAACAGTCAGCAGAACAAGTCATGAGACCCAAATATTTCACATAATGATCTAGCTGTTGGCTACCAGTTGCAAATCATGGATTTTAATTGCATTCAATATTTGAAAGTGAGTATCGTTTTGTTAGTAACCATAGACGAATACTGTCCTTATTTTCCCAGCAGGTAGTAAAACTTGTTCTGCTTCTGCAGACTCTACAGAAAGGCTTTGTACCACCTTCCTGCACCATCATAGTCTGTGTTCATGGTTTGAAAACATGGTTTGATTTCACTTTCTTAAAAAGCTCTTTTCATATTTCCCGATCAAAATTCGAGCTAGGCTTTTTTTGGGGGGGGCTTTTATTTTTTTGTTTTGTTTTTCTTTTCATAATCACAGCTCTGTCTACCTTGATGTTGAGGCATAACAGAGGAGTAGTATTACAGTTCAAGTTCTCTGCAATGCAGAGTGGTGACAGCTAAGCTGTATGTTTTCTTTCTTGAAAAATATATCTGAGGCACCTGCATTCAGAAAAAAAAATAATCACAAAAGTTTCTTAGGCAAGTCAGTTTGCTAACTTACGGGGGTTTCATCATAGCCAAACCTTAGGCTGCAAAAATATTTCATTCTACGTTGCTTGAACTTGACTTAATCAGGAACTATTTCAATCAAAAAGTGAAACCAAACAAAAAGACTCCTCAAACCAATCACAAGTTTTTAAATAAATAGGATTTTCCAAACTCCCAACGTAATTCAGCATCTTTGGTCATGTTAAATTTAGGCAAAGAACTTTGAAAATATATACTATCCTGGAAATCTTAAAGATATTACCTGGAACAATTGACTTATCTCTTATTGTAAACTAATATAATAACTCAGAAAATACAATCTGACCTAATTTAACATTAATCTTTTTCCCCGGGGTATTTGTGTGTGGAAAATAATATATATTTTTTGAGACACTGCTGAAATAAGACTAAGTTATGTATTTTAAATAGTACATATTTTTGATCTATCTATGAAAAAGAAGTCCTCATCCCTTCTGCATTGTTGGTGATGAGGACCTTTGTTAATGTTTACCCAGAAGACCATAAAACCTCTTCTGGTTGCATAAGCATACATTTCAATGAGCTTTTCAGGCGTGGATTATGAGTAATGGCATGATGTTCCACGCTGTAAGAAGGCTCCAGAATGTTAGCATTGTGATAAGGCATTAAACATCCCATGGAACTAACACAAGGAAAAGCCACAAAGCATAGATAATCAGATCAGTAATTATTAAGTTCTCTCTCTCCATGTACTCAAGACATACTCCTGAAGAACATCTTTACATATATATGCATGCATTTCATGAATGCAGTGTCTTTTAAGGAAGCTATTAAAACTCTTCTTTACTTTTCTGCCTTGTATTTCTTTTGTTTTGACAACCCAGTGGCAGCCGAGGTGATTAAGTTTGGCTGCCAAGTGATTGGTCCCCTGGCCAATACAATACAGCCCTGACAGTGACTTTGATCATCTCTTGGTGTCCCTTTCCCTTGACTGCTTTATCCTATGCAGTTTCCATGATTCCTACAAAATATCCTGCCATGCAGAGAACTGCAGCCTTTCAGGTACTCCACGGGGGTACCCGCAAGGATGTAGACTTTTCTTTCATTAAATAAAGATCTGTAGCACAGTGGCAGTGGATATGATGAGGTTTTTTCACTAGCCCACTTCAACAGTTAACTATTGAAATTTGAAATCTCAATTTTTTGACTGATTTTCAAGTCCTCACAAATCGTGTTTCATCCCAAATTGAATTTAATTGTTGTTATGACACTCGGGCAAATAGAGTTGATAAGGCTGTATCAGCACCTCTTTTCCCTCAATATAAGTTTTCTTCCCTAGTAGATAGTTGTAGGGTTTTTTTGTTTATTTGTTCTTTTTTATTTGATCCTTACCAACCATTTCAGCTGGTTGTTGTTTGATATATAAGGTAGCAACAACTCTAAACAAATCATTCTTACATTCTTGTAAGCCTGTTTCTTGGGAATAAAACACAAATGTGAGTGATACTGGGGTACTGAAGGTTTGGCTCATTCAGGCATTAAATGCTCCTAAAAGTGGGTAACTTTAAAAGGTTTTTGTATAGAAAAGTTTCTCGTTTGTGCACATAGAGCAAGAGAAAATGAGTTTCTAATATGAACTTCCTAGCATAGTCATACACATCAAATATCTGGTTAAGTTTTTTGAATGATGGTCTTATACTTTCATTATTGAATAGCCAAATAATGTGACTAGTATGAAAAAGAGAGGAAAAAAAGTCTGTCTCCTCAGCTGCTGGAAATTGGTTTGGATCTTGTAATATAAATGCATATGCACTCATGTAGACTACTCATAATTGGGCCTTAGTACCAGAAAAAGGAGAGCATAATATGATTTCACAGAATCATTTACTAAGCCATACTTTGTAATAGCTGTTTTATTAGCATCAATACCTGCTTTGTAAGTAGGACATAAATTATTCTAAAGATTGGAGCTGAATAAGACGTTTTAAAAAGGCAAAATTCTCTTGAAAGTTGAGAGCAAGAAAAGTACACCACATTATCTAGATAAAAATGAAAAACCAATTAGCCAAATCTTTCCTTGTCTAGCAACATTGAGGCATATTTTCATTGTTTTCTTGTCTCTTGGAACCTTTTCAGCTGTGCAAATATTTTGCTTTCAAGGAAGAAAATTATTTTTCAACATGTTTTAATACTGTACAAAATGATGACCTAGGAAGATAAGATGTTCTTACAGTCTATAGATGTAGATGAAACCAAACAGATTACACGCATTTCTGTAATGAAATTAGGATGAATTTAATCAAATGAATGGATATTGGTAGTACCTCCCGGGTTTTGTAGTACAACCATAGAAAGTGATGATGGCGGTGCCGGCAGTGACTTTCTCTTTCTCACCATCTCCCTGCTTTCCTCTCATGGACAGCATACTTCTCTGCAAACCATATTGAAAGAGAGTATTGTGAACCTGCTAGAAGGTCTGCTTTGTGTTCAAAGCACCCAAATGCTTCTTGCAAACACATCAGGACAATAGCAGCAGTGTAACCAGAGCACAGAGGGATTTCTTGTACTCTTTATTTTTACTTCACACACTGTAGTAACTTGATCATGTGTGGTTTTCTTGACAATGTGCATAAGGTGATGACTGGGTTAGCTGTATAAAGCAAGATTTGCACCCCTTTTTACTACTTAGTGAAAGCTCTCAGAGGAGCTTGAAGGGAAAGAATAGCTTTCAACCTTACTGGGTCAATGAAGGTTTAAAAAATGCATTTGCATTTTTATTGAATTTATATCTTAGTAAAGTCATGCTTCTGAAGTGCTTCATATTTGTGTATTTTTTGATGTAGTTATAAATAGGATGTTTATAAACTGAAGTGTAAATATCTTACTGGATAGAACAAGTAATTTTGCTGGTTACTGTTTCCAATTATATTTCAGTCTGTTTAGAATTTCCTCCAAAAAAGTTCAAACTAATCACTCAGAAATACCTGTTTAAAAAAAAAATAGAAAAATAATAGGCCAAATGTCAACTGTATTCACTCTCCTGGGTGGAAAACTGGTTGGCTGGCCGGGCCCAGAGAGTGGTGGGAAATGGTGTGAAATCCAGCTGGAGGCCAGTGACAAGTGGGGTTCCCCAGGGCTCAGTGCTGGGTCCAGCCCTGTTCAATGTCTTCATCAATGATCTGGATGAAGGCATCGAGTGCACCCTGAGCAAGTTTGCGGACGACACTAAGCTGGGTGGAAGTGTCGATCTGCTGGAGGGTCGAGAGGCTCCAAAGGGATCTGAACAGGCTGGACCGCTGGGCAGAGTCCAATGGGATGAGGTTTAACAAGGCCAAATGCCGGGTCCTGCACTTGGGGCACAACAACCCTGAGCAGCTACAGACTAGGAGAAGTCTGGCTGGAAACTGCCTGGAGGAGGGGGACCTGGGGGTGTTGGTTGACAGCGACTGAACATGAGCCAGCAGGGGCCCAGGTGGCCAAGAAGGCCAATGGCATCTTGGCTTGGATCAGAAACGGCGTGACCAGCAGGTCCAGGGAGGTTATCCTCCCTCTGGACACAGCACTGGTGAGACCGCTCCTCGAATCCTGTGTTCAGTTCTGGGCCCCTCCCCACAAGAAGGATGTTGAGGCTCTGGAGCGAGTCCAGAGAAGAGCAACGAAGCTGGTGAGGGGGCTGGAGAACAGGCCTTATGAGGAACGGCTGAGAGAGCTGGGGGTGTTTAGCCTGGAGAAGAGGAGGCTGAGGGGAGACCACATTGCTCTCTCTAACTACCTGAAAGGAGGTTGTGGAGTGGAGGGTGCTGGCCTCTTCTCCCAAGTGACAGGGGACAGGACAAGAGGGAATGGCCTCAAGCTCCACCAGGGGAGATTTAGGGTGGACATTAGGAAAAAATTTTTCACAGAAAGGGTCATTGGTCCCTGGCAGAGGCTGCCCAGGAAGGTGGTTGATTCACCTTCCCTGGAGGTGTTTAAGGGACGGGTGGACGAGGTGCTGAGGGACATGGTTTAGTGTTTGATAGGAATGGTTGGACTGGGTGATCCCGTGGGTCTCTTCCAACCTGATTATTCTATGATTCCATGATTCTATGATTCTACTATAGGCTTAACTGCAAGTGACATAGGTCCATTATAACCCACCCTAAGATGAAGGTGGTTGTCATCATAGTTATTTATGTAGTATCTTTCCTGGAACATCTGATAAAAATTTAGATTAAACTGACTCAGGTTTTTACAAGATGCCAGATGAGTTGTTAAAACAAAGCGTTCTTCAGCTCTCTCCCCATTGTCTGTGGTTACAAAAATGTTGAGATTCTACAGAAATACCTTTCCTTTGATTATATGTACTCTGTTCTTTTTTGTCCCCATTAAATACTGAATGGAGTATGATAGCAGAAAATAATTGTCCCCTCATGTTCGCTGCAAGGAAAATATCTCAGGTCAAGTAAAAGTTTCATGAGCAGTACAAGTTTATTCGAAACTTGCAGGGCAGATCATAGTGTAGTAGTTCCCCATGGCACCATGTTAAATTCTGGGTAGTCTGAAGGTTTGGATGCTGTGCAAAGCTTGGATAAAAATATTTTGCGTATATGAATTGCTTATTGTGGATTTAAAAACTACTCTCTTGGTTGAGTCATCGAAATGTTCTGTATACCTGCTCTGATTTTTCAATAGACGTAAGATAATCCCTAGGGCAATGGAAGAAAGGAAGGAGCATTTGAAAGCTACTGTACTGGTAGCTGAAGCTGAGAGAAAGAAAAAAACTCACAGGAGATCTCATTCTTCAGCCTTCAGCAAGATTTGGACTCAGGTTAAGTGTAATGAGTTCATGTGGGCTATGTCCTTATATTCAGCCTAGAGTAGTAACATGGCTTTGAAACAAATTTCTCGATGTTTCGAGGTACCCTGTGTTGGTTTAGCACACACAGACCAGACTTCTTACATCACTGTGACTTTCCTGTCTAAACAGAGACGTTAAGCCCTCTCTGAAAAATGAAGAGCTGTTGCTTTCTAGCTTAACTTTATCAAACGAGTGTGAAGCAGAAGAAAGAAGTGGTAGGCATAATAGCATGTACTCACAACCTGGAGATGATCAACAAGCCAGCTGATATTAGACTTCAAAGGCACTTGACCCTCAGCAACTCTCAAACCACGAATGAGATGTATATCAATGGCAGAAAAATGCAACCATAATCACTCACACGGTGTGATTTTGATACCTTTTACTTCACCTGGGACGGTTCTCAGATTTTAGCTACCAAAATTTAACCCACTTTGAGGACAGACTGCACTTGTTTGACTTATTTGACTTATAAGAGAAGGTGACCCGTGGTGTGAGAACAGAATATGAAAGGGCTTTACTTCCTTTCCAAGGAAAAATTGAATAGGTTAACACAGTGGCTATTTAGAAGGTAATCTCTTACATAATTCTTCTTGCCATAATAACATTGCTTTGCCCGAGAAAAGATGTTTAGGGTATTGTCTATCAAATTTTAAAGTGTTTTTACATATACCATGATGACAGCACACTATAATTGCTTCAGGCCTTTTCAGAACTGCTAAAGAAAGTAGTACTTCACTGAATGAATATTTCAGTGAAATTCTCCCTTTGAGTGAAGTAGTTCTACTGTCACAAAACAAACACTGATATTATGCAGACACGTGTATGTGGTATGAAGGGACATTATCAGAGGTGCACTTTCAGTTTCTATCAGAATATTCTGAACTGCTTAGAATAAAAGAGACATTCCGCTACCTGATGATCTCCTTTCCATTTCCAATTTATAAAATTACAGACTACGTTTTTTCTTGTTAAAGCACAAGTTGTATGAGAGAGATATAAGGTAAATTAGCTGAAAAGAATTTGCAGACATTAGGTAAAATGGTAATGCATAACTGGTTCTACATCAACAGAAATGTACCAGATGTTCCTCATGGTGTTTGTTGAAAACACACTCAGTTTTATCTCATACAGATCTTTTTTCTTCTTTGTAAATCGGAGATGAATTCTAAGAACCTGAACCGGACAAGGTGATTTCTTGGCTTTGAATGGGAACACCACTGAAATTAATTTACTTATTACTCAACTATGTTTAATGATAAAAATAGTTATTTAAATGCAATGCAAAGACAAGAAAATTACAGGTGGGCTACAAGATTGTTTTCACAATAAGCATTTGACATCCTCTTGGTTTTAAGGCAGAAAATGTCTTCGAATTCACATTTCAGTACTTACCCAGTTTATCACTTCACATAAGTTCTTTTGAGGACTTGCATATTAGTATAAATCATTCAAGTCTGCATTACCAGTTTTATACTGAAAATTCAAATATTAAGAACACAACCAATGAGATACTCATGCTCCCTCGGGAGTCTCAGAGGATCCAGGGAGGCTTGCAGGATCCAAATGAGTCACAATCCGTAAAGATTCCCTACTGCAAAGCTATTTAAGTAATTACAAAATTTAACAAAAGTAAAGCAATATAATATTCATCTCCTAAATAATGGAAAACATTAAGGTCTGCAGGGTGCACAGGTCTGCTTAGACCCATGGCCCAGATTCTCACAATACATTTGTGGTAATTAGAATATCTTATTAAAACTAATTCTCCTCCAGATCTCCCACAGAAATCCTCCAGGCAATAATTGTAGTCTTGCCAATGCAAATTCCTAAATTATATCATTCTCTATGGGGCAAGCCCCTACAGATATTATTTGACAGTGTTGAAGAATCCTACAAATGAAATAGAAATGTGTTAATACTTTAAAGCCCATTGGGTTCAGAAATCAGCCACTTCAGTTTCTCATTTGTTTTTCAAACATCCCCTTCAGACTTTGGCATGCTTTCTCAATGTTACCTATCTTCCCTGATGTATTGAGTTTTACAGATTTCCTTTCTCTAATTGCCAGGTTTTCTGAAGTTATTTTATTACTCTTTCTTGTACATACACCTTTCATTTTGGGTCATTTCACTTCCGTATCAAAAGTATCTTCCTGTTGCTTTATCTGTTTGTTGTATTTCTTTCCTGACAGCGTAGAGATGAGTTTTGAGATGTTTGTGTACTCTGATTAAGAGCTTGAATGGCTGCCTGCCACTGCTGGGTCAGCCAGGAATGGGGATAACGATGGCTGTTCATCTCACTAACTCCCTTGCTTGCCTAGGGAGAGGTTATACTGCAGTTCATAGACACCCCGGCAAGGACTGACCTCTCAACAGCTCCAATTCCAGCAGACAGAATGGGACCACAGTATTAACTCAGACCTTGCCCAGATGCTCTCTGGAGAGGCCGTTACAATAACAGTCCCTGCTATCACACTTTCCAAGCCAAAATCTATTAATATAATTCATGTAAATACAACTTAAGTCACAAGTCCTGTGCTACTTGGATAACAGAACATTCCCAGCAATGCTCATCCAAGGACCAGCCCATGCCCAGTGGGTATTTTCCAACCCTTCTTTACTTATCTTCGTTCCTTGCCCTTCCTAAAAGTGCAGTTTGACAAGAGGAAGGAGACAACACCATTTTTAACCCTGAAATTAATATCTTCCTCCCATCTACCTCTTTTTTTGGTTCTCTAACATACTTAAATCTTCCTAATGTAAGTTTAGTTCAATTCCACTTAGCTTGACATCTTTGTCCTCCAATATAATGTCTTTCCCACCAGTAATAAACACAATCAGCACCAACACGCTGATCTGGGTCTGGCTTAAAATTAATAAATGCCACGTTTGTTTTCAGGCTGTTTGTCTGACTTCCTTTGGTTGCAATCTAGTCTATTGGACTATGGAAAGGTCATCACACCTGGCTGCTGCCTATGCCCTCTCTCCCTGTGCTCTGAGCTTCAGCAAAACCTTGCAAGTTGCCCTAATCCCTCAGAATTCCTCCATTATTTTTTTCCCATCATTTTTGATTATACTGCTTGATTTCTTTTTTTCCATCTAAAACACAATGTTAAACTCTGTCTGTCTGCTGTGCTCAGTGAGTTTCCTGTCTTGAAGCATTCTGGGATGTCATCTTAATCGACGTCACAATACAGTCACATTCCAGAAACTTCTGTTCGCACAGAGTGACTTTTCACTGGAAAACTCTTTTCTTGAGGTTTAGTTCTGGCTCTTGCAGAATTGTATTTGAAACTCTGTTGGTTCACTTTTAAGATTATCATGAAATCAGCTCAGGCTCAAGGATTTATTTCTCTCCTGCCTCTTCTCATTTTCTCTTCACCTCCTAGCTTGCTGATTTCTTGCGTAAGGAATCTACCCGGAGCATTGTTTACTTAAAGCAGTGGTCAGACGCTACCATAGCTGCGACAGTGAATATTTCTTCCTCTTAGTGGAGGCAATATGACTATATTGGTTGGATGCTTTTGGGAAGATACAGTCAACAACTCCTACAACTATAGCTTAGTACATACGCAGGAGGCAATACCCCCAGCTCCGAGGATGGCTGAGGTAGGAAACCACATAGGTATAACTGCACTCAGACTCCAAGCAATGTAAGTATAACTTCAGTTGTTCACTAGTGTCTCCAGGGGGCAAACTCAAGCTGTTACAAAACCTAAAACTGTACTTGCAGAATTCTTGAAAGAAGTAGAATGATGAATATTCTTTTTGTGCATTTTAATGTATTTGGAGGCCATAGAAGATTAATAACAGTATTATAGCTGCAAATATCACTTTGCGGTCTAGGCTGATTTGAATAGCATTTGACTGGTTCAGAAGTTCATTTGTTTGGCCTAATGTTTATTCATTGTTTACATTATGTTTTCAGGCAGAGAACGGAAATTATATTCATGGAACAGAATCTTCTTTTGGCTAGTTACTGTGAACAATGAAAACTGCACTTTGCCCTGAATTACTCTCATCATCATATGAGGCAATAACTCAATAAAGGCTGATGAGAATCACTGGTCTTACTGAGCAGGCAATCGTTTCAGTGCAATAAGCACTTGTCAATTGACCAGACTATTTGGACTTTGAAACCCCAAAAACTGGGCTAGGAAATCTCACAGGATTAATTTTCTTCATGAAGTCTGATTTTTTTTTTTTTTTGACACTTGAATTGGAATGCAAAGAAAACAGACTGTCCCAATGTTCTTTAACTCTTTCAGTTACCTACTTTCAAAAGTAAAAATAAAAAAGGCATACAAAGGCAATAAAAGGCACTGACTAGTATGAAATCTAGGAATAAGATTCCTGTCAGGACCAAGTTGGCTCCCTATTCTGAATAATGTTGCAGTTTTATATAAACTCTTGCTATTCAACCTTTTTTCCTTTCCGATTCTGACTGCAGCAATGTTATTTGTCAGCTTCCTGGTCATGGATTTTACATAAACAGTCATTGGGGAAAGGAAAAGTCAGCATCATCTGAGTACCTCTCACCTCTTTCCTTTTTTCAGTAACGTGACTGAAATCAGTGACCACCCTATTTGCCTGCAGTACAGCGACACATTTCCTAGTGAAGTCCCTTAATGGGTCAGACCATTAGAGTGCACAACTCAGTGCACTCAAGCATGCATCTCTCATACTAATTGTGTCCAATCAAATAACAAGATCAGTGCAGACTCTAAATCATTTAGGCTTGTTAAAATGTCACTGCTAAGGCTCTGTGCCATTTTCAGGATGTAGCTGCTTCATGCTGTGATATGCTCTAGAAATAAAGCAAGAAGGAGGAGGAAAAATACAAAATTTCCTTTGCATGTTTGAAGACAAATTTCATCTTTTGTTTCATTAGTAATTTTTTAGATGTTATCCCTATCATATGCCCTAGTATTGTTTTTTTAAAAAAGAGTGCTTGTCTAGGTTTTTTGGTTTTGTTTGTTTCCTCTTTCTGCTTTCTGTTCAGAAAGCTGCAGAACTGACTAGCTGCTAAAAGAGATGACTACATATATTTGAAACATGCAATACATTCTCTTTGTATGTTGTGCAGATGCAGGCATATGACCTACTGTCTTCCACTAAACCACCTCAGCTTCCTGTAAAGATCAGGAGGTTTATACTCCTGTATCATAACAGGGGCGTTTAAATCTTTTTACGCTTTTTATGATTAAATTCAAATGTGTGATATCTTCACAACTTAGTTCCTCAGCCATAACTACTCTTTCAGTGAATAAACCCATCTCATCTTCATCTTGCCTTCTACACCTTCATGCCTGCACCTCTGAAACACCAGGTGATGTCAGGTAGCACAAGTGCTTAGCAGTGACCTTGAGCAGAGAGAAACTCCATTACCTTCCCAGTGGGCTTCCAGTGATTACCGCAGGCGAGGGTTCAAGTGCATTAGCAGAGAATAGAGGGTAGCTAACAGCCAAATGCTAAAATGCTTCCAGCACTTCCCCCCTCTTTTCCCACTAATTCAAATAGCTGAAGGGGCAGACACAGTCATACTTCCATTAGAGAGGCTGAAGTTGATTAAAATGTCGCATATGCTGGGTATTATCCACTAGGTTACTTTAAAAAGTGCTATCTACATAACCTTTGTGAATTACTTCTAACGTTCTATGAAACATAATCACTGTCAGATGATAACCAGGCGTTAAAGTACCTGAAAGGTCAAAATGTGAATTTAAATTTCTTAAAATTGCAAAGGTAGCTTACCTCTCTGATTCTTTCAATTTAGCTGAAGCTGCTCTGCTAGCAGTAAAACATTAAAATTTACCTTTTGTAAATCAATATAAGTAATAATGCCCTGGAAAACAAAAGTCCGGGGGAAAGGCAATATCATTGTTGTTTAAAATTCAGCATTTGGAAAATATTTTTCTTAAATCCCATGCTTTAGCCTCAGTATTCCTGCAATGGATTTTTAGCATAGGAATAGAAAGAGTATCCATGGTGTAGTTTTGACCAAGATCTTCTTATATGAAATGTAAGTAAAATTCTGCTGGTACAAGAGAAAATATATATATAGTTCTATCTATAACGAGAAATTATGTAAATACTGTGCGTTCTTTTTAAAAATATCATATTTTCATATGTCTATTTGAGCAAAAATAGTATGGGAAAAAAACTAATTAAATGCCCCAAACACAGCAGCCCTCATAAAAGATGAACCCATCCATCTAACACGAGTGTAAAGTGAAAAATTAGAGTGCAGAAGCAGGCTTTATTTTCAAGCCTCTCAGGCACTGTTAACAGGGAGAGGCTGACTCTTGCAGCCAGAATGAGAGCTTGTTTCAGTCTTGTGCATAAGCTGTAAATCAAGGAGCAGTCTTGATTGTGACCATGACTGGCTCTCTGCAAAGCTGTAAGAGCACGGGAAACCCTCCTGTCAGAGCGGTGTGGGTGCTAGGGCCATTTGCAGTAAATAATGTTGGATTGAATGCAACACAGATGTGGAGGTGAGTACAAAAAAGTGCCTGTTTCCAGAAGGACAAATGTCACTGTCACTGCCCCAAACAAAAAGTGTAGAAAGGAAAAGAATGTGTCTAGGGGAAGGTAAAATCACCAATGTATTAGCCCTGAGAGCCCAGCTAAGGGCTCCTATTGGGTGTTAGACGTTGTCCTTAATGAGCGATGAACACGCCTCTGTATCCCTGCATCTGTTGCTTCTTCCTTCTGCTTCTTACATCTTTTATTACAGCCAGACCTTCTCCCTCTTTGCTGAATTGCAAGGGGGGGGCACGGATATCCTGTGAGTCGGTAATGGCACTAAATTGTTCAATCGATGAAATTAATGTGTAATAATGATAAATTGGCTTATAGTTCTCAGATCAATAAACGTAATCTGTGAACAATATTCATACAGATAGTTTTTCTGTAAAGGTTTTCTTGCTGTAAGAGTCAACAATTGCTGCTGCAGACCCTCAGACTAGAGGGAGATGACAGCACTGCCTCTGAAGCCCAGCAGCACCTACGCTAACACAAAGGGCATCCACAGCTGTCAAGGTGAAATACCAGTTTTCTGTCAGAGGCAGAATATGTCTTTGGGCAGTGTGGTTGCTGTGTCTTCTCCTTGCTGATATACCACGTGAGTCTGCCCTGAAAATGCTGCGACGGCAAAGGCGATACAGTTTTTTTTCTGGATACACACTCACAGAAAGAAACATCCTCCTCAGAAAGTCAACAGACTCCCACTGTGACTGCATGGTACCACCCAAGATTTGTTTGGCACAGATAGATAGTCTGTAATAACCATAATAATTACAATTTAGACTTCATCTAAGGTTCTGAAATGACTTAACGTACATCAAATAAATCTTATGCTGCTGTACTCAAGCATACTGTTCTTTTACAGCTGGGTAAGCTAAAGCACAGGTAAAATAGTGCTTTTTCTTTTTTTGAAATTCAGAAATTTTAAGACCAGAAAGGCTCATTATTCCATCTGTCTGCTTGCCCATCGCTTTTCATCTAATTCCCACTCAACTGAAGCTGTTAAAATTTTATGTAAGTAAGTGTATGCTCACATTGTTAAAAATGTTTAAGGCAGCTCATTTCAAAAAGCCATCATTCCTCCAGTTAAAATGTGTCTATGATCCTAGTCCATTACAACACCTTAGATTAGCCATTTTATAGCACATTTGCAACGAATCGGTCTGAATGCAGGTTTAGGTTCCGTGTCAGTACACCTTCCAGCCAAATGCTTGTAATTCCTCTAAATGTCCTATGTCTCATACCAGCAATCATACGGATAAACCCAACAATACATTTTCCAGAAAGGAATCACTTCTCACTCAAATAAAGAGAATCCATCACTTTTATCGGCAGATTATTTTTCTGGATAATCAGCATTATTTAAAAATGTGCTGTATTAGTCATTTGAATGTGTCTGGCTTTAACTTGCAGCAATTCTTGCATTTCATGGGTAGTTTAAAGAGCTCTTTATTTTCAGGTATTCTGTCCCCATGAAACACTTATACACCATAATCAAGTAGTCTCTCCACTGATTCAGTGAAGTAAATGGATTAAACTCTTCATGCTCCTTGCCAAAATCCAGCTTCTCTAGCTCTGGAATGTGATTATTTACCTCCTCTAGTTTTCCACCTATTTTTAAAGCTAGAAGGAAAGACTATTTATAATACTCATGGACAGTATTGCCACATGCCACAGAGGGAGGTTTATATGCCTTCTTTATGTCTCCTAGGTTTTTATTTCCTTATTTATACATCTAAATATCACCTCAGACTTTAAGACATAGAAACTCATGCAAAGTTATTTGTCTCCTATGATCTTTAAATCCTTCCAGATCACTGCTTTCAAGTAAATAAGTTCTCATTTTGTATGATATAGTGGTACTTTTTTCCCCTAGATTAGTGCCTCATCCTGGATTTTGTTAAAATTTTGGTTCTAATATCCATCCCTGTTAAATTATGTGTGGCTGTTGATCAATGTTTACAGGTATGATGTACTGTTACTGTTTCGATATGGTGTATTTTATCAGAATTTCATGCAGTTTTAGGCCTGACATTTGAAGTCTAAGACTATTAACTCTACTTTGTCAGCCAAAGTTTTTAAATAATGTGAAACGAACATTATTTGGTGGCCAGATTAGGAATCACAGGAAAACTCTGGTGAGGAGTTTGGAAAGAAGGTGATGCAAGAAGCTGCTCACAGCAAAGCCAAGGATATGGACTGCTCCTCAGTGCCCCCTTTGCCATCCCTCACTCACAGTGAACCAGCCTTGGTCTTTCAGCCCTTCCCCACAGGGTGAGTGCTAAAGTCATAAGCATCTCAGTGACCCTCTGCTGAGCTCACTCGAGTTCATTCGTGTTCTTCCTATACTGGAGGTCATAAGCTGTGTCCACTATCTCAGTGTAGCCTAATGGGTGCTAAATAAATGGGGACAATAGTGTCCCTTAATTAACTGGCTAGCTCTTAGAGCCAAAGATGCAAGTGGCCTTTGTAGCTGACAGAACACTTTGCTGGCTTCTGCTCAGCTCCCTGCCCACGAGGATCCCCAAGTTTTTCCTCCAGAGCTACTCCTAACCAGCCTGCAGCCTGTGTTACTGGAGTGGTTGTTACTCTAGGGGCAGACTTTCTATCTCTTCTTGTTGAATTTCAGATTTTCATCATCATGTTCATCCTGCCTCTCCAGGTGCCTCCAGATGATAGCCCTGTTCTCAAACGTACCCACCAGCCCCACCAAAGTGATGTGAACTACAAACCTGACATGACTGCAATCCCCCTGCTCCTCCAGGCCACATAATTAGAATTAGGACACATACCAATAGAGTCCTGTGGTTACCCCTTTCATACTGGCATTAGCCACTACACCCTGAGGCTAGCCAGTGTTTCATCCATTTCATTGTCCACCCATGCAGATCATAACAGCCTGTCTCAGATTAAAGAATATTGTGTGAGACATCCTCGAAAACTTTCTTAAAACTGAGGAAAATGGCATCAACTGCTCTACTCTCATCCACATGTTTCATTGTCACACGATCATGTTGCTGAGTTATAGCTGACCATTGGCAAATCCATGCTGATAGCTCCTCCAAAAAATCTGACGTATCTGTATGCCTAGAATTCTGTTTGAATTAATATTAGACTAATTAAAATATCTACCTTAATGACCTTCTCATTTTAGTACATTCTTTAAGTGGCAACAGGGCCCACTACACCCTCAACAAATTTTCAGAAGGAGTGTCTGAAACATCAGAGGTTTGTGCGGCCATTCAGATAGACCTGAAGAAGCTGGAGAACTGGAACTTCCCGAAATTCAACAAGGTGACATGAAAAGTTCTGTATTTGTGGAATAATAACCTCTGTGTTTGTGTGTGTTTGTGTAATAACCCGTGTGTGTGTGTGTGTGTGTGTGTTTTCTAATGTGGTTCTGAAGCCAGGATTAATTTTTCAGGAATAAAGTTGTTATTTTGCAGTTTTTATTAGATATAGTCATGCCTACATTACTGCTCCACAGGGGAAACACTGGCAGACACAAGGCACTCTGCCGGAAATAAATATTCTCCCTCTGGTGCAGTTACACACACAAGTAATCATGAATATAGAGTTGTATTTATATAGTTATTTAGATTTATTTCAGCTCCCCACTATATCCTGTAGACCTATTTCTGAAAGATAAAAAGGAAGCTCTAAATATTTAGGTGGAAGCTCTCAAAGCCACTGAGTCAAGATCCACATTGGATTAAAAAAGAATCTGTGTGGAAAAGATTTGGTTTTGGTTTTATTTGTTTTTTTTTTTTACTTCTAAACAAACCCCATGAGCACATCTACTTTCAATGTACCTAGAGGCTACATTTGCTTGACTTACCCCTTTCTTTTCAGCCTTAACCTACTCTCTGTAAACATCAGGGCAAAAATTGAACTTATGACCCTTTCTCTAAGTGCTCGTTCTAACAGTCTTTTTGTTTCCAGATCCATTTGATAACCCAAGATAATACAACAGGAGTAACCCCAAGTGAAGTCAGCTGACCTCGTCTTCTTTTCCTTCCATATGGGAGCAAGGCATTGTCTGTGACTTACAGCACCGCCTCCATCATTCTTGCTGCTGAGCTCACCACACGTCCTCCCCCTCCTCCTCCATTTCCCATTCTTAGTGCCAGGTTCCCTCACCACTCAGCTCCCATATCTGGAAAACGCTCCACACACTTAATTGACTCCACGTCTCTCTTCATTTCCCATCAGACGAACTATCTTTTCTCCCTGTCTTATAACCCCTAACCTTCTCTCTAATAAAACAATCAAATCTTACTTTCCACTCTCCATGTGTTCAATCAGTCTTCCTTGCCCTTTGCCATCCTCTTCACCCTTGCCCCACAGTCTGTAGTTGCCGTTCCTGTAGTATATTGTAATGAATGGCTGTGAATGTTGTGAAATGTACATTAAAAGTATCAGCTAAATGCTAATTTTCTTCCTGCAGCAGAGGGAAGAACCTGACAAATTTCTTTTATCTACTTCCAGGATAACAGATTAATAAAAAAAAAAATGTTTGGCAAAAAATTATTAAATGTGCACGTGTATGTGTTTTTCCATCCATAACTTCTTTTTGCGTGTAATCTTTGTATTGAAGGGTACAGAGTTGATCTGAGTACAGAAAAGCCCTGGGAAATACTGATCTTTCTGAAAGTGTTCATGCTGTATTTGTTCTTCTACAGTACAACTGCAGTACCGAACTACTGCAGTATAGAAACCTTTTTTTTTCTGGTGCATGATGTTTCTGTCATTGCATGTGGCCTGATGCACTCTTTTCCATCTGAAACCACAAACTCTTTAGAGCAAGCACTGTGCTGAGCCATGCCTACATTTGAAATAGGACCTGTGATCTTGGTAATAGTATTGATGGGGCTTTAATCAGTATGTACAACTCATGAGAAAAGCAATACACTACGCATCTCAGTGAACAGCACAGGGTGTGTGGAAGGAGCAGTTCTACCTTTTAATTTCGTGGGCAAACTTATAAAAAGTTCTTTCATTTTCCAAGTTCCCATTTTTTCTGTCTCAAAATGTCTTGCTATGAATAGAATGAAAATCTTTGCAGACCATTGGTGGAAAGCCATTAGCAGGGTTGATATCAGACATCTCATCTATAAATATACACGCAAATATAAAAATACCCCTTTTTTCCATTTTAATTAATTTTCAGAATTAATTTTCAGGCCTTCTCTTGTGTAAAGGTTATAAAAATTTGGCTTTATTTAGTACTGCAGTGGATTTTTTTAAAGATCACATATATTAATATTTCCTAAAAGCCAAATGAAAATCATCCTCTTGGTTATATTACTCGGTGTTCTTCTTGCTCCATTTACTTGCTGCAGCCAAGAAGCAGAAAGACTGCCAAAACCTAAATTTAAGTAGTACAATGCTCATGGCCTATATAGCCCTGCCAATTTTGTTAAAGAAATCCACTAATAATAGTGATAGAACCAGAAAAGGATATTTATGCCTGAAAGTCCAGCTCTTGAGTGTCTAGTTTGCTGAAGCAGCATCATAGACCAAGGTGATGTGCCAGACTTCTTGTAGAGATGATGTAGGCAGTGGGCTCCAGCATATAGCTGATCACTCCTTGTCTTCTGACATTCCTCAGCAGAAGATGCACCTTCACCAATGACAGATCTAGATCTCTGTCCTTTTTTTGAGAGAAGGGGACAACCGTTCCTCGGGGAGGCTGAGCAACTGCCCAATCTTTCCTCAGAAGAAAGCCCCTGGCAGTCTGACAGCTGCTAGTAACAGGTTTGTCATAGAATCATAGAATCATAGAATAACCAGGTTGGAAGAGACCCACCGGATCCATCGAGTCACAGAACAGCTGGATTTAAAGTGGGTTAACAATACTTGCAAATCCCTCTGCTCCACACAAAGCAGTAAACTCAACTGACTTTGTATTAAATAATAAACTCCATCTGATTATGACAGCATGGAAAAGCATAAAAGTAGTGGTATTGCAAGAATGTGTCTTATGTCCTTTTCTTTTAAATAGAACATCAGCTGAGCTGCTCTAATGCGCTTATGAATAAAAAGGTATTTTTAAATTGAATAAAAACTGTATCAGTGTTCTTAAAATAGAAAGCAGAGTTAGACTTTATGAGTCTTATGTATAACTCAGAATACTGTTTATTTTTCTGCTATAATATTTCTGAAAACCATTATCTGTTAGACAGTGCTTCATATATTCTTCATTCATGTACTTCATTGACTGTAGTCATAATTCCCTTTCTTTACATATATTAATTAGCAGAACATGCAAACAAACAAAAAAAATGAAAACCCAAATGTTATTTTTTTAAAAAAACCCTCTCTGGAATACAATGAGTAGCAGTGGATTTTTAATTGTTTTTCTAAAAAATTAGATAACATTGGGAACTGGAAATCTTATAGTATAGAAATGTTTTTTACATAAGACTATAATAATCTGTAAAGCTATATTCATTTTTACAGAGTGACAGAGGGAAGAAATCAATAAACAAATCACTTTGAGAATGTATAAGCAAAAATAGCTTTTCAGGACCTCTTTCTTATAACAGACTTAAAACCCACCTGTAATACCACAATTAGAAAAGGAGAGCTGTTCTCTATGCAGGCTGTAGCTGGTCAAACAGATGGAAGCCTCCAGTGAGTCCTTACCAGATACGTGCCAGCCCCTAAATGGCAGCACAAAGTCTGGACTATCCCTTAATGGGGCATCTGTGTCTCTGGATGTATAACTGCCACGCTACAAGATCACACACTCTGGAAAACCCTGAGCCACTGCTGGGACAAAAACCTGATCATCACCGCATTATTATTCACATATGCCAGAGCTTTAGAGGGAAATTATTAAATGACATTATACACCCACCACTAACTGCTCATGGCAGAATGGGATACTTTTGAGTGGCTGACAGAATATGATTGTAGTCTAAGTGAAACAGATTTGGTAGAATAGTTTCAATTATGTACCTAAAGAAAGGTTCTGGACTGAGTACAGCCTTATCAAATGCAGTTCACTGAGTCTGAAAGCAGCTGTAAATTCAGTGGAACTAGGAACTGCAAACCATGTAATTTGAAAATGTTCATCATCCAGTACACCCTGCAGATTATAGACAAGACCATGTTAGTTAAACAACTAACTCAGAAATGTCTCGGAACGATGGCTAATCACAAAGGGATGAAACAACTGTTGTTGTTACCTATTGCTTTAAAAGACCCACACTTTAGTGCAAACACTTGCAACAGTGTGAGGCTGAAAGTTGAACAGTTCCCATTGTGTTTATTCCTAAGCCAAATAAATTTTTGCTATTGTAGGTGGTGCAAAGACAGAAATAGTCATGATGAAACACAAAAATGTGCAAAACCTGCCAAGCTCTCTCCCTTTCTCACAGTATTTCTTGGCTTATTCTGAAACACATGCCATTGTAAAACTGTTAGGAGCCCCTTAGGATCCCTGAGTCCAGTAAATTAACAGCATGCACCACCCCTTAAATATAGGAAGATATAGGAGAGCCCTGAAAGCAGTCTGCAAGAATGAGCAGCAGGAGTGTGAGAGGTAAGGGGGAGGGCAGAAGGAGAAGAAATATCCTCCTGAGATTTCCAAATGGGAAGTTTCCTACTAAAATCATTCTATTAATTTGGTAGAAAAGAAGACCCCTAGAGACCTTCTACAGATGTCTCCTAAATGCTGCCTTTGTTTTAATTGCAGCAGGGAAGAAAATTTGCTGATGATGCTTCGGGCACAGGTAAACTACAGTTTTCTGACTCCGTAAATGGAAGAAAGCCCAAAGAGCCTGCATACCTCAACAGTAATTTCTTTGAGGCCTAAATGAGGATTGAAAGTTTTGAAAGCTACCAGTTCGGCTAAAATGCTGGGGAATACATTTGTGTTGCTTTGTAGAAATATAAATCACCCCTCCCCTGAAATATTTCAACACAAAAAATCTGAGATTAATTCTAGAGCTCAGGAACCAAGAGAGGGAGGGGTGAGACAAAGAGATGATTATAGTGATGCAAGAAGCAGTTCTAATCTGTCACAGTGAGATAAGACTCAACTCACTCGTTTCACTCATTAGGATTGGACACGTGTTCAAATAGAGACATTATCTCACCCTTGCTGAGAAAACGTTGGGGTGCACCTGCCCACAATTCATTGTCTGTGAAGCCACAAAATGTTTTATGGTTTATGCTCAAAAGAAAGTTTTTATTTCCCTACATATAAGCTGTAATTGAAATTCCCTGGAGCACTTTTACCCCCAATTTAAATGCCAAGGACAGGAAGTACAGGTCTTGAGCCATGCTTCTTGTCTCCTTTGTGGTTCACCAACTCAAGTCTTCATTTCCAAGTGGGGCTTGCTGAAAGCTCAGCTCTGAAACTTGTTATTGAGCTGCTTGGTGACAAAATCAGGCCAGTCAGCAACTGTCTGACCCACATGCAGGAGCCTGAAGTTGGCAAATGGGCACAGTTGCCTGCGTACATCCTACTTCTGTGCAAATCAGCCTTATTAAGAGCCTGTCCAGGGCTTTCCAACAGGGTTTTACATAATTTCCATTTCCCTGTATAGGCATGGCTTTCATTACACAAGTGTAAGAAAGCAGCAGTTATAAAAAAAGGGAAAAAATGAAAGGCATGTTCAGTCTTCCCCTGTGTCTTGTAAGACTTACTGCCCCAAATGATGACAAGAAAACAAAAGAAAAGAATATGTAGATATCCCACAACTATTTCCCTAAAAACTGGCTTTGTTTCCCCAAAGAGATTGTGGAACTTCCATTGTACTGGATGTTATCTCATTTAGTTTTGAAACTAGTGCCCAAACTTGCTATTAATTTCTTCAAGAAAATTCTATATACTTAAACTGGCAATTGAAAATTCCCTCATTGATAAGCGGATACAGAAAAGACTAGACCATGAAAGTTATTGACGCAGTAACTCAGTATAAAGGGCACTATACTTGGCCTTCACATAATAAAGGAAAAATGTAGTAGTATTTTCTGTACATGGTCACTATTTCTTGTTTTTTAAATAATGAAGGGTCTTTTGAGTTGTCTTTGAACAAAATATCAGGTCATATATTGCAGTTGTAGGCAGAAGACTACAATGCATTCAATATTAAACATCTGAGTGAAGAGCTAAAAACAAGGTCGTGGATGGGAAGGAAGAATAAAAATTATTTTTCTCTTTAGATGGAATTTTTAGAAGTAACTTACACTTCTACATAATGTTAATGATGTTTTTGTGACAGTATTTACCATGAGATAAGAATTTACGCTATAAATTTTTGATTCAAAATATTCCATGTAGTTTCATAACATGAAGAGTGTTATAGTTCTGAGCAAAGTGTGCTCTTAGACCATGATAAAAAAAATAAATAGAAGTTGCAAGAAAATACAGAATGAGCACAAGCAATCCAGAAGTTTAAGCACACATCTGAAGACATACTACTGCATACAAATATTGGTTGTACAGCTCAAGTCTTGTTAAAAATTTATCCTTCTGAGAATATTTACCATAAATCACTGTAATAACAGAAGCCTTTGTAAGTTTTGATCATGTTGGTAGTAAAAAATAACTTCCTTTATCCACTTAAAGATTACTTTTAATTATGTAATTGGCTAATAAAAACAGAATCAAAAACTCAAGTTATTTAATAGCTTTCTATTCCAAATTACCTGAAGTGATATTTAAAAATCATTTATCATAGTCATAACTACTGTCTTTTCCATTTTATTTTAGGATAAAAACCAACAAATCAACAAATCTTAGACAGAATAGCTGTGAAAGTACCTATGTCATGAAAGTTCTATGTAATGGAAAACTTTGCATCAGAACAAGAAGAAAAAGAAAGGTCACTTAGGACACAGCCACAGCTTATTTATGAAAATATTAACATTAAAATCATTATACTATGCAGTTTTAATGCTCATTTTCAACAGCACTTTGAACTTGCTACATGAGAGATTCAAAAGAGAAAGAAAAGAAAATCATTTTCACTCAATGCCGGACCTAAATACAGATCTGGCCAGGGTCGACCAATCTTTCAATATTCAATAAGAATGAGAAGTACCAGTCTGGGCTACATTTTCCTATCAGCAGTAACTACCATGCCATTTCAGCAAATTTATGTTCTCCTTTTGAGACCAGAGCTCTTTAGATGCTAAAATCTGAACTAGCATTCTTTCATATGAATTCTAGAGACAAAAAACCTGCTTAAGAAGGAAATGTTATAAAGTCTGAATTTATATCTAACAAGTTTGGAAGGCCTGCTGCACAAGTTTCTAAAATCAGAACAGTCCTTGGAAGTACTACTGAAGAAATTATGTCTAAAGAATCAAATTTTCTGTGTCAGTAAAAGAATTCAGTACTGGTATTCACTGGAAAAAAATAAAGACATAAAGAGTCAAAACACAATTCTACAATAGGTGGGTGTCTCTGCGGTGTGTCACTCTTTCTCCATTGAGGAAAACGTAAAGTGAGACACAGAAAAATCTATTAAAACTAGTCAACATTTGTGCTTATAATGACCTTGACTGTGCATGTAATTAACTATGAGAAGTTGCCCAGGTGATTCACATGGGAAGAATCCCACCAGAAATCTGAGAATGTCTTTCAAATGTATACTAATCCAAAGACTTATTGTTTTTCAGCAGACTTTCTAATTCTTTTTGGAAACCAAATCTTAAAAGTTTACTTTGAAAATAAACAATGTATGTACTACTTCAACTGCATTAAACTGTCAGAACTCAATATAATTCTCATAAAGAAACAGGCAGCACCCTTTTCTTTACCTCTGTAGACACCTCCATTTGAAATAGTGTACACAGCAAGCACATTTTTTTGTGTGTGTTCTGCCAGCGTCTTTGAAAAGATTAAAGCAGCTGTAAACAACCTAATGCTGTAGTAATACTTTATGACTTTTTCAGTTATTAGTAGCTTCTGTAAGAACACGTTTATGGCTGTTTTTTAACCTTTATTGTACTTCAGATTTGCACGTGGTATGTGTTGATGATTATACCAAACGTTATACATTAAGCATAGAGAGGTCGAGACTAATGAAAGTGGCATGTGCTTACTACAAGCCTTTATGTAAACCTTCACTACTACTACATGTGAATTTTATGTGTTGTCTAACACATTCAGTGGGGATGCTCTAGCCACAGTCTTCTCTGCAACAGCAGGGAAATGCTGGACAATGATTTGGCAAACATTTCAGAAACACACAGAAAAAGAGAGGGATGATGGTGTGGCTCACTTGGCTGGGCAACAACAGCCTTCTGTAAAGTCTCTCAGGAGGCAGGCAGCATTCAGAAGAGGTACTAGATTTTACAAGCTATCAATATCACATTATGCTCTACCCTCAGATCTCTGAAATGTACAATCACACATTATTTTTATTGCAAATTTATTTCTTGCAGTAACATGAAATTATGCAAGTGCAGGCAATGTTTATATTTATCTGCATAGCTTTAGGACATCACAGTATTTCAATGTAAACAAACCCAAATCATTGATTTTTCTATACCAAAAAGCATATTCCCCTCTTTCTAAACTTGTTGGGGAGTAAAAACGTATATATTATTTCTACCAGAAAATAAATTTTGATTCCTGTTAAAACAAAAACTAACCAGCATCACCTATTCATTTGAGTGCTATCATTTCCTTTCTTTTTATCATTCAAACCATATCTCTCTACTATTCAGGCTGTCACACCTCTGTGTAGCTGGTGACTGATGTAATCATTGTGCAATCAATGGGGTCTCCCTGGCAATTATCTAGCCCTCTAGAGCACTTTTTACCATTGTCTTGTGAAGCAGTTTAACTGTTTCTTTTCCAAATGGCATTTGAAATTGCCCATTATATGTCTAAGAAATGACTACACATACTGTATTTCCAGTCCTGAATCTTCCCATCTCAGCCAAGGTTTGTACAGAAAAGCAACATTTTAATCTACAGTTATTGCACCCCTAAAGCTCAAAATATTCTTAATTCTTATGATGTAAAATTCAAAGTATATCTTCTGTGAGTTTTGTAGTAGAGAAACCTTATTTACACAGTATGGTCCTTGTAAGAGTGCTGATTCTTTCCAGCTCTTTTTCATTACAGACACATATCACACCCTTTATTTTTTTAAGTTCAATTACATATCATTTCGTACTGTTGTCCCTTTTTCCTGAAACTTACAACTGTTACCCAAAGAAAGAATGTAATTACTTTATGCTGTGAGGTTCATCTCAGTTAGCAACTAAGCACCATTAAAAAAAAAAAAAAAATTTTTTTTATCCTTGAAATTACTCCAGATATATGTTATCCAGAGGCATGCCTTATGAAATATACAAGTACCTAATAAGGTGGAGACGTTAGCAAAATCCTCCAATTGCATAACACTAGATATTGTTCTCACTTAAATCATTTAATTGCAAAATAGACTGACATCTCCACCGAAGCCAGTGATACAGTGATAGTTTCCAGCATCTCAAACTCCAAGGCAGAGCTGCTGCTGCTCCAAAATTCTGTCTTGAATTTGGCTGAAGTGCAGGTATTTGTTCTTTTAAACAAAATGATGGCTGGCTTGGTGGGCAACCGGTATTCTCATCCAAATTTTATTAAATCAGAGGTTTCTCTGATCATTTCCACACCTAAGTGCCATAATGGATTGGGATTTGAAATTTTGATCTGTTTTTACCAGGTAAGAGGAACTGATTTGAGAAATCTGTTTACTTGGAGAGATAAGGATGTATACCACCTTATTTCAGGTTTAGAAGATTCATTGAGCTATCTCATGTTAGTAATAAGGAGTAGATTTATCACACTGGCATCAGACTCATCGACTTAGTCTGCAATACTACAAGTGAGATGATGCATTGAGTCTTTCCACAGTTCTTCAGATCATGAAAAAACACACTGTTAGAGAGACTCAACCACTATCAAGTCCATTCAATTGTGTTTAATATCATTATTCTTCTGCAGAAATGTATCTTGGTCATTGTGCACATTAATTTAATCTACTATAGGTCATCATAGAATCAGAATCACAGAATCACTAGGTTGGAAAAGACCCTCTGGATCATTCAGTCCAACCATTCCTATCAAACACTAAACCATGTCCCTCACAACCTCATCCACTCGCCTTTCAAACACCTCCAGGGAAGGTGACTCAACGACCTCCCTGGGCAGCCTATTCCAGTGTCCCATGACCCTTTCTGTGAAAAATTTTTTTCTGATGTCCAGCCTAACCCTCCCCTGGTGGAGCTTGAGGCCATTCATAGAATCATAGAATCATAGAATAACCAGGTTGGAAGAGACCCACCGGATCATCGAGTCCAACCATTCCTATCAAACACTAAACCATGTCCCTCAGCACCTCGTCCACCCGTCCCTTAAACCCCTCCAGGGAAGGTGACTCAACCACCTCCCTGGGCAGCCTCTGACACTGCCCGATGACCCTTTCTGTGAAGAATTTTTTCCTAATGTCCAGCCTAAACCTCCCCTGGCGGAGCTTGAGGCCATTCCCTCTTGTCCTGTCCCCTGTCACTTGGGAGAAGAGGCCAACACCCTCCTCTCTACAACGTCCTTTCAGGTAGTTGGAGAGAGCAATGAGGCCTCCCCTCAGCCTCCTATTCTCCAGGCTAAACACTCCCAGCTCTCTCAGCCGTTCCTCATAAGGCCTGTACTTCAGCCCCTTCACCAGCTTTGTTGCTCTTCTCTGGAGTTGTGGATTCCATAGGGCAGTTTTGCAGATATCTTAGCAAAGCTTTAGTGTCACAGAATCACAGAATCATGAATGGCTGAGACTGGAAGCAATCTCCAGAAGTCATCTGTTTCAACACCTTTGCCAAAACAGGGCCAGCTGGAGCAAGCTGCCGAGGAGCATGTCCAGGTGGCTTTTGAATATCTTGGCTACACAACCTCTCTGGGTAACCTGTGCCAGGGCTAGGACACCCTCACAGTGAAAAAAAAATGTTTTCTGATGTCCTGAAGAAACCTCCTGTGTTTGCCTCTTGTCTTGTCTTTGGGCATCACCAGAAAGATCCTGTCTCCATGCTCTTTGTACCCTCCCTTCACATAAGACCGCCCTTGAGTCCTCTTCTCCTGGCAAAAAGTTCCCAGATCTCTTAGCCTTTCGTCACAGCAGAGATACTCCAGTCCCTTAATCATCTTTGTGGCCTTTTGTTGGACTTTCTCTAGTCTGCCCACGTCTTTCTTGTACTGAGGAGCCCACAAAGAATCACTCAACTTGCTGACAACACTTTGTCTAATGCATCCCCAGATACCATTAGTCTTCTTTGCAGCAAGGGCATATCTCTGGCTTTTGTTCAACTTGCAGTCCAATAAGACCTTCAGGTACCTTTCTGCTAAGTGTCTTTCCAACTGGCTGACCTTCAGCAAATACAGCTGTCTGGGACTTTGCTGTGGAACTTTGCACTTTCCAATTTTTGGACTTCATGAGGTTCCTGTCAATCCATTCCTCCAGCCTGTCAACGTTCCTCTGGATGACACCATGAATGTTCTATTAACCGCTCCTCCCAGTCTGGTGTCATCTGCAGACTTGCTAAGGGTACACTCTGCCTTATCATCAAAATAATTAATGAAGACAGTAAACAAGACTCCTTTCAGGTAGTTGGAGAGAGCAATGAGGTCTCCCCTCAGCCTCCTCTTCTCCAGGCTAAACACCCCCAGCTCTCTCAGCCGTTCCTCATAAGGCCTGTTCTCCAGCCCCCTCACCAGCTTCGTTGCTCTTCTCTGGACTCGCTCCAGAGCCTCAACATCCTTCTTGTGGTGAGGGGCCCAGAACTGAACACAGGATTCGAGGAGCGGTCTCACCAGTGCCGAGTACAGAGGGAGAAGAACCTCCCTGGACCTGCTGGCCACGCCGTTTCTGATCCAAGCCAAGATGCCATTGGCCTTCTTGGTCACCTGGGCCCCTGCTGACTCAAGTTCAGTCGCTGTCAACCAACACCCCCAGGTCCTTCTCCTCCAGGCAGTTTCCAGCCAGACTTCTCCTAGTCTGTAGCTGCTCAGGGTTGTTGTGCCCCAAGTGCAGGACCCGGCATTCGGCCTTGTTAAACCTCATGCCATTGGTCTCAGCCCATGGATCCAGCCTGTTCAGATCCCTTTGGAGCCTCCCGACCCTCCAGCAGATCCACAATTCCACCCCGCTTAGTGTCATCCGCAAACTTGCTAAGGGTGCACTCGATGCCTTCCTCCAGGTCATTGATAAAGACATTGAACAGGGCTGGACCCAGCACCGAGCCCTGGGGAACCCCACTTGTCACTGGCCTCCAGCTGGATTTCACACCATTTCCCACCACTCTCTGGGCCCTCCAGCCAACCAGTTTTCCACCCAGGAGAGTGTGCGCCTGTCCAGCCCAGAGGTGACAGTTTCCTAAGCAGAATGCTGGGAGAAACTGTGTCAAAGGCTTTACTGAAGTCCAGGAACATCCATCCACAGCCTTTCCCTCACCCAGCAGCCGAGTCACTTTGTCATAGAAGGCCATCAGGTTAGTTTGGCAAGACCTGCCTTTTGTGAACCCGTGTTGACTGGGCCTGATCCCCTGGTTCTCTTGCATGTGCTTCATGATAGCACTCAAGATCACCTGCTCCATGACTTTCCCTGGCACTGAGGTCAGACTGACAGGCCTGGAGTTCCCTGGATCCTCCCTGTGACCCTTCTTGTAGACGGGCACAACATCAGCCTCCAGTCCAGTGGAACTTCCCCAGTCAGCCAGGGCTGCTGGAAGATGATGGAAAGGGGTTTGGCCAGCACATCCGCCAGCTCCTTCAATACCCTTGGATGAATCCCATCTGGCCCCATAGACTTGTGGGTGTCTAGTCGGGCTAGCAAGGCTCTGACCACCTCCTCTTGGATCATGGGAGCCTCGTTCTGCTCCTCTAGCTCCTGGGTTTGTACACAGATGGAACGACTTTCTTTACAATTAAAGACTGAGGCAAAGAAGGCATTAAGTACCTCAGCCTTTTCCTCATCCCCTGTCACTGTTGTTCCTTCTGCGTCCAATAGGGACTGTATGGTCTCCCTAGTCCTCCTTTTATTATTTATATATTTATAGAAAGATTTTTTGTTATCTTTCACAGACTTTGCCAATCTGATTTCTAGTTGAGCCTTAGCCCTTCTGTTTTTTTCTCTACACAATCTCACTTCCCTCCTGTAGTCCACCCAAGAGGCCTGTCCCCTCTTCCAGAGCCCATAAACATTTCTGTTCTTGATATCATTCAAGATCTCCCTGCTCAACCAGGATGTCGTTTCCCCCTGCCGGCTCCTTTTCTGGAACATGGGGATGGCTTTCTCCTGAGCTGCTAGGATTTCCTTTTTGAAGAGCTCCCAGCCCTCCTGGGCTCCCTTGCCCTTAAGTACTGCCTCCCATGGGACTTTGCCAACCAGCCTTCTGAACAGTCCAGAGTCTACCCTCTGGAAGTTTAGTGTGACTGTCCTGCTAACCACCCTCTTCACTTCACCTAGAACAGAAAACCCCATCATCTCATGATCACTTAGTCCCAGGTGTCCACCTACTGCCACATCCCCCACAAGGCCTTCTCTGTTCACAAACAGCAGGTCCAGGAGGGCACCCTCCCTTGTTGGATCATTCACCAGTTGTGTGAGGAAGTTGTCTTCCACGCACTCCAGGAACCTCCTAGACTGCTTCCTTTCTGCTGTATTGTACACCCAGCAGATATCAGGAAGATTGAAGTCTCCCACAAGAACAAGAGGCATTGATCTAGAGATTAACCCCAGCTGTTTACAGAAGAGTTCATCAGCTGCTTCTCCTTGGCTGGGTGGTCTGTAACAGACTCGCATCACAAAATCTGCCTTCTGGTGGGCTCCTCTGATTTTAACCCACAGGCACTCAATCTTCTCATCGCCACAATCCATCTCAATGGTGTCCAAGTCCTCCCTTACAAAGAGGGCTAACCCCCTCCTCTCCCACCCTTCCTATCTTGCCTGAAGAATTTGTACCCCACCATAGCTGCACTTATATGTCCAGTTGGAATCTGCGTATCATTCTGGTACACCTAGCACCGTTGTAGTGTACACACAGTAGCATCACAGCAATGAAGTGTATCTAGAAACAGTGCTCTCAAGTATTTCTTTACAAGTAAGGATATAGATGACCTCAAAGACCTTAATAAGTTAAAAAGACTGTTTTATGATGCTGTGATTTACCTTGGATGTGAAAATGCACATTTTCAAGGAATTAATTTTGTTTCACTTCATAACTGAACAACATCTACTCCATCAGTTATAAATTAAGTCATTCTGAGACAGGAAATAAACATGGAGAACTTATCTGAAAATGCCTCAGGCAACTGATGCTCTTTCACTTAACAGGTACAGACTGACTTTCCTAGTGTACATCAGTAAAATGCAACCTTGAAATCAGGAGGCTAATTGGGGTCTATTACGGTTGCAAATTAGAGTGGCAAAGGTCACACCTGAGAGGAAATAACCCGCCACAGGTAAACAGCAGTGCACGTTCCCCTCTGTGCTGGAGCAGTGTTGGGCATGACATGCCTCAAGCAGAGCCTGGGAGACTGTATCTCCTGTATTTGCTGCCCAACAGGTGAGGGCACCTAAGCCTACTAAGGGATACAATGGAATTCCTAACATTGCTGGTTTGTTGTTTGTCCTACCCAGTGCCTGGAAACAAATAAGAGGTATTTGGGTTTTTTTAAAGACACTTTAATTTGCTGATTATGTTTCCTCCTCTTTTCCTAGTCCTGTCTTTGGCAGAATTGCCCTCTTGAATGAATTAATAGTTCTATTGTAAATCTGCTGTATTTTTCATACAGTTAAAAATGTGTTCCTACCCTCCAATTAGAAAAATATCAGCACTCAGTAATGTTCTTTTTCAGTCTCCTATCAGAAGCAGAAGATCACAGTCCCAGGACTGGGCTGTTGTGAGGCAGCTGGGCTGCTTTTCTAAGCTGGTTGTAACAGCCTCGTTGCCTAAAGCACAAGTAAAATCTCTATGGAAGATGTAGACAATTACTTCTTTGATATCACAAAGTGAAATAAGACTAACAATACAGCCATTACTTCTATTTCCCTTGCTTTTTTACTTCCTTTGGGGGTTTAGGTGTTTGGCTTTTCTTGGTGGTTGATTGGTTTGGGGTTTTGTTTTGGGGCTTCTTTTTCCTTCCTTTTGTTCTGATTTGGCCAAACATCCTGGCAGACCCATTATTTCTCCACACTAAGAATTGGTTACTGTTTCTTTCTCAACGCAACCAGACTGAAGTCTGAATTTTTGAGAGAATGATGATAGCTGAATATCAAATGATAGAGAAGGGTATCTTTAAGCATGACTTCTTCATTTTTTAACATTTCCTCTCCTTCTTTCTTATTCCTATTCACATATTTTTTCCTGCTGGGATTTGATTAAACTGGGGAGTAGTTTATAAATTCTAATAATGTTTGTCCTCCAGTTGACCAACAGGAGAAAGGGAGGATCTTATGATCTTTGCTGACTCAAAAGACGTTTATTTAAACAAAAAACTTATTTTGATGAATGGTCTTTAAGCAGTAATTTCCAAAGCATATATAATACTCTGTTCTGAGTTACTTAGCTTGCATTTCTCACTACTGTCTAACTTGCCATCTCTTTTGTCATGTCACTACTACTAATAGTTTCCATTTATAATTTTTAAGTAGTTTTGAGGCAATTATTTTACCTCTTGATAAAAAATTCATCCTTACTGCCTTCTGTGTCTTGAAGTCTCTCAGTAATGGATACTTCCAGAATATTTGCATATGCACTTTCACAGTCACGGCCACCTGAAACCAGCAAATACGCTTAGAAAAGGTCTTAACACAGCCGGGTCAGCAGCTAACCACAGGCAGTTGTGGTTCAATTTCCCGCTGCCCTGGAGAAAGAGGAAAGGGAAATAAGAAAGATAAACTTATGTGTTGGAAACTGAAACTAAAATTGCTTTAATGGAATAATAATAAAAAGGAAAATAACAATATTAAGAATTATATATATATATAAAATATATAATATATATAATATATAATTTTACATATATATACATTTAAAATTGACCCCCTCAATGACTATACATCACAATCGACTCTGTAGGGCATGTGCACTAAAGTCCCCAGACTGGAATCAGCAGCAGGTAGCAGCTCAATTCAGGAACTGTATTTAGGAATGCATGGGCTGAGATCTGGAGCAGATGGATGAATGAGTTCCAGCCATAGAAAAAGAAGGTTTGCCCCTTGTGATCCCTCAGTTTTAGACAGAGTATGACATATATGGAATTAAATACTGTTGGTCAATTTTCAGTCAACTGTTCAGTCTACTCTCTGCAGGTGTGAACCTTTTTCATCTTTTTGACTTACAACCTTCCACCAACACAGGGATGACCTTGTTTTCAACAGAAGTAAGTTAATATGCTGTTAACTTTCAGGAAATGAAGTTACTTACAAATGACTTAGCTGAAAAGTTAGAAAATTGGTTCTACTTTAGCTCAAACCAGAACAATTTGGCGAAGACTTAATTGAATTATTTGTAATTATTTTTAGTTATTTTTAATGACAAGGTATTTTCTGTAATAACATTTATGAAGAGCTATCCTTGGGTCATATGCTTCTGGTATTAAATATGATGGTGAGTACTCTTTCAGTGTCATAAAAATGGTTAGGAGAAAAAATGACCTAATGATATACCCACAAAACACACCAATTTCAACTGAATTAACTTCCTCTTGAATTCTTCAAATTAAGTTTCCTTGGAGGCTGTTCAGAAAAAAAAACCATACTTCAGCTACTTGATTTAATTACTGGACAGTCCCAAATTTGTCATGCATTACAGAAGACAGACCAAAGTTGTCAATGGTATTTTTATAGATGGAATTGTACCTAGGACATACTAGTGTAATCTATTTTTAATACTTCCTGCAACTCAAAATTGCAGAACAATTCAGAAGGGAAGGGACTTTGGGGCATAAGTGGTGAGTGTGCGTATATGTGAGTGTTGCCTCTTGTCTAATCTGCTGCTCGCAGCAATGTCAATATTGAATTTAGACCACGTTGTTAAGGGAAATCCTCTAAGGACAGCCATTGGACAGCCATTCTGGGCAACCTGTTCCAATTCACAACTATCATGACTGAAAAAAATGTTTTAATTACTTCCACATTTCTGAAT
This sequence comes from Phaenicophaeus curvirostris, assembly GCF_032191515.1. Lineage (NCBI taxonomy): Eukaryota > Metazoa > Chordata > Aves > Cuculiformes > Cuculidae > Phaenicophaeus > Phaenicophaeus curvirostris. The sequence goes on from NC_091431.1 coordinate 3,183,787, forward strand.
GTTATGAGATTTTCTATATTCTGAGGCATATTCTATATCCTAGAAAGGTTTAAGCTGTAATGTATGACTTTGCAATATTATAATATTTTGTGAAGTCATTCTTGTCATGTGAATTTACTTCAATAGTAGAGATTGGAATTATTTACAGGCAACATGCTCTATCGAAGTAAAGAATCCAGCATTTTTATAAGATATCCTGTAGACAGTATTCTGTAATTCTATTAATAGTGTTTTAATGCAATGAAAATAGTTTCATAAGATACCATATTCCACAAAGGAAGCTAATAAGAACAGATCAGATAAAAACTCTAACAAGATAAAAATTCCTAAGGATTTTTTACAATTTTTTTTACATCAGCATATTCTGATCCTATACTTTTGCATATAAAAAAATATAACTTGGTTTATTTCCCATAACTTTCCTGGTTTTGACTTTTTTCTGTAGCTGAAGAACTCTGATTGAAACAGAATTTTCTTAGCCGCAGGCCATTGGTAATGTGTGAGGAACAATCTGAAGTGGAAAAGGTCAAAATGAAACAAAAATTCAAATTAAAACCACTAACTGATTGAAGTGTGTTCTGATATGGAGAATTCTTTCCATAGATCACCTCTTTGCAGTCACTTTCAGCTGAAGTGCAGATACACAAAGAAAGCTGGAAGTGTAAATGAGCACAGCATATTCTTTGCAAATTTCCAAAGTTTAGGTAAAACAGCTCAATGATCTATGTTTGTATTTATTTATTTATTTTGTATTTATTCATGATCTAAAGAAAAGACCTGACTGCCCTCATAATGTAACATTTAAAATAAAAAAATTGCTGTGTACATAATACAAGTTCATAAAAGTATGGATCAAATGCCCAGTAGACTCCTTCACATGGTGAAATAAGAGGAAATAGTCTCGGTAAAAGGTAGACTTTCTTCAGATTTTATATTGATAGTATGTTGATTTTAGCTCATCTAGTTCGTCTCTATGAACAATTATAAGCAACCATATGCCTGACGCTTTTCTGCACTGGAAAACATACTGTGGCTGTATGACAAACATCGATTCATAGAATGGGTAGAGGCTTTCTTCAAATTAGAAAAAGGAAATAACACAAAGGTTAGAGCATTGGCAAAATGGACAGACCAAAGGATTAAAGTAATAAATTAGGGTTTATGTACAAAAAAGACCCATAAAAAGAAGGATCTAGCCAGTATTCAGTATTGAGGCATCAGAAGAAGCATTCCAGTCCAAGTAAAACCCAGTTTACTTGCACACTCATCAAGCCTTCTAAAATATATCTGGACCATACACAGAATAGATCAGTCACTCTCGTTAAGAGGAAGTCTAAAATCTGACTTGCTTTTATGTAAGACGAACTGAATCAATATAGTATCAAATCTGCAAATGCATGGGCAGCCCATGCTACAGTACTTTGAAAAGAAAGCTAAAAGATTTCTAGTTTTATAGTCATTGCTTTGATAAGGGACTAAGTGAATGTCATAGAAAAAGAAATAATTTCTAAGATATCTGTTTCCTAAATGATGCCTGTGCATTAATGTAGTCTAGTTGTGCTACACCACGAGCATGGCTATGGTACCTGACCACGCTAAGGCACTTAAATTCATGTTCACACTCTCTAAATCTACCCCATTGTGTAACCTTTCCACAATACTTTCACTAATTTGTCTTGTATTTCATAAGGAGAGAAGCCTTTTTTTTTGCCTGCCTGTTTGAGGCAGATTTCTGTACATTTCATCAAATTTACTCTTTGAACACTCAACTAAGTTTTGTTTTGAACTTGAAATGAGGTCAGGGTCTAGCACAGTAGGAGTACTCTCTAGTTATAAACCCAGAGAGAGCCTATTGTAATAATTTATTCAGGAGGAAAAAAATACATTGTGAAATCCTCACTGAAAAAGAAAAAAATGTCTTCTTCACAAGTAACAGGAAAGGTAATTTAGTTTACTTAGTTCAAAGAATATGGGTAGAAAGACAGAAGATGTCTCGGGGTGCAGAACATCCTTTTTTGATCTGAAAGAGAATCTGGTTATAATATTCTGCTATCTTTTCTGACCTAAGGAAGAGTCTCTATGCTCAGAAAGCTGCTCTTTTTGTCTAACAGATGAACTTAGTTCTCTCTGTATCGTTCTCTCTGTATCTTCTTTGCTCATATCAGCCTGATATGCTGCTACTGCCTCTTAATTTGGACAGATTAAAAAACAAACAAAACCAACCAACCAAACCCCAGCCCTCAGGTCTTATGGTGTTACGATCCTTTAGAAATTTAATAGGAAGGAAGTATCTGCTTGCTACAGGAATACCTGTTAAAAGAAATACCTTGACATCACTAACCTTCAAAATCTAAAATCCCTTTAACCCCTTTTTTTACAAACATTTCCCGTAAAACATATTGTTCTAAAAATACTGTGACAAATACTTCTTTATCACTGCAAATGTCTCAGGATTCTTCTTTCTTTTAAAGAAGATGATAATTCAAAGTGTTTGGCCAAACTAAATGCTCTACTTTTTTTCCCTACATTTTCTGCTTTGTTGATGCATTAAAAATTAATCATGCTTCACATAATCATCTTGAACTTAGATTTGGATTGGAAAGTTAATGCCGTATGTGAATACGAGTATCTGTGAAGAAGCTAGAATAACCACTTACAGCCAGTTAGTGATTTAGAGAAGTGATTCTTCTAGCTGTAAAGCCAGAGGCTTGAAGGCTTATTTTCAGCATTTGGCTTTGTGTTTTAATCTAGCCAAAATAATCTCTCATTGCCACTAGCAAAATATTAGCAGAAAGATAAAACATGTCACTGAAAAACAGATTACTAAAACAATAAGGGATCGTAAAGCTTCTTATTAAAAGAGTATTTTAAAATCAAACCATGAAAAGTACAAAACGCTATTTAAAAATGTAAGAAATAATCCCTCATGACAGTTTGATAATAGTTTTCTTTTTCATTAGACTTTCAGATGGTCTGACAAATGTGCCAAATATTTCCAGTTCTCCTTTGATCTCTAATAATGGTTTTAGAAGGATGGATGAACATGAACGTTGAGTATAAGGTTCTTGATTTCCGTCTGATATTACAGTACAGAAAGTAAGTTTATGAATGCATATAAATACAGTACACAGGACACAATTCCTCCACATCTGTATACTTACAAAGTGGCAGAAAAAAAATACATGGAAAAACTCCAAGTTTTGGCTGGATGGATTGGCTCAGACTAACAGAAAGTGCTGAAAAAACTCTCAGCCCTTGTCTCTATGATTTTGAAGTATGTTACATATGCCATAGAAACGTTTTTAAGAATGTTCTTGGTGGTTCTTAGATTATTATTCCTCTCTCCCCGTGTTGCATATGTCCCCTTAATTCATCAGCACAGCGATGATTAGGTTTAGGGGACGTGGCTGAGAAATAAAAACACTAGCAAAGTTATAAAGAATGAACTTCAGCTATAGAATAAATCCTCTAATCTCATACTTCATAAACATACTTTTTCACATACTGATGGAATATAGTTATTTGGATGGAAAAGCACACTCTGTTGCATTCCCCATTGTTAGTAGTGGCTGTAGATGACCTAGAGATACCTCCTACAAATTGATCAGTTTACAGGAAAGATATCAAGTTTCATTTGAATTACAAAAGAATCTTTTCAATGTTGTTTCGTAGTCTGGCCCATTTATAAAAAGCTGTAGTAATCTACAAATGTAAAGGAAAACAGAAGCATGAGGTAGCAGCACCAAGGCGGAATGTTGAAACAAGAGCTTTGAAACCCACTCCAGAAACAGTAGTATCTTGATTAATTTGAAGGCTGCCTCTGTTAAATTTTTCAACGTTGCTTTGACATGCAACCCCCTCAGTGCTGTGGCTGCAACCCTTATTCAAAGTCCTCTGCTATTTTATCACCTGCTTATTCCTCTGGCACAGCGGGAGGTGGTGGGATTAAGCTTTTGCTGCACCAAATGGATCTTGCAAACATCCTGTATCAGTTCAGAGTACAGCTTTGTTTCCTGAAGGGGAGTTTTACTGTACCCATAAAGGACCCAGCAGTGATCTATGGGGACGCCTCCTTGTTGTGCATCACACAATGAAGAGAATTTCAGACCAAAGTACTCCAAAAGAGGAAAAACTCACAGGAAATAACTCCAAGACAATCATTCCAAGACAATCATTCCAGCTAGTTCCAACAGACCCACCATAGCACATCGCTGAACCCATCAGCCAAGCTAGTGACATGTCTGTGAAAACATATTTAAGAAATGTTGGAACACACCAGGAAGGCAGAAAGGAGGGAAAAACAAGAGGATAAAAAAGAGAGAGAGAATGAGAAAAAGTAGACAAAACATTACATCTTGTGGAGGAACCCCACACCGGAGTAACTGGTTATTCCAGGAAGGAACTGCAGTCCGTGAAGGGTCCATGCTCGGTCAGCAGAAAAGTATGAAGTGGCAGGGCTGACACTGAGAAACCATCACTTACTGACATAACCCTTCATTCCCCATGGGCTTTTTGAGGTGGGTGGAAGAACTGGGAGTGCAGGAGGGAACATAAACCTGGGAATGGAGGTAAAGCAAAGTATTTTTTTAAGGTCACACTTTTTGTTCTGAAAACAGATTGAATCAAATTTCCCCCAAGCTATGTCTGTTTCACCCAAGACAGTAAGTGATCTCCCTGCCTTTATCTCAACCCACAAGCTTTCGTATCCTTTTCCTCCTTCATTCCTGCTGAAAAGTGGTAATGAGTGAGCAGTTAAGTGGGCATGTAGCTTATAGCAGACACTAATCCATCACTGTGCTGTACACACATGCATCTCCTGAATATATATTCACTGGTATGTTCTAATCACCAGAACAGAAATGTATTTGTTTTGTTTTAATGGTGAGAAAGAAATGGATTTTACTTTTTATCCATCAAGATCATCCCATGGTCATGATGTCTTGGCACATCAGTTTTTTTCTCACCTATTATGAACATTGTAAGCTATCATTTCCATTAACTTGTCAAAATATCACATCAAGATTTAGTTTTGACTTATTATCCTTGTTGCCAGATTAATGTGATAGTAAAAATCCATAACTTTTACTGTCTTGAAGAACTGAATTATGTTTTTAGAGGCTAAAAATAGGAAGCTACATGATGCTACATGATGCATGAGTAAGAAATACCTTAGGGATAGGTTAATATTTAATATTGGTTTAAAGTTAATGTTTAGATTCTAATTATAGTTTGAATTACTGAAAACATGGGCTCAGCCAAGTACCAGCAGCTGTACAACCTTTCTCAGTATTCAGGTTGGTGAGAAAGTGACTGAAAAGTGACTTTATTTTATGTTCTTCTTACATTGGAGCTGGACAGTGTTGCATAGGAGTGGTCATAATTTTGGCTACTATAATCCTATGCTAGCTGGAAACAAGGAACTGCTTAATTAAGGCAGTATTTTAGTCCCAAATGTTCACAGTGGCAGTCCAAAAGAAGTAAATTATTTCAGGTGAGCATGCTGTGTACAGAAAAGGTAGCCTTGGTTGTCACTTCGGTGATTATAAGTTTCTGTATTATTTGACAGAGTTTAGGGCTAAAATTGCAATAGTGATGTTGCCTTTCTTATGAAGAGGTGGGGCAGTCATAATATTCTAAGAATCTGCCCCTTCTGACCTGGTGGATGAGGATGTAGTGTTTCTATCGGTGTCCTAGTGAGAGCTAAAGTTATTAATACCAGATGAAGCAGCAGCACCAAAACAAAGCTGTTCTTCTCTAACATTCCCAACAGCCTAATAACTTATTACATTTGCACTGCATCAAGCTGTGTTCTAAGTTAAATTAATCCTTTGTGCAACTAATGTACAGCAACTACAAGTTTCTATTTGTGATTTGAGGATTAGAAAACAAGCTCTGCAGGTTATTTTTGGTGCATTCCATTATGTATTTAACAGTAAGATATTATTACCAGAAACGTTAAATTGTTCTACAGTATTTCTTGCTCATTCTGTTCAAGCCTGCATCTTGCAGATATGCATTATGTAGGATTTATTCACAATCTCATTAACAATCTCTGTAAAGTAGATGTTAGATTGCCAGTAAGGAAAGACTGGCCTAAATGAAATCCTGTTTAAGAGAAGAGCACTTGGCTTTCACTATCATATTTCACCAAATATAAAACACTCCCCCTCCTCTTCACATTCCGTTCCTGCCAGGCGGTATCTGATGTATTATAAATGATCTTTTCCTTTTTATTAATGAATCCTGACAATTTCTTCAGACTTACATGCCAATCCCTGGTGCATGTTGAGATGATCAGTCTATCACTGCATTACCTCAGACCAGAAGTTCTGTTGAATAACTTTGCTAGACTTGGAAGGTTAGCTGAAAGTGAAAACTATGAAGAATTAAATAAAAGCTCAGTGAATAAAACAATACCAATGTGAATCATTACTGTTCTGCTTCAGCTTAAAAAACCCTTTGGACTTGATATTTTTCAGTAAATCAGAGGAAAAATTACTTACCAAGAAAAGTAGGACTGAGGTGGTGAAAATTCTGTATACTTTATCATGTGCAAAATAACATCACCATAGAAATAATATGAACAAATGATGTATTTATTAAGTAAATTCCAAGTTTTAGAATAACACCAGAAATTTTAGGGGTGGATATGAATGGATTCTTCAGTATTATTTTCAGACTTCTGTCTTAATTTTGTCTTTTCAACTTCCATACTTGCTATATAAAATAAGAAAATAAAAGCTATCTAAGTTCTTCATAAAATGTTGTAGTTGCTATACTACTGCAGAAGATCAGACAATAAAGTATTCACATATCACTGGCATATCTCACTATTTGGGCTGTTACAACAATACTGATAACATTTTCCTGTTCAGTGGAATGTGAAAGTACAGTTCCAAGTTTTTTTCATCATTGGAGGATCATGAAGTTATTGTTTACACCAATGATAATAACTATGTTTTTAAGCAGACATTAAAATCAGTGAGAAAGGCAAAATGTTTGAAATTATTTCTTTGGAATAACCCAATGAATGAAAATATTTTTGATAAGCTGGTACTAGATCTCTGCTGATGATAGGGACAAGGGACAGGTCAGATCAGCTGGAGAAGTTACAGAAAATCGATCATAATTTGATAATTCTGCAGGTATCAATATTACCTTGCTTGCCAAATACACTAGCATAAAAAAATGGCTAATTCCACCTAAGTCACAATATTATACTGAGCCTTCAGTGCAAATTCTTATTACACAATCCCTCTGTTAGAACTGTAGATGGCACGTATTCTGTACTCATTGAGTGCTGTTCTCTATCTTGTGGAGCAGAATTTACAGCAGCAGCCCTCATAAACTGAAAAGCATTTCTAATGTGTTGGATGCAGAACTGGGTATATATCATAAATATAACTCTTATCATAAAACTACGGTAACTGTCATGATTAAACATACTGGTTCAGTCCTCTAGGTCCATGGAAATCACTGACCTCTCTGTTGGAAAGGCCACCAGGCTTCTCCTGTGCCAGTTATGCAGATGGTTCTTATGAAGTGGACATCTGTCTATTAAAAATTGGACTAAAAAAAAGGCAAACACGTTTTGTTTTCAGTCATTAATCACTGCTTATTACAGCTGCTTCATGTTCAAGTTAGCGATGAGCTCTTCTTACTCTCTTGTCATGATAATCGTTGGATTTCATCCTGGTCTGAATATGTGCAACTAGTGGGGGTGCCTCCCTCTGCATACAGACATCACTGAGAAAATACCTATTGACTTAACAGTCTTGCATCCTACAATACTTACAGTAAGAATCTGGTTTGCCCTGTTGCCACTCAAAACTATCTAATTTTTCTTCTTTTTCTTCTTCATAAGGCCAGATTCCATGTATGGAAATGGTTTTTGTGAATACCACGATTTTGTATAAAATGTCACAGTTTTATAGCAGACCTCTTCTGGGTGCCTCAATTACAGAGTACTGACCATCATACTGAGTCTGACTTGTATATGAATGAGATGGAAGGTTTTATGGAAAATTTTAATCATAGAACTCTAGAATCATAGAAACATCTATGTTGGAAAAGGCTCTTGAGATCATTGTTTCTAACCACAAATGATGTTGGCCTTCTTGGTCACCTGGGCACGCTGTTGGCTTGTGTTCAGCCAGCTGTTGACCCACACCCCCAGGCCCTCTTCTGCCAAGCAGCTTTCCAGCCACTCTTGCCCAAGCTTGTAGTTCTGCACAGGGTTGTTGTGGCCCAAGTGGACCTAACAGTGAGCCTTGTTGAAGACATACAGCTGGCCTTGACCCACTGATCCAGCCTATCCAGATTCCTCTGTAGAGCCTTCCTACTTTTAAATGGATCAATACTCCCTTTCCACTTGGTGTTTGCAAAGTAATTTCGCAAACTTACTGGGGGACTACTTGATCCCCTCATCCACATCATTGATAAACATATTAAAAAGAACTGGACCCAATGTGGAGCCCTGGGGTACATCAGTTGTGACTGGATGCCAGCTGGATTTAATTCCATTCATCACAAGCCCTTGGGCCCAGCCATCCAACCATTTTTTCACCCAAAGAAAAGTATGCCCATCCATGCCATGGACAGCCAGATTTTTAGGGAGAATGCCGTGGAAAACAGTATCAAAGGCTTTACTAAGGTCTAGGTAGACAAGATCCACAGCCCTTCCCTCTTCCACTAAGAGAGTCACCTTGTCACAGGAGATGAGGTTAGTTTAACAGGACTTGCCTTTCATGAACCCCTGATAAGTGGGTCTGATCATGTCCTACGGTGGCACTCAAGATGATCTGCTCCATAACATTCCCTAGCACCAAGGGGAAGCCAATAGGGCTGTAGTTCCCTTGATTCTCCTTCCAGCTCTTCTTGTAGATGGGCATCACTTTTGCTAAACTCCAGTCAACTGGGACATCCCTGGTTAGCCTGCTTGCCTAAACACTTGCAGAAAACATTCAGTGGGAAATTGGATTTCAGGAATTTAAAAACGAGGGGGGAGAAGCCTAAAAGTAACCAAAATGGAACTTTTGATTTAAGATATTTTAGGAAAAAATCCAATGTTTGTGGGATGTGCTAGTTTATACTGACATTTTTAATGGAAAAATGATTTTTTTCTCAATTCTACCAATTATTGTATTTCCTTTTGTGTTTATTTTAAAGCCATAAATTTTTGCAACCTCATGTCTGTTAGTGTTTGGTAGGAATGGTTGGACTCGATGATCTGGTGGGCCTCTTCCAACCTGGTTATTCTATGATTCTATAATTCTATGTCCAATAATTCTTGTGAAATAGCTGCATTGTATGCAATCCTATACCATTTCATTCATCATTAGGCATCATTTTGATAGATTTTGCTGGCCTCAGAGCAGGATACATAGCAGGCCTGAAGGATAGTGTTGGCTGTGTGGTTGGTAATACTTCACCCACTCACTACTTTATAGTTCATGAAATCCATAGTACAATTTTTTTTTATAAGTAAGTAAAGTAGCAATCAGTTAAAAATATGACAATCAGTAAGAAAGTCGTTGCAGAGATATTTTAGAAATTTGCACATGAATTTGCAGGAAATTTTCACTAGAGAGTTCATCTATGTCCAACTATAGATTCAGACTTTTTTTTTCTCTTAATGATTTTTCCCTGTTTGTTCTATTACTGAATGTTATTCTGCATGGATTTGTAATAAAGACATAAGATATGGAATTTAGCCTATAATATGGCTTCTTCATCTTTAAATGCTGTACAGGCCTAAGAGTGATACAAGGAGTCCCAGATAATGTAATAGTGAGAGTAATTACGTTTACTGTTCTTTTTTATTCTAGAGGAAAGGAGCAATGATCTCTAGGCTGGGAGCCAGAAAAGATCATATCATAGCTCTGTTTTCCAGGTTTTTTTCCTCTTCTGATGCCATGGGGCAAGACACCAAACTGGAAAGTCTTGAAGACTTGGGTGTTAGGTCCCAACTCTGGATTTCATATGTGGTCTAGAGTATTAATCAGCATATTCTAATGCCTGCTTTGTTAACAGGGTGTGTGCAGATGTGTATGCAAAAATGTCACTCATGGATCTCAGCCAAATAATTACGAACCAAAGCTTTTGCATAATGTTAAACTGATGGCCTTCAGAAGAGCACTGTTTTGTAAGTTACTGTCTGACACTACAAATATATGTTACTTTAACAGCGTCAGAAGAAACGGATGTATGAATTCCTCTCTGGAAATGCCAATGTGAACCAAAAAAACATCCCGAAAACAATACCTTAAATTTTATAACATATGACTGAATCAAAGGAAATACTCCAGGTACTAACAGACTACCTAAAGAAAAAGTGATTTGAGCTTTGAAGAAAAAATAATTGAAAGAAATATATCTATTCATTTCCTTTACAATTGCTTATTGTTTCTTCAGAGGTCAGTCCTAACATGTGAGAGCTAGCAATGGAGCATAAATTACATGTTAAAGATACAAGAACACTTGGCAGAAGGAAGGGCCTGTAAAAAAATGCTAGCCTTTTGCAACGATGTTTCTTATTTCTTTCAGATTTGTCATTTCCTTAACAAATTATACTACAATAAAAATAATTTATAAAAATTAAACATTGATAATGCATAATCTATATAGGATATATGACCAGTGCAATGATGGAGCAAGTTCAGCACTAGCTTGTTTTACATTCACAAAGTTTTCATTTAGAAATTTTTTTACTGCACTATTTATTTTATCCTAAGATTCTGAATAGACACAAGAGTCAGGAATTAATTGGAAATATATGTGGGTTCTTGATCCTGAGGAGCACTGTGGCTTTACTCCAGGAGAATTCTCAGCTTCCAGCACTAGATGAGTCCTATAGATTGTGAGCAGAGGTCCTCAAAATGTCAGATTTACAGGGCAGGATTTTGCAGGTGTGTAAACCTATGTAGTTTCACAGCCTTAGTGGAATTAGTGTGACTTATGCAAGCTGAGGATCTGTTTGAGTGTAGCCTTTAACAGGATATTTCCACATCTTCCCTATCAAAGTTAAGTAATCATTGCTCACGAGAAAAAGAGCTGCAAGAGGAAGATTGTTGATGAGAACACAGAAGCTGAGATGTGGCTTAACATCATGTAAGAATCAGAGAGGAGTTAACTTTACCTGTGTAACACATCCAAGAACTGTTTGTAGAACACAAGTTTGTACTAAATATTACACCCACCTAAGCACTATCAGCAAGACATCTAATAACAATCACACTGCAACTACAGAGCTTGTAATTTTGTGATTCACATAAATCTACCAAGTATCTTTTCCCAGTCACAACTATTACAGGCAACATGATTCCAACAGGGTTCACGTTTATGTATTCATAGGTGATAATGTCACAAGAATTATACAGTTCTAATTGTGAATGCTTTTCTTCTTTTGTACATGCTTTTCCAGAATTTTGTAACAGCAATATATCTCTATTTTTTTTCTCGTTCAGTGCTCTGTGTTTTCTTAAATAGAACAAGTGAGTTAAAAGGGTCACTAAATAAAATATTAACACAGACACAATGTTCTTCAGTAGGTACAAGGAGAGATTTCTTGACAAGTACATACATATGTGTAAGCGTATGTAAAGATTCTCTGAAGATGCAGTGTGATGATAATAGAAATATTAACACATTACATAATGGGCTTGAGTAGAGCCATAGTCAGCATTTACCAAGATTACTCTTAGAGAAAACAAGATCTCCCCTGAAACTGAGTTGTAGAGACAAATGTCTTATTACCACTAAGTAGTGGCATGAAAAGTTCTGCGTAACAACTGAGGAGCAGAGAAACCTATGAACTGCTGAAGTGCTTAAAGTTGATTGCAATTATTCAACTGACAGGCTATTTCAAATCTTTCCAAAGTTGGGATGTGATGGACAGATTCAAATAGCTGCATAATTTGGAAACAAGCAAAGCCAATGTGTTAGAAGAGCAAGAATAGAATGTATTTTCTTTAATGAAATGAGCAGAATTCTTGAAGTGTATAATCAGTAATGCTTGAGATTAAAAAAAAATAAGGGAAAAATAAGGATTTATACTTTATTAGTCTTAATTAAACATTTGGGAGAATCTGTCAATTTTTGGAGCAGTGCTGAGTAAGAGTGACTCTTGCTCTGCACTAAGATTAGACTCTGGAGGCAGAGTGTGTCAGATACTGTTTTTGAATTATAGTCCTTCCTTCTTGTCCATGGAAATCTCTGATTAACCAGTCTCCTGTACTAATAGAAAATTGCTGCTTTTCCTTCTCCAGTCTGTCCTGCATGTTATGGACAAACAACAGGGACAAAGTAGCTCCCTGCTCTGTTCTGTCTCTCAGCCTCCTTAGGCTTAAAGCTTCCTAGAAGAAAATGAAGGGGAAAGGCGTATTTCCTTTCACGCTACCTTTACCTGAAGGCTAGTTAGGTAGAAGGGAGATCCTGGGCATATACCAGGTCACAATATCATTCTTCATTAGTCTTAGCTTCTAGAAGCTTCTCATCATGGCTCCTGTTTCCTGTGAAGTCGAATGACTTAGTGAGTGATGTGGATGAAAGAGATCCTAATGTGATCCCCTCACAGGGAGGATTTTGGGAGCAGGAGTGAGATGATTAGCACTACTGGTTTGCTTCACAATAATTTACTGAATTGTCATCGCTTGCAGTTCCTGGTTATCACATTTTCTGTGTTGCTCCATATGAAAAAATAAAAAAAATTATGGCTGAATGTGAAAAAGTTAGTTGACGTGATGAACAAATTGCCAAGTGCTTATCTCCTTGCCTATTACTTTACCTGATATCTGAGCAACAAATACACCAAGTTGCTCTGATAACAGACTTAAGAAACACTTCAGAGCATCTACAGACTAATTAAAAAATGTCTATATTCCAGAAGTTTCCTTTTCAGGGGCCATAAGCCCACAAACCCCTTTTCAGCATTCTAAAATCACTCTAAAATGTTTGCCATGAAAGAACATCTAAGCAACAGAAGCCACCAAATCTATATGTTGCAGGGAGAGAACAGGGAAGCTGGAGGGCATTGATAATGCCCTCAGTCCTTCTAATAGCAACAGCAAATGATTTGATTTAAATGCACAGAGGCAGCACCATTTAAAGAAGCATTTAAATTTAGCAACCGCATGCTAAACTTACCATCAACATCATAATCACTCCAAAAATAACATTATAGCTCTATATTCCTTTTTTTTTTTTCAGAGTCTACTGGACTTTCAAAGTGGAAGCGATAGAATGCTGTATTTTGGCTTCATTGATCACAGCCTGCATCCACTTTGCAAAATAAGCACAATTTCAAAAGACCTTATTTGAATGAAACATAAAGACCTTATTCACATCTGTTGGCATATTGTGAGCATTATTAAAAGCTTTATAGTCGAGCACATTCAAAACCAGGAAGGCCAAACATCACCTATTTTTCCTGATTAGACTTTGAAGTGCTAAGATAAACGATTGCAATAGCCCATGCAAAACATCACAAAAAGGCTTTTCAATACACCTGAAACACTGAATATCTTCAAGGGTAAGTGGTATTGGCAGCTGCTTCATTCAATGAAAGCTATGAGCTCAGGGTTTGAACATGAAGGGCATGAATTCAACAAAATTCAGAGCCTCTAATAAACACAAAAATGCCAAGGGAGAGGGGGAGGATTTTTGTTTTGGAGCATTGAGCCCAGTACAACTCTGATTCAGCAGCATCATTACTCAATCTATTTCTCATGTGGGGAAAATATTTATTCTGGCAAAGTCCCCTCACAAGGGCTTATTGCAGAGGAAATAGTGCTCAGTAGAAAAATATTTCTTACTGTTTTTCTCCATACAACCCACTTTCATTTTTTGGCTGCTCTTTTTAGTCCACAGAGCATTCAATAAATGTGTCAATTAATTGCTTAAACATTCTAAGGAAATTTTTACGAGTACTGATTTATTAAAAACTGAGGAAGTCTCTTGTAAGACCATCAGAAATTTTGATGAGTAGTGAAAATAATAATGAAAACTGCACAGATCAAATTAAATTGTGCTAACTTTTTCACATTTACTACTTTGATCACACTGGGCTGAGAAATGTCTTTGTTGTAGTTTAACAAAATGCATGTCTCTGATTATCTTTAAATGAAAGTTTTGATATTAATTAGTTTTTTTTAATTTCCTTACAGATTTCAGACCATAGTAAGGAAATAATTCTATCAACATTTTTTTCCTTTTCATAAAAGAAACTCCTAGTGAGAGTACCAGTGAGAAAGTGATGATTTGTTCTTGCTGTCTACAGGGCATTAAGTCTATATTATTACTGCCTGAATAAAGGAAACTTGGCTTGCATGTCAGACAAAACAGGTTTCTGGGAAGTGAAGACCTCTGTGCAAAGTAATGTGCAAAGCAGCTATAGACATGCCGACACTGGAATGGTGGAAGGAATATGAAAGCAACTTTATCCATGTGCATATGTTTATATGCTATTTCTTTATCCTCCAGAGATAGTGGTGAATACAGAACAGGCGGTAATGTTCACAAATATGGTAATAGCTGCAGTAGTTGCATGTATCTTAAATTTACCAACGCTTTTTACCATTGTAGCAGTACACGAGCAGCTTCTACACTTTCTCAGTGCAGCCAAGTACATTTAGGACAGGGAAAGACAAGTACTAATTTTATTTTTATATTTTTTCAGGATCAGACTTCTCAGCGCTAAAAGAAATTAGCGTCTTCATGGACTTGTATCAAAATATATTCAAATCAAGGGTAAAACATTGTGTTGGCAGGGTAAATCAGCCCTTCCTGGGAGAACCACAATCCCACCTAGTTTAGTGTGGTGTTGCCTTACATATGTGACCTGATCAAGAATCTCTTAGGCATAGAAATATCACACATTCTGCAAGATAATGATGAGGAATTTTAAGTAGCTTTCTTCTAGTTTGCAGGCTTAAAAGGTGGCTTTGTGCAAATTAGAATGCAAGACTAAATTCATAGAATATCCTTAGTTGGAAGAGACCTGCAAGGATCACAGAATCACACAGAATTACCAGGTTGGAAGAGACCCACCGGATCATCGAGTCCAACCATTCCTATCAAACACTAAACCATGTCCCTCAGCACCTCGTCCATCCGTCCCTTAAACCCCTCCAGGGAAGGTGACTCAACCACCTCCCTGAGCAGCCTCGGACAGGGACCAATGACCCTTTCTGTGAAAAATTTTTTCCTAATGTTCAGCCTAAACCTCCCCTGGTGGAGCTTGAGGCCATTCCCTCTCGTCCTGTCCCTTGTCACTTGGGAGAAGAGCCCAGCTCCCTCCTCTCCACAACCTCCTTTCAGGGAGTTGGAGAGAGCAATGAGGTCTCCCCTCAGCCTCCTCTTCTCCAGGCTAACCAACCCCAGCTCTCTCAGCCGCTCCTCACAAGGCCTGTTCTCCAGCCCCCTCACCAGCTTTGTTGCTCTTCTCTGGACTCGCTCCAGAGCCTCAACATCCTTCTTGTGGTGAGGGGCCCAGAACTGAACACAGGATTCGAGCAGTGGTCTCCCCAGTGCCGAGTCCAGAGGGAGAAGAACCTCCCTGGACCTGCTGGTCACGCCGTTTCTGATCCAAGCCAAGATGCCATTGGCCTTCTTGGCCACCTGGGCCACTGCTGGCTCATATTCAGTCGCTGTCAACCAACACCCCGAGGTCCCTCTCCTCCAGGCAGCTTTCCAGCCAGACTTCTTCTAGTCTGTAGCACTGCAGATCATCACATCCAACTCCTGTCCCTGCACAGGACAACCTCAACACTCACTTATTCCACTGCTCCATCACCCTATGGGTGAAGAACCTTTTCCTGATATCTGATCTAATCCTCCCCTGGCAACCTCTTCCTGCCGTTACCATGGGTCTTATCTTTGGTTGCTAGAGGGAAGAGCACTTCCTCCTCGACCTTCCCTTGTGCAGAAGTTGTAGACTACAATGACGTCTCCCCTCAGTCTTCTCTTCTGCAGGCTGAAACTGAACATTTCTGTCCATGTCATGCGACACTAGTATTCGGTGCCAGCTGAAGGTCTAAGCATGGCAGAAAGGCTGAGTGCGAGACCGAGGACCACCTGATATTACGTTGGCTTGTAACTGCTTTTGTTAAAGCCAGTGACTTAAGGAGGAAGCATTACTCTGCAACTGGAAAAAAATTACAGGTTACAAGATTCCTAGAACTTACAAGACCACTTACAATGCCAACTTACAAGACTCTCAACCTGAACTGCATACAAATTTGTCATTTGATTTTTAAAGTATATACATGATTGGAAATAATTCATATGTTGCCATCATCAGACACCTATTCAGAAAGGAGGAAAAGACTTCTAGAACTGGCAAAACAAGTTTATAGCTCTTTTCACTCTGCTGCTGTTGCTTAAGCTAGTAGGTTACTGATCTTTTAATCTTAATGCTACAATCCAGGCAGAAATAGGAAGGATGAAGAATTATTTTCTTTTTGAGGACCCATCTGTTGCAAACATTGAAAACAGAAATGATGTGATATTTACAGCCTTGGCTGTACAATCATGTTTGCGTATCAAACACTATCTGCTCAATACATAGCAAGGTCAAGCAAGGTCTGAGGCATGTGAGATGGGATCCAGGTCTCCTAAAGCCTCTGGGAATCCTCCCAGTGATGTCACGTTCGGACTGCAGGACTGGAAAGATCCCTTCATTACAAAGTAAAACATTTAAATTCTGTAACAAACATGGAAGTATAAGTGCACTGCAGGCTAGTTTTGTCCTTACAAAAACCTGTAATCCAGTAATGGTTGGACTCGATGATCCGGTGGGTCTCTTCCAACCTGGTTGTTCTGTGATTCTGTGTGATTCTGTGATTCTGTAAATTTTACTTTGTCTTATTTCATCATTTAATGCTTTCTGTTGTAAACAGTATGAATGGATCAGATTTCACCCATGACTCCACAAGGGAGATGTAAGAAGACAAATTTTCTTATTTACTCCACCATGGTGGTAACCAGTCAGAAGTAGAAGATAGGAAGAAAGAGAATGAAAATAGTGTTCTGACATGCAGCATAGGCATCTCAGACAAAACATTATGTTAACACCTTAAACTGGAATTTATAATTATCAGAGCAGATGTGGTATAGTTTTACCTTGCTAAATTCTGCATAATTTGCTGGAATGTGAAGTAAACTTTTTTGTATGTGTGACTGCTAAATGTTTTGCAGATGCTAAAATTGAAGCTGCACTGGAATAGGAAAAAATATTTGCAGACAGAAGCTGAAGAAAATATAGAAAGAATTTTATGTCCATCTTCTCCAAAACTTAAAATTGAATCCAAGTACTCTCCTCAATGAGGACCTGAATTTCTGTTATAAGAAATTAGTATTTAATTACATTGTTTTCCCCTAGAACTGATCAACATAAGAAACTGCGGAAGAGAGTGTAAAATGGTTTGTTGTCCTCAATTTTACTGCTTCATGTGTTCCCATTCAAAATATGAAGAAATCCTGAAGCTACCCCTCTCAGATTTGTTCCTTCTGGCTGTAGCTGGCTTTCAAATTAACTTAACCTTGTGCCTTGGCTCAGTATGTATGGAGCAGCTGGTAAATATTCTTACCCTTTCAAACAGCATTCCTGGAGACCAAGTCACATGAAAGGGAGGGACTTCTCTTCTGGGTAGGCAGGAAGGATAGAAAAGCCAAAACTGAAGGGCAGGATCATAGTAGCAGATGTTAACTTCAAAAGTATCTCACTGCCTGGGAAAAACAAAAAAGAAAGGAATACCGCAGCATAACTGTTTTTTCTCTGAAGCAAACAAGCAAATGCGTCATAAAATGAGAGATCTAGAGCTGCTTAGCCAGGACAATATCAAACTGAAGTGCTGAAAGCTGACAGGCATCAATACGAAAGTTTATCTTGACAGGTCTCATTCATTTGAATAGGCTTACATGGACATCTTGGATATATAGGAAGTTCAAACTTATTTTCAGCAGTGTCAATTATAGAGTGACTAAGTCAATGTTAAACGAGGCTGTTGCATGTTACGTTAAAGGCACGACAACCTCAATGCCAGTAAGCTGTATGCACTAGATTCATAAGTCTGATGCACGTGAATTAAGTGACACAATTTTGAACCAGTGGGTGGAAGATGTCTCCTTCTATTTGTTCTTGGAGTCATAAGGTGGGAGGAAGAGAGAAAACTTTGCTTTAGCTGAATTTGCTAAAACAGAAACATAAATTGGAGAGCTTCAAGCTTCTAGAAGAGAATGGTCCAGGACACTGCTAGCTAAAAGAAACAAACAACAGCTGCTTACCCAGATTCTGCTTTCAATTCAAATAAAAATGAGGAAAAAAGACAGCAGAAGGAGAAGAATGTTTTATGTCATGTCCAGGAAAAAAAAAAAGAAGGTTAAACTTATGGAGTCATCTGACATTTTTTCTTGAAATTACTTTAATCAGCTGGAGAGGAAAATCTGACTAGGAAAAGAAGTCAACAAAAAACTGATAGCTTTTCCACACTTGGGTTTTAAAAATATGTTCTTATGTCTTGCTTTCACTTCATTGTATGGAAAAAAGAAAAAGAAAAAATGCTCTTAAGAGCTAAACAGGAGATTAAAATAAGGGTCAAAATGCAGTTATAAGTGAAGAAAATTTAGTTGAAACATTTTGCTGATACAATACGGTGAGCACCTAAGACTGCTAAGCAAATTTTCTCTTAAGGGTTTATAGCATCTCTCACGTGTCCCTTTAAATTCTAAAATTTAAGAATAACTCACTCCAGCAATATAGAAACACAGAAACATTGAGACTGGAAGTGATTTCTTGAGATCTTCTAGACCAATCATCCCTTCGCAAAGCAGTGTAAGTTAGAGCATATTGTGCAGGACCATATCCACCTGGGTTTTAAGTATTTCCATGAATGGAGACTCCTCAACCTCTCTGGGCAACCTGTGCCAGTGTTTGACCACCTGCCAGTACATAAATGCTGAAAAAATTAAAAAGAAATGTGTTCAGATGGATTTTCATGTGTTTTGATTGTGCCCTGCCTGTTGTCACCATTGAGAAGTCTCCTCTTCTTCCTTCCCTCCCATCAGACATTTGTTGGTTGGACTGCATGATGTGGTGGGTCTCTTCCAACCTGGTTATTCTATGATTCTATGACTCTGTGATACACAAGGATAAGATCTTCCTGAGCCTTTTCTACTCACTTTGCCTCCTTTCATGGGGAAGATGCTCCAGTCCCCTACTCATCTTCGTGGCCCCATATGGGGCTTAATCCAGTAAATCCATGCCTTTCTTGTACTGGAGAGCCAGCATTGTACTCAGCACTTTAGATGCTGGATAGAGAAGATTGATCACCTTCATGGACCTGTTGGCCTTCCTTATTACAAGGGAGCATTATTAACTCCTGGTCTACTTGTTGTCCAGTGGGACCCCAGGCCCTTCTCTGCAGCTTCTCAGCCTATCAGACCCATGGCAGTAATACTGTATTGTGGAAATAAACTTCAAACTCAAAAGGGTAAGTCTTCTCACAGACAGGGGAGTGCATCGCTTCTGTCATGTAAAATGAAATTTATAACAAGATTTAAGGCTTGATTTCTAAGAAGAACATTGTTAGAAAACACTCATTGAAGTTCCCAGTGGATTTTATTTTTGACATTTTAATAGGAAGCTCTTGTGCATTGAACCACCTTGTCATGTTTGCACTTTGCAAGACCATATTAGTGCAATGTTCCCTTGTCTCTGTGGGAAGATGCTAAGCACATGCTGTTGATTCAAAAGTCACCTGAGAAGCTGAACAGAAATGCACTGGCAAAATTAACTGAAGTTACATCTCTTCACAGATTTATTTTTGTTCATGGAAACAATGAGAACAAAACTAACACTTGAAAATCAAATTTCAACAAACATTCAAGCCTAGTTCTCTAATCTTCTTGAACTGATGGAATTTCAGTCAAAACCTGTGGAACAACTGGAGAGGAAATTTGCAGACCTGAAGATGAGCTCTTAACTTTCTGTAAAATCTCCACTTCAACAGTACTCATAGCTTCACTTTGGCAAGAGTACAAATCTCAGCTTTTTGCCTTCTTTCTGTAATGTATACTTGACTGTATTTATGATGTCAGGCTACTTCCTCCAGTGAAATATTAAACTGATACTAATGACAAAAAACAGCTCAGGAATACTGACCTGAAGAAGAAAAAATGTAGATCTATTCTTACAGTGGATTATGATAAAAAAGTGCAGTAAGACAACAGTACTGTCATTACATAACATTTACCTGGCTATCATAATTTAAGTTATTTTGCTGTTCCTATAATTTTATACTAAGCTAAGACCAACTGTGGATAAATATTTTTAAAGAAAACCAACAAAATCAAACCCAAAAATGTTTAGTCTAAAAATATTGATTCAATTCTTATCTTAATAAATGGGATTATTTTTATCTTAAGTATTAATAAATTGAAGAGGAATCAAAATATTTTATTTTAGCATTTTTTATCTTATAACTCTTAAGATACACATTTCTCCCTGCCATAGCATATATCTGTGCCTGATTGAGACCAGTGAAAGGAATGATAAGTAGTTTAGCATCTTAGCTCCAGTGACCATGAAATTATTTAAAATTTAATTGAGATAAATATTTTCTCCATTAATGCCACACTTCCTCAAACTGAGAAGCCCTCAGACTTGCTTTCTTTCCATACTCAGTTTCATACTGCTTTCCTCTTTTGTTGCCTGAGATCCTAACAAGCTCTTTCACTTTAATCTGTGTGTTTTGGAATCAAAATCTATGTTTTACTGTGTGTGTCAAAGCTACTTTACTGTTTCTCATTCAGTACTTGCACAAAAATCTTTCTCTAACAAAAGTGTCTCCAGTTCACAAAATTCAAGTTGACTAGCTGAATAAGGTTAGAAGAAAGAAAAAGTCTAGAAATCTGTGTCTAAAACTGGAGCATTAAGAAAGATAAACAATTTGAGCTCCCAAAAGTCTGGAAGTAACTACAAAAGGAAAAGAAATTGTGGAAGATATTGGATTTATGCATGCCTTAAACAGTATTATGCTAGGGCATATTGAAATATATGACACACTAGCTCACTAGATGTGACAGAGACATTCTGGATGAAAATAGTGCTAGTTTCCAGCTTCCTATCAACATACCTGGCTGAGATCAATGAAAATACTCCTAGGATATCTTCCGGACTTGCAAACAGAAAAAAATTTCCTGTGTTCTGACTGCCTTTATTCCTCAAAGAATGTTTCAGTTTTGTACTTTGTAGTAAAATTTCAGACTAAGAGTGATTAAGTAAGGTGTAAAAGACAGAACTGAAACAACTGGCCCCTCCTGCTACCTCCGTTACACATCTCCTATCTAAGGTCTCTTTCTCAAGTCATCATCTAAGAGATGGGTGACACTTCCCAGCATCCATGTAGTGAAGATTTTTATGAATAATGTTCTACAAAACATAATTTGAGACTATCTAGGTAAAGACATGAAAGTACAATGTACTTTTTGTTCCTGAACAAGGTGACGTTAGAAGGTGTTTTTCACCCTTTGGTGCATTTTTCTCTTCTACGTTCTGTCTTCACATCTTATTCTCATAGTTAAGCAAACTGGCACTTTTTGTGTCCTCCCAGTACACCTTCATATCGGACTGGAAATAGACGGAATTTCTGAGAACTAACTTTTATTTTTCTTTCTGGGTCAATAGACTAGAGCTCTTTTGCATTTAGCATGCATTACCATTTCAGAATCCCCCTTATCATACCCATCATCTGCCACTGCCTATTTGATTGACATTTCCTACCCTTTTCCAGGTCAGATTCTCAAGTGATCCAAATCTTTTTGCAGCAGACTAAACAATATTACAATTTTATTATTTTTTTTAAGATACACTGCTTAGAGTCCTATTTGTCCACTTGTATAACGTGTGCACTTTTACTGCTAGTATGGAAAAAGAGACCTCTACTGAAATTAAATGACACAGTTCACAGAATGAATGACCCATTAGGTTAGTTAGATGCAGTGACTTTCAGTGCCAGGCATTAATAATCACTTTTTTGTACATCACTTGTGACAGCTGCAACTGAAGGTTTAAAGCCTCAGAGCTTTCTCACAGACATTGTGCCCTAAGCAGAGCTGAGCTGTCGAGCTGACAGACAGGAATTTTGTTCTTTTCAGGGGATATAATAAGTTAAATCACAAGTGTCTACTCAGTCTCTCGCTGTCTTTATCTAGTCTTTCCTTCTGCTTTTCTGAAGATCTGTCGCTAGTAGAATAGTTTGTAGGAATGGAAGGATGTTAGAGTCAGAGTGGCGCAAAAACTGTCACCGATGAAAACTGTCTTGGAATTTACAAAAATCTGGGTGAGATCAATGACTCACTGTCGCTGAAGAGGCATAAAATTTGCCATATAATCAAATAACACATTATATTATCATATATGTTTATTTTCTCTCATTGCATTTGTTGCACTTACTGCAAAAATAAAAGAAAGGAGAGTTGGTGTTCAGTTCTCAGAGAGCTGGTGTTCATCTCCATTTCCATAAGAGAGGTAAAATTGAGATAACACTATTATCATGGCTGGCAGTGTGTAGACTGTATTCCATCAGTTCTCACTCACACTTACTAGCTTTTCTAATGGTACAAGCTTTTCACTGTGTGTTATCTACATAGGACACAATTTCTGAATTGATTCCCATATTGATTTTTGAACAAATCTAGATTCTCAGAAACCAGAGAAATCTTTCATTCTACTCCATGTCCCTCAAAAGCTTTGAGTAGATGCTGTTTCTGTCCAAACACTATACATGTGTGACATATATCTATTAACATGCATAGAGTCTAAATCCATTGCATTCACCTCTTTCATGGCAAAAAAATAAGATTACAATATAGTATACTTTTAATTCAAGCTAGATAGGAATAATATTTTATAAAGTATCTGGATTTGATTGGAGTTGTTTCATGTTAGAAATATAAATGTTAAGAAATGATTCAGTCTTGGATTTCTCCTTTAATGACTGTATTTCTGGTAAAGAGTTGTGACACTATAGAAAACTAAGAATCTAATTCATACACATAAAATCAGTGTAAATATTGCAAGAGAACACCATGTTAGCTCAGTCTGTTACAACTTTCTTAAGTCTTCTGAACTGATGTAGTTCTATGTAAAAAATAAACAGGAAATTTTCATTAGTTCTTGTTCTAACAGGAAAGCAGACTGTATTTTCTACATTTAGTGTTAATGCACTGGTCCCTGGACTGTAGTTATTTATTTATTTTTGGTATTTTGCAGGTAAAGTGTTTTTTGCAACCTCTATTTTCTCTGAAACAAGCAGCTTTTTTTTTCCACCAGGCACCAAGTATCCCGACTTATATTCACTTCAATGAGCAGTAAAGCAGTAAAAAAACTTCAGTTCTGTAAAGATAGCAGAAAATAACCAGTGAAGAGAGCACGTCCTATTCAGTAACCTTGGTATGTAAGTTAGGAATAAAATGCATAGAAGGCTTCAGAAAGCATAATAAAATGGAGCTAAATAATTTCAATGTGACTAAAGGGAAAATAATATTTCTTTCAAACTGGCTCAGCAGAAGGAGTGATTGAAAACATTCAGAGGAAGTTCAATTATTTGAATTGTTGATAATTGCAAAGTTTCCATACTACTTCTTCCAAGGGAAATAATCTTTACCTCCATTTCTTAAGTTGCCAGCCTCTTCTAATTTTCTTTCTGTGTCCTTTTATAAAAAATGAGCTGTTAATTTGAAAAAAGAAAGAATACTTCTATGTTCATGAAGTACATCCAAATATGCATTTGTGAATAACTAACCACTGCAGTTTTCCTTTTAGAATTGCCCTTTATGCCCTTGCCCATGCATCTTACAGCTTTGTTTGAAAATTTAGATAAGTAAACTGAACGCCCAATGTAACCTCCAAAAGCAACAATCAAGCGTACTCTAAAATAAATGTTCTGAATTTGGTTTGCTGACCTGAGGAAAAGAGTAGTAAACATCTAGCAGACACGGAACTTTCTTCTTCTATGACTGCATTAAATTCAGCCCTTCAGATAAAATAAACACAGTAGCCCTGGTGAGGTTGATGGATTTACAGCCACTAAGAATATAGTTCATTATATTAAGTTAACAGTCAGTTTTGACAAGAAAAAGTGTTTAACCTTTTCACGTATATCCTTCTAATTAGCTTCAGTCTGAGACATAGCAGACCCCTTTTGCATGTCCAAAGAGCTATGTAGCCAAGCACGAACTGTAGTGGTCTAGAAGCCATGTTTCAGAGCAATAAAAATAGAGAATACCACTTTGTATATAATCAGAATATGTCTTCTTCTTCAGAGTTTTCATAATCCACAGCTTTGTAGAAGACCACTGCGCAATAGACGTTTTTCTTTTTCTTGTTCTTCTGTAAGATTTCAGTGGCAGTCTTTTTGCTTGCTAGGTAATTTCTTCTGAAGCCCGTCCGTGTTTTTAACACAAATGTGATTCAAATTACAGCACAAGGGCATGCGCACTTCATCAGCTCACATCACTTCAGACGAGATTTGTGCCGGTGGAATCACAGAATATCTCAAGTTGGAAGGAACCCACTAAGATTGAGTCCAATTACATGCTTCTCACCGGAATGCCTAAAACTAAACTGCGGGGCTGCCTAAAACTAAACCACATGACTAAGAACATCATCCAGATGCCCTTTGAACTCTGACAAGCTTGGTGTCATGACCATTTCCCTGAGCAGCCTGTCCCAGGAATCAACCACCCTCTCAGGAAAAAAACTTTCTCTGATGTCCAATTTGAATTTCCCCTGATTCAGCTTCATTCCATGCCCTTGTGTCCTATCAATGGTCACCAGAGAGAGGAGATCAGCATCTCCCCCTCCACTGCACCCCTTGGAGAAGCCACAGACCGAAATGTGGTCACCCCTCACCCTTCTCTTCTCCATGCTGAAGAAGCCAAGTGACCTCAGCCACTCCTCCTAGGTCTTGCCCTCTAGGCTTTTCAGAATCTTTGTTGCCCTTCTCTGGATACATTTCAATATTCTGATGTACATCTTATATTGAGGTGCTCAAAACTGGACACAGAATATGGAGGTGGGGACATACCAGAGCAGTGCAGTATAGAGTGGCATAATTACACTAAAGACCCATTTCCTCCCTTACAAGTAAGAAATCATGAAAGTTGAATTAAAGCATTAGAGGAACAGAGTAGAAGTGGCAGTAGGCCGCAATTAGCTGTCTTCTTTCCTTCAGGAGCAGTGGTGGTGATACTGTTTACCCTCTTCTGTGTTCCTTTTCAAAGTCAAACAGGTTCTAAGAACCATAGAACCATAGAATAACCAGGTAGGAAGAGACCCACCGGATCATCGAGTCCAACCATTCCTATCAAACACTAAACCATGTCCCTCAGCACCTTGTCCATCCGTCCCTTAAACACCTCCAGGGAAGGTGACTCAACCCCCTCCCTGGGCAGCCTCTGACACTGCCCAATGACCCTTTCCGTGAAAAATTTTTTCCTAATGTCCAGCCTGAACCTCCCCTGGAGGATCTTGAGGCCATTCCCTCTCGTCCTGTCCCCTGTTCCTTGGGAGAAGAGCCCAGCTCCCTCCTCTCCACAACCTCCTTTCAGGTAGCTGTAAAAAGCAATGAGGTCTTCCCTCAGCCTCCTCTTCTCCAGGCTAAACAACCCCAGCTCTCTCAGCCGTTCCTCATAAGGCCTGTTCTCCAGCCCCCTCACCAGCTTCGTTGCTCTTCTCTGGACTCGCTCCAGAGCCTCAACATCCTTCTTGTGGGGAGGGGCCCAGAACTGAACACAGGATTCGAGGAGCGGTCTCACCAGTGCCGAGTCCAGAGGGAGAAGAACCTCCCTGGACCTGCTGGCCACGCCGTTTCTGAACAGGTAAGATTTTCCTGGACAAAAGATCAGAGGCATGTGAGGAGATCTGGGACAGCAGTGAGACAAGGAGGGTAAGCATCACCTCCCATAAGCTGCTCACAGAGCCAGGCTGCTCAGCCTCCTTGATCTGCAATAAGTAAATGTCTGCATGGCAGAGCAACCATGGAGTACCCCATTTGGTACAGCCTCTATCACTTCCCAGCTACCCACTAGACAGAGTCTTTGGGGCGTGTTATCCTTTTTTTAATCTCATTTTGAGGTGTGGTTTTTTTCAAAGAAATCTGAGCATGCAGGGGCCACAGGTAGTCACCCTGATTTGAGGAAGCGGATCTGAGTGTAAGTAGGAGGCACAAAGTTTAGAGGTGTGGGACCTTTGTGGAAATGGAATCTGGTCTAACTACACTGGTTTTATATTTAAGATTACAGTTCAAGTAATAATTATTCCAAATTCATATGCTCACTACCTGGAACTTCATTATAATATCATATTTAGAAATCTTGATAAAGAAGATCAGAGCCAGGGATGCACGGGGCTCCCAATGTTATGTGTTACAGTTTGATTTTTCAGCGCAATATATCCAGTACCTAAAAGTAAGAAATGAAAAGTTATTTTCTTGTCTTAGCATGTTGGTATAATTTATTTGAACAGTTTATGTTGATTAGCAGAAAAGTTGTCCATCCTCATTCAAAAGGGAATAAAAATATTTTTTGGGCTGCAATGTACCTGCTGTGCTATGAACAGCTGACTGCCATAGATTAGATTATCATAGATATAAAATTGTAATTTATCCTTTATATTCACAGTTACACACAAGTCATTACTTGCTCTATTTACAATAGGAAAAATGATGATCAACTTTAAATTCTCAAAATTCTTGATTAAAATACATATTACGGAGTCGTATCACTCTGTGTACTTACAGTCACAGGCACAATTCTTTTGTGAAAAGGTTTGTATTTCCCAGAAAGCAGTCCTGAACTCCTGAATGTGGTCTGCTTTATGTATTGAAGAAGTATTGTACTTACCAAAATGTGAAAGGCGAACAGTGCTGCCATTGTCTTTACAGTTTTGCTCCATAGGTTGTTTTTGTGCTTAGCATTCTCTGAAAAGCACTTTGTGTCCTGATTAATGACAAAATATAGCAAATTAGATAGAATGTAAGATTTTGGGCTACAATATACATCTTGGAAATTCTAGAATTTTTTTTATTGTAGTTGTTGAGGTGAGACAGGAATCTCATTGAATCTTTCCAGTTATGAACCAGGCTGTGTTTTATTTCCCTAATCAGGAAAACATTTAAGTCTGCATGTAACTTCAAGACCCCGTATGGAACACAGTAAGCTATTGTTTTCCAGTTCATATTCACTTAAAATGAGCTTGTTCATACGGTTTACTCCAGGTCTCCTTTTGCTAGAGTCTGCACTCACAGAAACTGGGACCTGACCCCTTTCTTCCTTACTGATGGAGTCCTACCAACATTGCAGATACTGAGTTCCTCAGAATTTTCTCCATAACTCAATGTTGAGTGCCAAGGCTCTATGTGATGGAATACTTCGGAGGTTCAGAAGCTCAGGTCTCAGCTGGCTAGCAAGTGCAGGATGCTGAGCCTGAACTTTCTCAAAGCATGGAGAAACCTCTGCTTTTGAGATATACCACCCTAATACTTAGCTACAACATTTCTGGAACACACAACCCTGCAGTGCCAAGACATATTTCCTTTAAAAATCTCCTCCATGAGAGGAAAATGCTCAAGTTAGACTGGCTTCTTGGTTTATCATTTTTGCACGTGTCCACATCTGTGCACTAGATAAATCAGTTGTGTGCACGTACCTGCTTTCTCACTAGTGGGCTCAGGCAAGACTAAGTCTTTAATTGTTGGGGCCAGGGGAGAAGTAGAATGCTGAGAGGTGAAAGTCTTAATGCCTAGCTTTCAATAAGTAACTGTTTTCACAACAGCCTGGGCAGCTCTGGAGATGTGGGTCTCCCTGAAGAGTTTTTCATTCTTTTGGGCATGCGTGCTTAAAATTAACTTCAATACTTTATGAAAAAAATCCCCAGATAGCAGACTAAGAGTGTACGAAAACTGTTATAGGACTAGCATTTTTTTTAGGAAATCCTTCACACATGCATCTAGCCCATCCAACTGTGGAGATAGCAAGCTGTTTGAAGCCTTTGAAAGATTCTCCATGCAGAAGACGAGGTTATCAAGGAGAAGAGTAATGCACTGTTTACAGGCATGCACTGGTATAAGTAATTTTACAGCATTTACAGAAACCATGCCAATGAAGGGTTAAAATAAGGCTAAAAAGTATCCTGAATTTATTTTTTTTTCCTTAACTAGTCAATAGGTTCATTCTTTCACATTAATCTTTCCATCTCACAGTCTGTTATCATAATTAACAAACCAATGTGTAAAGATATGTTCATGCTTCTCATAGAAAGATGTTGCTATCCTATTCCAAAATGTTATTTATAGTGTAAAGTGTTCTTTTACTATACCCACAGGCTAACTATATTGATATTTTATGACAAGAACTTGTCAAAATTGGGAAGCTCTCAACTGAGAGCTCAGCTTTGTAGCACATACTAATGCATTTCAGATTTTATTGTGCCAAGCAGCAGAAACTCAGCAATCCTGTCATGGTAATTTCCAGCTATTCATCAACACTGTAATGCACACCCACACTTGGCACAGAAAAAGTGGTGTGAAACAACAGCAGATGATGGATTATGATGATGGTAAATAACATTGATAATGGCTATTGATTTTTTTTTGGAAGGACCCTTCACTATATATTGTATGTGTGAACAGTGACACAAACAGCTGGTGTTCGTAGATATGGTGAATTCACATAAGGAAACTGGACATTTGCAAATCTTTCCATTCATGGAGGTCAGAAGAGCCAACTCTGTTTCTCACATGAATAGAGATTATTATATCCTGTATTTATTTTCTTTTTTTTTTTTTTGGAAACTGTAATGGTGCTATGAATTGGTATTTAGTAAGAAAATAGCATATCTGGTAATTTTGGTCATCAGAATGCTGTAACCATGGTTTAGATATTAAACAGCATGAGACTAGGTGAGTTGATACCTATTTTCCCATGATGAAGAGGTAAGAAAGTTTCACCTAGGTCATGGGAAGGCAGATGCTTGGTAAGAAGTAACTAACCTTTCTAGCTAGTTCAGATGCCTTTATTTTTAAAAAATCTGTATACAGCACATATCTAATGTGCCACAAATGTGTAGCAAAGAACAAGGATAATCTGATATGTAGTACTAGCACCTAAAGCAGCGTTCAAAACCAAGATGTGCTTCAGATGAGATAAAAATTGACTGCTGTTAAATGTGAGAAATTAAAATGAATGCCAGTTTCGTTGGTTGGCTTCCAGACACAGTAAACAGTAAATTTAATGACCAGCTCCACCTGACTTTAGATGCATTGCTTAAAATGAAGGATATGAGTAAAAGATTAGAGTATTAGAGCTTCAATTAAAATGTAGGGTATGGAACACATCTTTTACCACTTCATATTCACTCTGCCTGTTAATTAATTTGCATTAGGTTTACTGATACTACTGAGGAATAGCAATCATTTTGATCCTACCTGTAAATTATGGGTCTAGATTTTGATCACAGTGAGTAGGCTGATTTTCAGTGCACTAAGATCTAATGCTGGACTAGGGCAACATACTTCTTCCCTTGTTAGAACTTGCATAGCATCTGAAGAGAGGGAGGAGGGTGGGTTTGGTTCTGGAAAGCCTAGAGTCTCATTAGATAATGAAAAGGAGTTCCCACTACTAACGTGTCACACTACAAATGTGCTCAGCATAAAAGGTGAAAAATCCAGTAGAGGGGGAAAAACCCAGCACAGCCCAGCAATCAAAAGCAAATGATGTGTAGACACCCAAACTGCTAACATCAGCTCCTGAACCTTTGAAAATGTTGTCTTCTGTGGAGTACTGACAAATTTCCAATCTTAAATAGAAAGCAAATATATTCGAACAAATACAGTGTGTCCCCACCTCCATGGGAGAACAAAGATATTTCACTATAACTCTGCTGGTGTCTGATTGCTTATATATTTTTATGGATCTTTCAAAGTGGCTGGAGTCTTTGATGTACAATCGTTTCCTTTAAACTCTAGGAAAATGGCAAGCTTGTTTGTATTGCTGATTTCCTTCTACTCCTTCTGTTACATTTCCTCACACTGTCCATGGGGGAAAGACCTTTCTTTACATAACAGAAACTCTCATTCTTTGAAAAAGGGTGCAAATCTTTGTTTACATTATTTACTTATGTTAGCTATAATGACAAAATTATTTTTTACTAACCTAACAGTTTATGTTTTCCGATAAGAGGAAGTAATGGCTTGATGAAAGGTTACTGTGACTTTATAGATTCTTGAGGGATAGCTGAAATGTTGACAAATATTTCTATGTATCTTGGAAGACAAAAACAAGCCAGAAAGGAGAAAGCAGAGTCTGAGCACTACCTTCCTTCAGACTCACTTTTAGCTGTTAGCTGGGAGGAAAAATGCAGTGGGACTAAGTAGTGAGAAAGAAAGAGAAATGAAGAATTAAAAAAAGTCAAAGCACACAGACTTACAATCTGAGAAATACACAGGACTTCAAAACAGAGATTACCACCTCCTATTGAATTAGCTTGTTGTATAACAAGACACAAAGCAGCTGTTTAGGAAGAAAGTGATCTTTTACTGTAAACCAAGCAAAGCAGAAAATGTGCTTGAAAAGGCATGAACTGAAGGTCTGATGTGGATGGATCAAGTTTTTGGATAACTGGTCTCTAGACCTGATGCATGACTTCACACACTCTTCTGCGTGTTGTCCCATTAAACCCAAAGTAGGTTAAATGTAGGTTTAATGATTTGAAGGTAGTAATCACATCTTCATAAGTAAAAAGACTTTTGAAAAGTCTCATTAATTTGGTGGGAAATAATGAAGATTTTTTGGTTTTGAGAAGCCATCTGTTCACTAAGGAGTCATATTTTCTTCGCAATTTAAAAGACTACTTGTAAAAAATTACTTTAAAAAATTTTAGTAAAAATACACTGTTACATGCCATATAACACTGTATTTTTACTAAACATGGACTGAGGTAGTCAGTAACGGATATCTCCCTCTTCTAAAAGCTTTCACCATCAACAAGAAAATCTCAGATCAGATGAGAGAGATAAAAAGCTGGTTTGCCTATGGACCTTAATAACTATATTGCTTTCATGAAAAATCTGTAGTGTCCTCATGTTTTCAAGAAAAGACTGACATTTTGTAGCTGGGTTTCTCTGAGGGGAAAAAAAAAAGCAAGCTAAATGTCAGCTGAGTTGCAAGGCTTCACAAGTAACAAACCTCAAATTGCAAGTGCTCAGCAAGGGTTTGTTGGAGGTTGCCAGTTAAATTTGCCAGAGATTCCTGCTGCAGCGAAGCTGTGCCAGAGAAGGGCACTGGGGGCTTAGCAAGACAACCTTGTGATTCTTCCAACTGGCAGCCAAGACAGATTACTTGTGAGTATGAAAAAAACCACAGTCCTTTTCACAGCCCTCCTTCCAAATGAGTGGGAGAGTGGGAAGCCACTAATTGGAGTAAAGAGAGAAAGTAAGCCCAACAATGTTGGATGTTGAGGCTCTGGAGTGAGTCCAGAGAAGAGCAACGAAGCTGGTGAGGGGGCTGGAGAACAGGCCTTATGAGGAGCGGCTGAGAGAGCTGGGGGTGTTTAGCCTGGAGGAGGCTGAGGGGAGACCTCATTGCTCTCTCCAACTACCTGAAAGGAGGTTGTGGAGAGGAGGGTGCTGGGCTCTTCTCCCAAGTGACAGGGGACAGGACGAGAGGGAATGGCCTCAAGCTCCACCAGGGGACGTTTAGGCTGAACATTAGGAAAAAAATTTTCACAGAAAGGGTCATTGGGCACTGGCAGAGGCTGCCCAGGGAGGGGGTTGAGTCACCTTCCCTGGAGGGGTTTAAGGGACGGATGGACGAGGTGCTGAGGGACATGGTTTAGTGTTTGATAGGAATGGTTGGACTCGATGATCCGGTGGGTCTCTTCCAACCTGGTTGTTCTATGATTCTATGATTCTATGAAATGGCAGCAACATGAAAGCAGACTGAGGAAGAAACCAGAGAGAGGGGAGGGAGTATTGCAAGGAGACAAGGGCAGGACAAGGGTCGCAAACTGTGAGGAGCCAGGACTGAATTTGTGCTACGACAAAAGGCTTCTTTCTACCCTCAAAGCTTTGGTTAATGCCCCAAAATCCAAAGATTTCTTTATTCCTGTGGTGCTTTCAAGTAGACAGGGAAAATGTGTATCAGGCCTCCTGGGATCTAGATTGTTCCTGCTGCCAGTTCTGGTGGTAGTACAAATAGGAGAGGGCTGGGTTTTGCATGTTATCTTATGGATTTCTGTCATAGAATCATAGAAGGCAAAATTATTCATAGTATAATTCTTTCTCTCTGATTTTCATTCCTTTCTAATCTAAGGCTGCCTTGAGAAAGAGAATACAAGCATATGATGGTGGCATTAAAGAATATACCGCAGTATGCATACAAAAATGGGAAATGAAGATTATGTGAATAATCTTAACTGTGAGAGTCTTCGACTTTTAGTGTCTTTACTTTGTAGCTTTAATATTTTTGCGTGCCTGGGTATATTTGTAATCAGAAAAAAAAATCAGAACTGCTTAGTTTCTGTCACACAGACATTTTCCTTTTCCCATTTTTACCCACAGAATGAGGTGACTGGGAATGTCTACTTTCCTGAATGTGCCTTGGGGAAATACACACAATGAATGAACAGATTTTGTTTTCTCAGTTAAATCATTCATAAAATTAAAAGCAGAATACTGTGCTTTGCTTTGATGTGTTTTGGTTGTTTCACATGGCTTTAAGTTTGAACACTTCTTTTTTTTCTCCCCTTTTTTTACTTTTTTTTGTTATTTTTACCAATCTGCCTGCTGCTAATTCTCAGCTTGTGGCAGAGGAACTGAGACATGAACATATGCTCTGAAAGAGAGGCTCTTTCACGTTTAGATTTCAGAGAGTTTTGTCTCTCCTTGAGCCCAATAACCTCACAAATTAATTCCTTTTGCTTGCAGTGACATCTGTTGGTGAGGGCAGAGCTGATTAACTGCAGGGCTGGCTCCATTGATGGTAAAGCCCACAAGCTGTTTTTAAATGTAGCAGATGTTTCATCTCTCTTCCCACCATCTTACTTCCAAGGGAGTGGAAATTTTTTTTAAGTATTGATATAAACTTGTTTGTACAGATAAATTAAATCCCTAAATCTGGGTATCTACCACTGCTGCTAACTCAAGTGCCTAAATGACCCCTGGGCAAGGGTATTAATCACTATTAAGTCCATAAACATGAAAGATATTCCTTTTTGCATAACCCAAAAAAAGAAAAGAAAAAAAAAACAGATTGGTATAATGGAGAAGTATTTCTAGAAAGAAGATACTGTTCCTCAGTGAATATGTGTGCACACCATTAATTTTTCCCTACCTTCTTGTAGATCGCAGCACTGAGACAAAGGAAATGAACGTGAAAAGAGCCGTTTCTCCACTGTTTGAGCTATAATCTTTATTAAACCGAAGAACACAATACCCTTCTCAAGATTCTCAACATTTTTAATTTATTGTTTTCTCCCATAACTTTTTCTCATCTGATCTTCTTTTATTGTACTACAAACAAGCATATATTGGCTCCCACTTACTTTTATATTTATCATCCACAGCAGATTTTAACATTAAAAATATCACTGACCTCAAAAAAATGCATAAATTTTAGATATAAAATTCCCATTCCAAAATCTCAGGTGATCTGGGTGTCTTACATGTAAATAATGATATGACAAAAATCAACTGGTCTTCACTTTTGAGTTAAAACTGAAATATAAACTTCTTTTACTCTAGGGCCACATTGACATCTTTATTTTCCATTTCTGAAAAGAAATATTTGTTCCTTTTTATGTACTCCTGTTTTACAGATACTATTATGGAAATATTTTGGCAAGAAATATATGATTATCTTTTCAAGGAGCAAGTTTGGGGCACCTTTTGAAAGCAAAAGAGTATCTAGGACAGTTCCTGCATTTTACTTGCCTACAGTAAGAAGAATGACACTGCTTGAGGAAACCAGAAGGTGTGTTAATTTACCTACTTGTATTTTTGCAACAGAGAAGTTAGTATTTTATTTTGCTTTGTTTTACTTTTTTTTTTTTTTCAGAAGTAAAATGTAGGGTATAGTGCGTGAGATTTGAGAAAACATTCTGGAGAAGTGCCACATTGTAGGACAGTTACAGATCGTCAACAATATTTTCGTAAACTTAACACAAGAAGATTGATAAATGCATTACTTATCTATTTTAACTTAGTACACTGTATGAAACAGACTTTCTACGGAAAAAGGAAGAGTTGACTTCTATGAAATTGTATAATTTCAGCAGTGAGAATTCATTATATATGGGGGGGTTTTTTCCTTGATGTGATTTTATTGTTTCCCTTAACATTTTAATGAGAATCAATTTCTTGTTTGTATGATTACAGATTATGTGGGACAAGATGTACAGCTGTAGCAGTTTCATGTGGAGTTGTACTCTACAGCAAGCTGGGCTCTCTGAGGCTATATTTAATACCCTTTGTCTGTTATCAGCTTTCAGCTCACATGGTAAAGGTGCAGCTTCTAAGCGCTAGTCAAGCATCTTTGATGGTCCACAGCCTACAACATTAAAAAAAGGGTGGGGAAGGTGGATGTGGAGTTCAGGGAGTAAGGTGTTAACATCAGCTCAACAATTCCCATGGTCTCAGACCGTGTGGCACTCAGCATGGTACATTCATTGCATCTGAGCTTCTGTCTCAGGCTACGCATAGGAAGAAAATGCATGCTTTTTGCACCAAGGCACATGGAAAACCACCCTGACCGAGTAATGCAGCTACACCACTCAAAAGCAGCTGAGGTTTTTGTAAGACTCCTCCATTGTTGAGCTCTGCTACAAATGACTGACATATGCTTTAACCAAAAGTCAAGAGCAGGGGGACTGTAAAAATCTATTCACTGTTTCAAAAGGATGCCTGATAAACAGATAATATTGACAGCACGGTAATCTTATGCTTTAATTTTCTATAGAGAAATTCACAACCCCACTGGAAAACCACAAACAAAGCCAGAAGACCCACAAAATTCTGACCTCCAAATGCAAAAAAATTATTCATCTGGTTTTGCAAATTTTTCCTTAAACAAATAGCATTGATGAATGCCACAGCACTGACTGATTTAAGTCTCAGGCCACTGGCAGCTATTTGAGCTATGATCTAATGCAATCGATTTAACTGTAAGTGCATTGGCTGTAATGATAGTGGGTGACTTCAGGTTACTAATGAAATCAAAGTCCAAGTTCTCTTCCAGCATGGATCCCTTTAATGTATATTCTTCTCCATTATGCAGAAGTATTGAAGATAAAATTTGGCAAAATATGAAACTAAGATATCAAGAGAAGGCAGTGTACTTTAGTCATAGATGTCCTATGGGATTATTCTTATAAAATAAGTGTAGTCCCTGACAGTGACTTTGTTTACCCTCCTAAACTTAGCAGTTAAAATATCTAAGAGATGGTCAAACGTACCAATAAGAGCTGATTCATTTTCTAGGACATGTTTATGTAAGGACTAAGATGTCTAACAGTCCACTGAAATGGGATATTAACAATTACTTTTTCTAAGCAGCACTAGTTTTCGGGGGGAAGCCTACTAAAGTCACAAAAACATGTCAATAAAATGAAATTAGGATCACAGAACCTTCGATAACAGGTTCATCAATACCCTGTATCATAGACAACATCTTAATCCATAATATTGCTCAAAAAAATTCTGACTTGGATACTTGAAAGTGTTGTTGATTTTTCCAGTATGACCCTGTCCACAAGAAGGCAGATATCAGGAGATTCTATGGACCTGATTTTTGCCCATTTAGCCATTATTTCACAGTTTTGATTTTGTTTTATTTTGTTTTGGTTTTGTTTTGTTTTTGGCTTGGAACTTTTTTTAAATGGCATTAAAGTTTGGCCACCAGATTTGATAACTTTATTTACTTTCCCAGGATAACTTTATTTACTTTTACAGGGAGAAACTGTACCTATTTCTAAATAACTTGGAAACTTCTATTCAAGTTTTGATAGCATACATTAAGGCCAAAGTATTAAAAGTACTTTGAAGTCATACATACAGCTATTCTGCAAAATTTTCTAGTGTTCTTAAGTAGAATAGTCTCCTGAGAAGAAACCCAAGCTTCCTATCTCTCCTTGTCCTTTGTTGCAAGGGTTGTTGTCATTGCTTTGCAGCTACTTGCAGCAAAAAAACAGGAGATAGTTTGCACGGAATTTCACTGTGACTATTCCAAATCTCTGAACCTTCTCCCTGGAAATACACAGTGCTTTGGTTTTATTCAGAGTGGATATTTGGGAAAAGTTCAGGTATGGTGAAACAGTAGAAAGCTACATGATTAGACATGCAGCTTTATTATATGTTTAACACATCTGAGATATCTGCCATTCCACTATATTGTGGTCATTGTGCCTGGTATGGGTGTCCTTTCAACATAAGGAAAGATCAGAATGAAGCAGTTGGCCTAAAAATATGATGCAAAGAAATATCATTGCTGTTTTATAAGCATTGGGAAGTCTGACTTTTAATTGCTTGATGCCCATACTTGTCTCAGTCACTCAATACAAATTCTACAGTTGAGAGGCTTGTATCAGAAACGGCGTGGCCAGCAGGTCCAGGGAGGTTATCCTCCCTCTGGACTCGGCACTGGGGAGACCGCTCCTCGAATCCTGTGTTCAGTTCTGGGCCCCTCACCACAAGAAGGATGTTGAGGCTCTGGAGCGAGTCCAGAGAAGAGCAACAAAGCTGGTGAGGGGGCTGGAGAACAGGCCTTATGAGGAGCGGCTGAGAGAGCTGGGGGTGTTTAGCCTGGAGAAGAGGAGGCTGAGGGGAGACCTCATTGCTCTCTCCAACTCCCTGAAAGGAGGTTGTGGAGAGGAGGGAGCTGGGCTCTTCTCCCAAGGAACAGGGGACAGGACAAGAGGCAATGGCCTCAAGCTCCGCCAGGGGAGGTTCAGGCTGGACATTAGGAAAAAAATTTTTACAGAAAGGGTCATTGGGCAGTGGCAGAGGCTGCCCAGGGAGGGGGTTGAGTCACCTTCCCTGGAGGGGCTTAAGGGACGCGCGGACGAGGTGCTGAGGGACATGGTTTAGTGTTTGATAGGAATGGTTGGACTAGATGATCCGGTGGGTCTCTTCCAACCTGGTGATTCTATGATGCTGTGCTTAAAGTCCATTTCAACCTGTGGGACCGCATATCATTTTGCTGAGCACCAGAGCTCTGGGTTAGCTGCTGGCAGTGTGGCAGGAGCGGCAGCCTCCCAAGCTCTAGCTCCTCTCTACAGCCAGAGACCCTCCTGCACCAGGTGTGGGATGTTCACGGAAGGAAAGGAAACTGCATAGCTTCTCCACTGTAACACCCAGCTTCCTTGGCCAGACCAGGAAATATGTGTTTTGATGGTCTGTTTGACTGGTGACCCGGCTTTCAAAGCTGAAATGTGCAGAATTCCTCTAAGAGACGCATGAGGCAGCCTCTGATACCTGCTTTCTTTTCTGCTGAATCAGCTCTCAAGCTTTCTTCACCCATGAGCTGGCTGACAGATCTGGGTGTCTGAGGCTCTTGCCAAACTGGGTAAGATCAAAGGCTGAAAAACGAACACAGAATAATTGACAGAAAATGTCAGCAATTTTGTCCAAAGAACTACTACCACCAGCAGTCTCAGATTTGTGTCTTTTTTTGAGCCAAACTGTTACTAATCACTTAGATTTGAGATTCTTTTGTGGGTTTTACAGCTACTTTTTAGGATTTTTTTTGCATTTTTGTTTAGTTCCCCCCATGCAGTTAAAAAAAAAAATATTATTTTCTAATTCACTTATTTTTATAAGAAGAAAATAGATACATTCTTTTTTTATGATGCCTGAAAATGTCTTTGGTGATTTCAAGATGCTTTGAAAGGGGTCTTTTAACTTGTTCATCCATTCTAAGTAAGATGAGTGTGAATTTCTTCCAAAATACAATCTCACAACCTCAGATATCATGGATAAATATAGAAATTACTTTGTATATTATATACCTGAAAAAGAGACAGACAGTACACACCAAGTAGCAGGTGGATTAAGAGATGGGTTTATGCACATCTGGGTGTTTTTTTTCCCAGGAGGTTATATCAAGACAAAAACAGAAAAGGAGGTGGGAATAGGCCATAGCTAGATATTTTTAGCTTGATAAGATGTTACAGAGAGATATTTCTACTGGCTAAATGCCACCACTTGCTAGGAGAGGAAGAAAGGAAACGAGCACTCCATATGGACTCATAGGCTATGTTGTTGTGACTTTTGATGTACAGATTTAGAAAATGGTGTTGTTTAAGGTTTCTGAAGTAGTCAAAATTAATTTTCAAGCATCATAACATAGCTTCTGTGTTAAATTACATAACTAATAATTCAGTATCCATATTATGCTTTTTTCCAAATATATATAAATAAATACGTTTTGTAGAATTTTAATTTTGTCATAATATAAGTGGACAAAGATAACAATATATTCGAAACAGATTCAGCTTTAAAATACAGAGTATAATTATGCATGCAATTGCATGCCAGAGTTGAGGAAATACAAGAAAAGTAATAACTGTGCCTAGACTTCAATGATATTATCAGCCCTATCTATTCCCTCTCAGAAGGCACTGGGGCCTTCTCGAGTCATCCGAATAAACTAGTATTAGAAAAGGTTAAATCCAGTTTGACTTTTTCCCCTTAAGCCATGAATATTCTGCTTTTTGAAAAGTGAATAATAATGATAATATCCTTAATTTCATGCATATTTATGAAAACAATAGCTGAACTTAAATCATGGTACTGAATTCCGCTAAAGCCCATAGGATATGAGCAAGTATTTAATTTGCTTAATTAATAGTCCTTATTTAAATCGTTTGACACTTAGCCATCTGACCATTTATGAGTGAGAAGAGAAAGAAGAAGAAAAGCTAGTTTCAAAAGTGTTCTCCAGATTAGCAGCTTTTTGGTAGGTAAAATTTATTTGGCTTAAACCTCTTGAAGCCAGATACATGAACCTAGATCACCTACAAAAACGGAACAGCACCATCTCTAATAAAAGTTTAGCTCTGCCCTGTACATATCTTCTTTGGGTTGATAGGAAGTTTTATCTTTCACCTGATTAATTCATACCTAAAGTAATCAACATTCATTACATTTGCATTAACATCAAGCTTTCAATACAGGATCCCATTTGTGATGAAAACAGAAAGAATTGAAAAAGTATTACAATTCCAACATAGGTGAACTCAGTAACTAAAGAAGTCCTGAGGAAATAAGAGGGAGGCTTCTGTATTTTGGGTTGGTTCGTGTCATTGAGGCAATTCTAGTTCCTAGAAAATTTCAAGGCTTTGAGGACATGAATCCAATGTAACTCCTTTCCACTGAACTCTCTTCATAAAGGCGCAAATTCTTTCATCTCCACTATTTCTTATTTTCTAATCAGGAAGTGTTGTTGAAAAATCCCTACAGTAACTCTCCTAAATTCTCACCAAAAAGACAAAATGTGTATTTATCTCTGTAATTTCAGAAGAAAAAACTTTCTCAGGAAAACTTGCCACGATCCAAAGAATACACCCACTGTTTATACAGGTGGGCTTCTGCTGCCTTTGGCAGAGAAAGGAAAGATTCTTTCTCTCGCCAGTCCTGATGACTTCTGGTTCTTTTCAGTAGCTCACATTTACTGGAGGAGGAAGCTTGAGGGTGGAATCAGGAAACATTTGTCAATCATTGTGAACATGCCTTGGCAATTTAGATATTTAGCGAATTGTTCTTCCATTCTACATGCATTGAGATCAGTGATTGTATTTGCTATTGCATAACATTCTAATGCTGGTTTATGAGGCTGGTGGGCAATAATACGATAACATATGTCTCTTACCTTTGGTTTTGCTATTTTTGCTGGTTTTGAACCTTCAGTCCTGCCAGATAGCTAAATATTAAGACAAGGTTTGTTCGCAGTCGTGCTAAGGGAGAACTGCAAAACTTTGAATTATCTGAGAAACATAGGAACAGTTTTACCTTGAAACGTAATAATGCTTTAATTTGCTTAAGCGTTTGATACTTAGCTAGAATTTGAATTTCACATGACCTCATTTGTTATCTCAAGATTAAAGAACTTAGTTCTACAAATCTTTTCCTCTCTCTATGTCTCTTCGCTCACAACTGGCACTTAATCTTTTTCTTGAAGACAGCAGTTCTGAGGGCAAGAGCAACAAATGCCACCAGAAGAATGGAAAAGGGGCACCGAATCTCCGTAACAGTGAAAGGTTCTTTGGTGCTTAACCTTAGGTCTTCCACTACAAATGCACAAAGCAAAATATACTTACTGTGCTTTTTAGAAATATCTGACCTGGTTCCATTTGTCAGGGTTCAGTTTACTCATTTCCAGGACACATTATCTTTTGTAATGGGTGACATTTCAATCAATCAAAACATGGATCAGGAAAAACTTTTCTCCTCTCTGTTTCCATTTGTTTAGCATTAGATTCTACTGCCTTTTTATTTCTTTGTTTTTCCAGAGTATGTTTCTGGGAAGACAGGAGGTTCTTGAACATGTTATGAAGACATTTAGTCTGAGCGATTTGCTCAGAAAAGGCAGAATGGAGAAAAGCTCTAGCAGCTAATGTCACAGGCACAGTTTTTGATGATACTGAACTGGAAGTCTCATTAAATAATAAAGGACAATGTAAAATGTAATCAGATTCAGAATGGCTGGAGTCATTTAGGTACCTGCCTAATAGAGTGCAAATGGAGTTCACTGCAGATTCAAATACATTAGTAAATCCTAGAGTAAAGGACCATAAAGTATGAAATAAATAGTAACAAATGGTAATAAACCAACAGGGAAATAGATTTCAAGGAAAGTACAGGAAAATGATGTACTAAAATTAACAGGCTGACAGCTGTAATGAAGAAAACAGCCAGGAATATTTCTTGGAGAATATTCAAAAGAAAGGGTCCAAAGAAAATAAACACTAAAAAGTGATACCTATCACATAATTATGCCTCTTTTGATTTTTCTTACTACAAAAGATTCAGTAAGTAGAACTTATTCCTTCTGTGGAAGAGGAATAAGATTTTATAAAGTCTTAATTTCAAGCTTTTGAATTCATAAAGTGTTACATAATATTGATCCCCATTGTACTTTCCAGTTATACTTCTGCTTGGAGAAGTTTGCAGTGTGAGGAGTAGTGAATCACTAAAAATTATCACATGACCCATAGTGCATTTTATTAATAAATAATTCTGAAAAGGTGATTTAAACAACATCTTCCTTCTAGATTAGGTCTTCTCTTTTTTGTTTTCCAGGCTTGAACTTGAACATGGACATTTTAATCCTGTGATTACTACCATACCCTTTTAACATCTTAAGTTGTAATTATGGATGTAATTATTTCTGGTTCTGACTATCAAGTTGAAGAAAAGAAACTGAAAAAGAAATCTGAAAAGAATCTAATGTGGTGACATCGTTAACTAGCAAGGAGGATCTTGGAGGTTCTTATCATTTATTTTTCAGGTATGACAGGAAAATGGATGCTCACAGGGGTGGGCTAGTAGCTAGAATCGCATATTCTGGTGAAAACTATCCAAATTTGTGCATTAAACATTTACACTAGATCTGCTTTCTGCTGGCCCTTCAGTTACAACCTATGCACAACCTGAGGGAATAACATATAGAATTATCATAGAATCATAGAATCATAGAATAACCAGGTTGGAAGAGACCCACCGAATCATCGAGTCCAACCATTCCTATCAAACACTAAACCATGTCCCTCAGCACCTCGTCCACTTGTGCCTTAAACCCCTCCAGGGAAGGTGACTCAACCACCTCCCTGGGCAGCCTCTGCCAGGGACCAATGACCCTTTCTGTGAAGAATTTTTTCCTAATGTCCAGCCTAAACCTCCCCTGGCGGAGCTTGAGGCCATTAATTATGGCACACTCAGAGGCAGCATAGATCAGTACCAAAAGAATATAAGAACATTCTTGTCTTTTAAAAAAACAGAAGCATTCAAACGCATCCGTATATCAGTTTGGAGTCAACACGGGTGTGATTTCACAAGACAATTGCAATGAAAGTGCTTTAGCCAGGATAAAGTGGTGACTGACAGGACAGGCAAGGGCCACAGCCAAGGTTGCATCTTTTACTAGACCATGGGATGGAGACTGGAAAGCCATAATCTTAGGGCTGAGAAGGGTAGGCGCTTCAAAAAGGTCGGGATACTCTGGCAATCACTCTGGACATAGCTATGGTTATTCATGTGGACAATGGGAGAAAATTCTATTTGCTAGAAGGGAATAGTAGCAAAGCAGTCAGCAAACACATTTTGGTTTTGATGACAGAAGTAGTATGCCTGTGATTCACCCTTTCCAATAATATCTAGCTGGTTTTTCCTATTTATTTTTGTCTTTTCAGTTGCTTCAGGCCTGGATGCCTGTTCAAATGATCCAGAATTTTAAGAAAATTTTAAAAAAAAAATCAGTTGTTTGGGAGCATTACAGCACATAGGACACACTGAAGAAAGATGTAGGTTAGTCCTAGACTGGAGAAGAGAATAATTTTGTTTCAATCCTAAAATGGGACTTGTAAGAGGAAAAGTGTTTCTGGTAGATCAAATTCCTCACAGTTATAGCGATTCAGAAGCAAATGTTTTCTTTTTCCCAGTTAGATATCAAATGTCCTCTTTTCCAACCGCTTAAAAATCAATGGTAATCTTCTCTCCATTGTGATGGGGCTTTTGAAAGGGTGCATGAATAGGGAAAGTTGTTTTTTTTTTTAACATGAGTGCTAACAGA
Source organism: Phaenicophaeus curvirostris (assembly GCF_032191515.1). NCBI lineage: Eukaryota > Metazoa > Chordata > Aves > Cuculiformes > Cuculidae > Phaenicophaeus > Phaenicophaeus curvirostris. The sequence goes on from NC_091431.1 coordinate 3,226,624, forward strand.
ACAATTACTTATTAGTTTGTGGTAGATTGAGTTCTGTTGTGCTTTCTCTGGAGGAGTACTGGCCACTTCATTGTGTGTAGCTCTCTAAAGCTACTAATTGTATGTGTATATGCATGTAATAAATTAAATAAGGAAATATTCTTTCTAATTTTATCTTAAAACTCAGAATGTATGTTGGATAGGCTTATGTATAAATGAAAAGTAGTCATTTGTTTGCCTAGGATTACATTCAGTGGTGCACCATGTTATTCACAATAAAACTGTTTTTATTCATACTTTTGGAGATGTAACTGTCTGGTTTTGGGGTTGATGGCAATTGGCTTCTCAATTCTATCATACAATGACTAGGAAGGAATAGTTATATAGGGGAAATCACACTTCTTTAAAATATAGTAAATATTTTAATTTTTGATTATACTGGTTATAATTTGGCAAAATGTGCCTGGGTCCATAGTAAATGCCTCTTTATTCAAAAAGCCTTTTTTTTCCTTTTCTAGTAATGCTAAAATTTGGTAAGACTTAGCTGTTTGAATAAATATGATAGCTGTATCAATTCAAGAAAAATGTGAAATAGAACTGTCTTAACTAAGAGTTCAAATATAGTGTTACATCTCTGGCATCTGTTCTATTTCAGAAAACTTAATGAATGAAATCATTCAAATTTCGGAGGACAAATGTATTTTGTTATATAAAAACCTTGAACAATCATTCTGGAAACCATCAGCTGCTAGGAAGTGGCAAAATGTGTCATAATTAATAATTTACAAAATCATTTTAAGATCTTAATGTCTTTGTTGTTTAATTTACTGTATTTTAACAAGTGAAATAAAGTTTCTACTTTGCAGTTACCATAAATTCCTCTTACAATAAAAGAAGCATAAAAACTACAGTTCTGAAGATGTGATACAGATTTGAAAGTGTGTCACAATTACAAATATTTGCTATTATTCCTTCTTGTGGTAAGCAAAGTGTATAAGTAATTCAAAAAGTACAATGAAAGGACAGACGTACTGTACCCCTTGAGTGACCATTGTTTTTAGAAGGTGTTGTATTGCTGGAAAATAACTGTGCGAATGAATTTTCTGTTGGTCAGCTTGGGGTTTAAGTCCATGGCATTTGAGGAAGAAAGATCTTGCTGAGATTATTTATGATAAAGCAGAAAGGAAAAGTCTTCAGGATGTTGGCTTTGTTTTTCATTGGTAGTTATTTTGACCACTATCTGGTCCTAACTCTGAAGCTTGATTTCCATGTGAATACCTTTTAAATATATTTGGTTTTATATACTTATTAAGCACTGCAAGCAAAATGAGCATCAGATTAAAAATCAGTAAGAAATTTTAATTCAAAAGGTGACTAAGAAACTCTTCATTAACATTAGGATGCTGGTGTATTTTTTTGTTTACTTAATAGCACTTACCTATTCCTCAGTGGTCAGAAAGCTCTTTCCACTGACCTCAGATTGCCAATTGACTTTGCAGCTGGATTTATAAGGTCTGAGTTTGGGTTTGTAGGTGTCGGGTTCAGAAGCAGTAAGGAATATTGCTGTATTTTGTCAAGAGAGGCTGTTGCGGGCCTTAAATTGCCAGATGCAGTGTTTAAAGTTGCCAGATGGATTTGTGTTCCTATGCTGTCAATCAACACAGTTTCACAGAGCTCAGCACTATTTCTTTTTCCTTCACTATTTCCTTATTTTGGATTTTTTTTTTTTCCATTTAGCTATCTTTAGCATAGAAATGACGGATCCAACCTCTGTACACCAGGTATTAGGTATCTCCTCACTGCAATAAGTATGACCTTACACAAAAAAATGTTATGATTAAGATATGGTTGGAGTGCTTGATCTACCCACAGGCAAAATATTGCAAATAAACATTTCAGCTGTCTTGTATTCTAATCTGGACTCAAAAGCTTTTGTTATAGCTTTCACGGTGCCCATAGCTCACCTCCATACACTCAACGTTCCTTCTACAAAAAGTGCACAATTCTTCTTCCTCTTTTTTTCTTCTTGTCTTTCTGAAGGTGTTTATAAACATCCATTGTGTTCTTCCAGCCACGAGTGGCTTCTGTGATTCTTTTCACATCATAATGCTCAGACCAGACACAGACCTCCAGTTCCTCCTGCTTGTTACCAAGAAGACACCTGTCGGTTTTCATGAACTTGAGGTGGCTGAACTTAGAGGTTTCCCTTTTGGAAAGGACTGAGGAGCAGTCATTACTTCTCCGGTAGGTTCACTCGTCCATACTGTTGTTTATGGATATACAGGTGTCACAGCTTTGGACCTCATCCCACAAAGTTTATTTGTTTAAAGTACCATTCACTAAGTCAGCAAAAATTCTCCTGCCTCTTTGTCTCAGCTGCACCCCCAGGAGTCTGAAGTTGTGCTTGATTTTGCCCAGGTTTTGTTTTACTGCGTCCTTGTTGCCCATATGGAAAGGAAGGAGGGGATAATTGTGCTTTTAACCAGTTATAGCAGCCTCCCTGTGCTGCCTCTGGCAAGCAGAAAACCTCCCTTGACTGTATATAAGGCTGAAAGCTGTGTGCCTCAGTGCCTCTGCCAATGGAGGCAACCCAATACTAACACTCACCACATTCTTTTGCAGCTTTTAGTATTTGCTGCTGGTATGATTTCTCCCTGTAAATCTTGTTTATTGGTTTGGTCTGCTGCCAAGGCTTTGCATCTGTTCCTGGTCTAACTACATGAGTAAGGGCAGTGAAGAGTTATCCTGTTCCCAAGGGTCACCAGGGACCATGGCATCCCCTCCAAGGTGCTCTATGCTCATTGTTGAAACTCTTTGTCTGCTAGCCTGTAGTGTTCTGTACCTCAAGGCCTAATACTTCGTCTTGCTACATCTCAAATAATAGAATCATAGAATAGAATCATAGAATAACGAGGTTGGAAGAGACCCACCGGATCATCGAGTCCAACCATTCCTATCAAACACTAACTCGTGTCCCTCAGCACCTCGTCCACCCGTGCCTTAAACCCCTCCAGGGAAGGTGAATCAACCACCTCCCTGGGCAGCCTCTGCCAGTGTCCAGTGACCCTTTCTGTGAAAATTTTTTCCTAATGTCCACCCTAAACCTCCCCTGGTGGAGCTTGAGGCCATTCCCTCTCGTCCTGTCCCTTGTCACTTGGGAGAAGAGGCCAGCTCCCTCCTCTCCACAACCTCCTTTCAGGGAGTTGGAGAGAGCAATGAGGTCTCCCCTCAGCCTCCTCTTCTCCAGGCTAAACACCCCCAGCTCTCTCAGCCGTTCTTTCTTGTTCACTCTCCCTAATATAGCGTAGCCTCCTAGCTTCCTTCTGCAACTCCTCCATCTGCTGATTGAGTGAATCCACCAGAGCATCATACCCTGTGCAGGTGGCCAGGAGGCTGGAGAGCACTCTTTGCAGTACAAGTTTCATTCCTCCATTCAACGGTGGCAGTGCCACATGTAAGGTGCTCTGTCCAGTTTAGGGCTCTTCAGTGCAAGAGAAAGATCAAAAAACTAGGGAGAGTCCAGCAGAGGGACTTGCAGTGGGGAGCCCATGTCCTGCAGGGAGTGGCTGAGGTAACTGGGCTTGGCTTAAGCAGAAAGGAGAAGATGAAACGGGGAGACAGTAACCACCTTTCTCTTCCCAAACTGGAGTGATGGCCAAGGGTTGGAGGCAAAATGGACTCTCCCTGGACTGCCCAGCCAAAGGGCAGGCTGTAACATTCATCAGATGGAGTAAGGTAAATGACAACTTGAACAGAATAAAAAACTTCTCTGTTCAAAGAGAGACCGTGGAAGACTTGGTGACTTTGACCACTCTAGGTGCCAACCAACCTACTGTTGCATCAGCAGTAGCTGTGCTCTGAGCATAAGACTAGAGTAGATGTCCTCCAGAAGCAGCTTCCAGCCCTTGTTCTGTGGTAGTCAATTCAGAAATAAAGCTGAAGAGATACACTAGTACAGATCCGGAAGAGCCTGAAATCACTCAGATAAAACTCTGTAAATGGAAGTGGAAAGTCGTATTGTTGAGTTGCTAAATACTTACCAATGCTTCAGAGAAGGATCTTGAGGAAATAGCACACTAAACTTGCATTGGTGAGGTGATATTTATATTCCCCAAATATCTATGGTGCACTAACAATTAGTATATAGTACCTAAGAAATAAATTATCTGCTGCACTTGATCCTTTGAGGTCTCAGCTTGAGTTCTTGTTCTGTTTGTTGCATTGTGATATATGAAAGCAGTAAACAAGTTGAAGACAGTCCAGATGGGAGATTTAAAAATGGTGGAGGTTTAGAAAATACAGCCTTTGAGGGAAGGTTGATAGATGTTCTTTATCACTTATTTAGATTAACAACTGACAATGAAGTCCAAGATACACTGCTTTGTGATAATATTCCATTCTACAAAAAAATATCCCAGAGGTGGAGTGCTCAATTGTTTTATGTCAAGAAAGACTGAAGATATATGTTTAGTTTACAAAAGAGACTGAATTTAGGTCTTAACAAATATTCAACTCTTAGAAAGGTGAAACAGTTATAAGGTACCCAGAACCTCTGGATATTTTCCACTGAACAAATTAAGAACAAGTTAGACAAATCTGTGGAGTGGATTACACCCATTTAACTGAATCACTTTCCATGTAGTCTGGTGGCTGTTTTATTGCTTGTGACATGCCTTGTGGAAACTGCTTCTACTCATGGAATATTTGTATAGTCAACAGGTACATATCAAAAGGCATATACTCTTACTGAATGTTTCTTATATATTTAGAAGTACAAATGCAGGGTTTAGTAAATTCACAATGACTTTATCAATTGTGCAGATTTATACTAAGTGTACTATAGCATTTTCTGATAAACTTGGCAGGATTTCAAGGCAAAATCAATGATCATGACAAAACAAATAGCATTTTATTATTCAAACATATTAAAAGTTTACAATTTAATTTGACATAAAAGCTTAGGCTATTTTATTATGGTATTTGAAAATGAGATTAGCTAGCTATGATCAGAAGTAATCTATGATGATTCAACATTATGTAAGTATATGATGAAAAAAGTGAATCTCTTATATGCTAAGCTAGAATTTAAACTAGAACAAAAAAGCTATCAGGATGACATACAAGTATTTTCATTGTTAAATTATTTAAATCTATCATTAATTCTACTGACTGAATTTCATTTATTTAGTATAATTTATTAAATTACATTTTTCCATTTTCAAAATATGATTTCAAACTTTACATCTGTTTAAATCAATGTAAGTTCAGAATTAAGTGAGGTTTCAAGATGTTGTAGAATTCTTATTAGTAATTCTATTTGCTTTTAATCAAAAGGATACACACAGTTTTGATTTCATAATTAATTTCATGATTACTTTCTTGCCTAGTGAATGATTGAAGTTTGTTTATACAATTAGTTCTTTCTGCTATCTTCAGTCCAGGAAGAGGTTTGTCAGCAATCCTGTAAAATGCCCATTTTAACTAGCAGAATTTGGCAAAGAATTTGGAATTTTATGAAAATGTTTTATCAGTTTTTATATGCCTTTAATGACATTGTCATAATGTAATATAAAGTGACCACTGCCAAAGAGGCAACACATTTGAATTCACAATGCTACAGGCAATTTTTTATTTCCATTTCCCATGAGTCAAACAAAAATGACATTCAAAATTGCATGCCATGTTTGATTATCTGGGGAGATAATTCAAGTCTCCACACTAATATTAATTCTGAGTGGAAACTAGGTTAACAAGGTCATGCAACACTTCTGTTTGGAACCGAACTTAGAGTGAGCATTCACAGAAGTTTTTGAGTGACAGTAGTGCAAGATGCAATATAAATATTATAACTGCAGGCCAAAATATATTAGAAGACATTATGCTGGATGATCAGCCTTCCAGAACCAGCAAATGCCATATTTTTCATCTCATTCTTCAAAATTTGAATCAGAAGGTTTCATATTTTCTCCAAGAAAAGCATAGATTTGGCTTTTAGGATTAACAGCGCCATGAAGCCATAGGTGAATGGTTCATGTAAAGATCTTTTCCCTCCAGAAGTGAAGGACATAGGGCTCAATCCTAGCAAGGGGTAAGCTGAAAGTTTCATAAAAGAAATGTTAATGTGATGTATTCCAATGAAGCACTATAAGACCCTTCTTTGTAAAAATTGATTTGGGAGCTTTGGTAATTTCCTGGAAGTCTTAAATTCAAACCATTATCATTTCAGTTCAAAAAAAAGAAAATCTTCAAACTAATAGAACTCTCCTAAACTATGTTATAGTCCATAAATGCTGCTTTTTTCCCATTACATTCTTAAGGCAGGGTCTAGGCAGCCATTCACAGGCACACTCACTAACCATTTTCCAAACAGAGAGGTTATTTCTCTGCTTTGTTCTATGATCTTCTGCAGCCAGGAACACTTTTTTTTGAGCCTTAGTTTTCACCCCTCCCATCACAATCAATATATTTATTATCACTAATACATTAATTATCTGATATATTAACCAATATATTCATTATCACACCCCAAAACCTCTTCGTGTACATGAATTCTTACTATTCACCTTTCTCTTCATCTATTACTGTTTTTCTTCTGCTCATATTTAGTCCTTAGGAACACTTAGGCATATATGGAACTTCCAAGTTTCAATCTTTGTTTTTGTTTTGCACTTCAGAATACAAACAGATTAAATTGGTTGCAACTGCAGAAGCAGAAAGCGGTTTCACTTAGTAAGTAAAGTATTTTGTCCATTTTGGCATCATTTGGGTCAGGAGTTTGGCTTTTCATGGTGTGACCCAGTTTGTTTTCTCCAAAATTAGAATGCTACTTTTTATTGGCCTTGCCAGTGATGGATGGTAATTAATTATTCAGCTAATCAAGGCACGTGAAACTTCAGTGTATGACAGCCTGGAGATTATGAAATGACAGAGGTTAGTTCAAAACATCAGGCTAATCCTGTTTCCATTCTTCCATATTTTTGAGACAATCAAGACAATCTTCTCTTGGCAGTTTTCAGTATGATTGTGGTACTTATTATTTAATTTATTGTAGCACTTTGTATTTGGGTTTGGATTTGGGGATGAAGTACTTCTAAGGTGCCAGTATCAGTTAGGTGTAATAATTATGATTGTTTATTTCAAAAATTGCTCTCAAGCACTGGCATGTCTTGTCTGGTAAGACTTCTGTGCAAGATTTCTGTCTTTGTACACTGTTAAATTTTTGCAGAGCCATCAGATTCTTGGTTTACTCATCTAACACACTCAAATTTTAAAGATAATAACTTTAGGAGGACTGTTGCCAAGGCAGTATCTTTAATATTCACCCATCAAAATAGTAGTTTATAGTAGAGAGCATGTGTATTTTACAGGTTCACAAAGAAAACATGGCACAAGAAGAATTTAATGTAAGAATATGAAAGGTTATAAGGACCAATGTTTAGTTTATTGAGAAAGGATTTCTTGGAATATTTATACATCTCTCTTAAAAAATCCCTGGTTTATTTAAATCAGTTACTAACCTCATTTCATTGCCTCCTTGGTTCTTTGTCCATGAAAAGAGGCATGTATAAGTCCAATACCCTAATATTATTGTCAGTATAAATCAACAGAAAACCAGAGCAAGCCTTTGGAAGAGCATCTGAAATTAATTTGTCAGCTGAAACACATAACTGACACAAAGAGATAAAGGGAGAGAAAGCTATAAACTCCTAATAAATGATTCTGCATCACTACAGATATTCAACTTACTTACACTAAGCCATATAACAGCACAGGACTTTACATGTAGCAATAGCTTAGTCATACACCTCAGTTTAGCTTGTTTACATGCTGGAATATAAATAAGCAAATATCCAGAAACGAAAGTTATCTTCCCTCTATTTTAAGGTAGTTATGAGCCATCCTTACAGTGATGTTATGTATTTTCTCCATAGTATTTGTGGGTTAGTGCTTGAAGGACAGTGAGAGGCAAGAGATCAAACAGAAAACTCCTTTTCTTTGGTATCACCAAGACTAAAACCTCTTTATCAGAGCAACTTTTGACTCAGGATATGTCGTATGGGATACCCCAGGCTAACAACAGTAATGTTTTTAACTGTTCATTGCATTGTTTCATTGTTTTCTCTACTTTTGATAGCTCACACCTAGCGTTGCTTTCTGACATTTCTGTTAAAATAGTGTAATTTTCACTCAGATCGTCACTGCAGTTCTGGCTTTCAGTAATAGAAATATGTAGGCTGTATCAGCAAATTTTCTCAGTATCTTCATGAGATCCATTGAAGGGGTGGCATTACCAGATTATTATATAACTCTGGAGATATTTGTGTCCACCTGCAGTGAAGGACTAGCAGTTTTATGAATTAAGGTATTCCCTGACCTTTGAAGTTGCTTGTGAACATAAAGGAAACACACATTACGAGATTTAGGGAGACAGGTAGTGGTGTCCTCTGCCACTGTGATCCTTCAACTAATCAGCTTGGGTACTAAACAACATTTGTGAGAAAACATTTATGTGGAAAAAATAACTAAGAAAAATGCAGTGAAATATGAGTACTTATTCTGAGGGTAAAAGATGAGCACACGAAGTCTTTCTGTTGTTTATTTTCCAGCCTCCTCTATTTGCTCCTCATCAAATATTGCATGGTATGGTGTAGATTAGATTTTCCTTGAAGTTTTCAAATGCTAGGAAGAAACACCTTTGTTTGAGATCTAGTTGGCTTCAGGTAAAGAGACAAAGCTCTGTCCTTTGTGAATGTCGTTTAGACCCTATTAGAACCCAATCAATTTTCTCAGCATTCAAAAACAACAACAAAATCAATGCAAAGTGCAGCTCTGCCACCAATTTACCTCTAATTCCTTAGTGTTTCTGGATGGAGTCTTAACTGATAATAGGCATGCTCATCTGTGGGAAGCAAAGCTTTTATGTTTAAAACAGAGAAATTAATTGCAGAATAAATTGATTTTCAAAACCTTGGTAAAGCAAAAGGAAGAAGTATTTAAACCAGGTGTTCTGCCATGTGAAAAGCAGGAAATTTACTTATTATGTTTCAAGCACAGTTTTCACTGTCACTTATTTGAAGTATACCTAAAATACTTTTCCCGCATCTCTGTAAAATGACAGAAAATGAACTGATTTTCCATGTGTGAAACACATTCCTAATAGCCTTTAGCTATGTCCTCTGCTTGCACACAAGTTCTACTAGTTCGCCTGGTGTAGAACTAGAAATTGTTGTACTTTTTCATATATGTTAAGAAGTGATCATCTCTTCTTACATGATCACATGCAGGAAAAGTGCACAAGAATCTGTAGGTGATGTTAATAGATCGGAAGCTCTGCATTCAGCTGATCATCGTTTCCAGTGGAAATTTAAGCATACATCAGAGTTAATAATTAGTCACTACACTGAACAATGTATGCTTTGAAAAAGAGAGCCTTTCAAGTGAACAAATCAGATCTATCAGGAAACTTAGATAGCAGATTCATTGTCCTAATCCTGCTGGAGTCAGAGGATCCTTTATATATAACTGGTTTGTTAACAGAGATGTAAGAGTAGTGGGAAGAAAGTAAAACATTTGCTTATTGTGTGTTTGTATACACATATACAAGCATCCACTCAGAATTAATAATAAATAAATTATAGCTAAGATACTAGGTATGCTTGTATACACACCTGTATATATAGCAGTTTCCACATAAATACAAGTTACTACAGCATTAATAGCAAGCAATAGTTTAGGATAGGAAATAAAGAATATGATATCTATATTGTCCAAAGCAAGCTAGTAGGAATGAAGGCAGATGTTCATTAAATGATTTTGTTAAGTACAAATACCAGTCTTTCCTCTAGGCTGTTATTAAAGCAATTATTTTTTTGCAAGTGCACATTGAAATCTGTAGCTTTGCAGTACCCCAGTGAGCATTATTGCATTAATATAGTGAACTTATCCTATCTATCTGTCATTACCAAATCTCACAATGATACTCTGATTAATGGTGCATACTGCAGATTTTGCACATGCCAACCAGATGTTCAGAGAAAACTAGTGGTTTTTGGCTTAGGAAGTAAAACATAAATCATATACACACTGACACACCTAGTGGAACAAATGGAAAGTATTGCTAAGCTAATTTGCTATCTAGCTCCTATTTATTTTTAGTTAGACAAGATATACAACAACATGCCCTGTGCTTTCCAGCCTCCTAGATAAAACAATAGATGAGAACACCATGCAAATAATTGAATACAAAAGTTAGCCTGCTATTGGGAAACACCCCCCTGCATCTTCCATCTGGCTGCCTCACAGAACAGGAGGCTTAGTGTACAACTCGTGGTGAGTGGAAAGTGGAAAGGAAAGGAAAGGAGAAAGGAAAGGAGAAAGGAAAGGAGAAAGGAAAGGAGAAAGGAGAAAGAAAGGAGAAAGAAAAGTGGAGAGGAGAAAGGAAAGTGGAGAGGGAAGTGGAAAGGAAAGTGGAAAGCAGCTAACAGCTCCACAGGTTCTGCAAGGACAGGAGTTTATTTCCCAGTCTTCTACTGCTGGAATAACTCTATGTGGTTGCCTGTGTAACTTTACCTAACCAGCTATTTACAGGCTAGCACTTTCTCCTACTTCTTTCCAATTTATGAGGCTTTTGTAGTGATTTTCATACTAAGCTGTTACTTGCTGTCTTGTCTTTCAAGGAGTCATAGGAAACAGATAGGAAACACAGGGCGTGACCAAGGGCTTTTCCAGCAGCCTCAGTTAAATGTTTTAAATTATATCAAAGCAGCTTCTCAATATTCACTACAACAAAGGATTTCTGTAAAAAATAATGTTACTGAAGAGCAGAATAGAGGTGCACTTGATGACTACCTTTACTTATTAATTTTTCTTCAAGTCTAATGTTTTCATGGTGTCTGTAGGCAATTGTCTGGCTGGGAACATCTCAGTTGTGAATCTAGGCAGTACAATATTGGAGTCTACCTACCTGCACCTTTGGCCAACCTGCTAAGTGGTCTATTCTCTCCACTCACCTTGTCCTCAAAGGCTCCATTCTCAGGCTTTGCTTGTGTTGATCCTCCCCTACCTTCACGCCTGAAATCTGCTCTGAAACTCAAAGTGGAAAGAATATCTAAGACAGTGCAATAAAGCTGAATGACATCTGAAAAAAAACCCCTATGTTGTGTCCTTAACTGCCTCCAGGGCCATCCACCTGTCCTCCAAATACACATAGCACTTTCTGTATTTTGCTTACCTGAGTAAAGAGGGAGCAACATAAGCCTCATAAATAGGTGCCTGGTGATGCTGTTGCCACTTACAGATACACTGCTTTCAAAGAGAGAAACCATTGCTCCTTTCAGGTATGGATAAATGGTCAAGAATTTCAGCTTTGGGATGTGCAAAGACTAGCAGGGGGTGATGTATATTAATACTACGCAGGTCTGCAGTTCTCTCAGTTCTTCCACTTTTTCTGCTTGCTGCTCTTCACTGCTGCCAGAACAGCACAGATGCATCAAGCTCAGTTAGTGCATGAGAGCTTTCTGCAGTATATAGATTTTTAGTCACACTGCATTGAACAGTGAAAATGGAGCAGAACTTCCCTGCACAGTATAAAAACAAACTAATAATGGATTTTCTACCATGCCAAACAACAGGGGTTTGCTCAACTTACTTCCATTCTCCAGGTCAGGGTCTGCAAATGGTAATGTGGTGGGTGGAGTATAGTGTAAATTACAGCTGGGATTTGAAAGCAATCACCTTTATTGTAGTCAAATTCTGGTCTGTGATTTGGATGACAGCAACTTTTTATATATCAGGGAGATACAGAGGCAAGAAGATACACAAGGTGGTTTATATAACTTATTACATATATTACTGTTCATGGTGTTGTGCACTGAATATGGACAGACTTTTCTCAATTTGCTTGGACAAACCATAAACTACTAAATCTGCGTACTTTTCAGTGTATCTGCCCAGTGCTGATGAGCTTCTAATTTTATTATGTCTGCAGCTTCCTCCAAGATAGCTCTGATGCTAGGTCGAAGTGTTTGGAAGGGCAAGAAAAAAGGTGTTTTCTCTTTTATTTTTCTTTCATTCAGAATAAAATAATCATGACTTTAGTCTGACAGCAGATTAGTTAGAGTGCTACAGAACCATTGAATTTGGGTCACTTTTAATGGCTCTACACTGCTGTCACATGATCATGTAAATTTCATAGCTCCTGTGAGATCACAGAACTACAGAAACATTGGTTGGGAGTCCAAACACCTGCCCAACTCAAGACTATTACTTACACTGTGCTTCCTTCCTGTTAAATCTTGTATAAGATGGAGACTTGTCAGTGTTTCTGCTGTTTCTAGTATTCTTACTAGGGAAAAGGTTTTTCCTGTCGACCAGTCTGAATCTTCCAAGCTGCAATTTGACCACGGTTGTGGCATCTGCCCCTGCTGAGGAGTCTGAATCTGTAATTTTCATAAACACTCCAAAATACTTATAGGCTATTAGATCATCCTTAGCTGTTCATCTGTTCACCAGGCTGCACAAACCCTTTTCTTCCAGATATTGAACCACCACTAGCATTTAAGTATCGCAGTGCTTACACTGGAAAATGGGGAAGTGCAGTGTCAGAAACCTTATTAAAGTCAAGGTATCTTGTGTTCACCACTTTCCCAGGTTGGTCCAGTGTAATTTCATATTGACAATTAATTGTTGACTGTTCCTGATTCCTATCTTGTCCCTCACATGTATGGAGATAGATTAAAAATCTATTAACACATAAACTACCTAAAAGAAATAATAAGTAAAGTCATCTTACCTGCCAATGACTCAAAACACCCTGCCTTCTTCTTAGACAGCAAAATCAAAATAAAGTAGTGGCTCTATTTTTCCACGACCAACAGGGGGAAAGACACAAGTTACTTCTTCTGCATATCCATAGAGAAGGTTTTGAGTCCTGAAATTCACAATGATGAAATTGCAGTACAAATTATCACCATATAAGCATTGAGCAAGACTGCTAGGGATCTTCTTCCTGGTTCATATGTGCTTATTCTCCAGTGTCTGCCATTTAGGACTCTAGGAAGGCAAAGTAATTCTTGGTTTCATTTGCCCCAGGAGATGCTAACCTAAATGATTCATGTTTCCATGCATTTTGTTAGGGCAGATAAATACAGAAATCCATTTCTTCTACTGGGTGAGCAGAGCAGAATGTAGATAGCAGGAGAGTGAAATATGATTGTTTTGTCTGCAGTGTGTTAAATAATATGGGGGAATTAAAGGTTATTTTATACTGTAGCTGTTCCTTGATACATAATGATCAATTTCCATGATATGCCTTAGATAGTCACTCTACCTTTTCAATCTATTGACTAATGTGAATGGTGTTATCATAAAATCAAATGTAAATTTCAGTGTACTGTAGCTTTTCTTCATACTATTTCTGTTATCAGTGAAGAACTTTTTCCCAGCAGAATAACCTTGGTGGGATTTCAATTGTATTTTCTAACATTTATTACAAAAATGTGTAAATCCCAGAACTTTTTCAGGTAATGTAACAACTTCTCAAAAAGACAAACATTAGTCTCGTAAGTGCTACCAGACGCACCCTAACTAATTTTCCAGATTTCTAGAGGCATCAAAACAATATAATGAACCTACTTCAGTAAATGCTTTTTCCTTTTAACAATGACTACATTTAGAAATCTGTCTTGTAGCCTTGTGTAGTGAGTGCAGTAGTCCTGAGCTCCATTTGAACCTTACTTCTACTAGTAGCTTTTGAACTGAAAAAAACCACCAACCTAACTGTTAGAAACACCAGTGTCTTGTACATCATTAAAAATTGTAATTATTGCTATAATTGCATTTAGACTTTTTACAGAGGACTAGGAGGGCTTAAACTGGTGTACCATGAATGATGAGCCATGTGAATGTGTTTTCTTTACAGTGGCAGGTGGAAGGGATTATGACTTCCTCTGTTCCCGCACAAGGAACAGAGGAGGAAAAATACATCGTGTCACGTCTTGAAAGACTAATGGATTCCTTCTTGCCACAAGGGTAGGAAACCTGGAGTGAAATTTGCACACTTTAGAGTAGCTCTAGCTGCCTGCCTGAGTTAATTGCTTAGTTGAAACTAAGATATCTCAAGTTGTTAATGCCTCATCTCCATAATAGTTGGTCATCCAGCACTTCTAAACTGATCCAGATCAAATGCACAACTACATTTCTGTTGAATTAGACAAAACAGTGTAGGGAGGCACAAAGAGTCTGCCTTCATGAATTTAATATGTCAAAATATTTTGACAGAATTTCAGGTCGAAGTGTGGGTTTGTATCAGATCAGTGCTTTGTGCAAGGCAGCTGTAGCTTTTTTAATCTCATACCAGGAGACCTGGGAGTGTATGTTCCTGACAGAGATACGGATCCTGTTTCTTAACTCACATGTATTTCTTCTACTACCTGTTTTTGTAGAAAGAGGCAGCTGTCAGATGTAAGCTCTAATTCAGCTGTCTCATTAACCTCTGTGTGAGAACATTCTTGACTTCTTTTTCTCCATTGGTCTAAACACAAGGAAACAAAGTATTGCAATTTCTTGTTTGGACAATGAGAAGTGTCTCCAGGCTTCTCACTACCTGGCTTGTACCACCAAAGGTGTACAGTTTTTAAGGTTTCTTTGTATAGAACTGCTGGTCTGTGTCCATGAACTGCTAGACAAAAGTCATCAATTTTTGGTTGCTCAGCAAGCCCCACTTTGTTCAGATAAATACACCACACGAGGAGATGACAGACACCTCCTTGTAACCTTGGGGTACTGATATGCATATGGTTTTCTGTAGCGGTTTCCAGGACTAGTTGGATGGACACAGTTGGATGAAGATCTGATGGGCCGTGTGTAGAAATGCTGGCCCAGGCAGAGCTCAACTTCCCAACCAGGTCAGTACACAAGCTATCTGTAGCAGACATCATGTTGTCTAAGGCAAGAGAAAAGTGTCATTGAACAACTGCTAGCATAGCAAGCCTTCCCACCCACAGTGCTCCTCACACTGAGGAGTCGTGATCAGGGTTCAGACTGGAGCTGTGGCTGCCCTTTATGTAAATACATACTCACTAGAGCAGAAGATTGCTTGCATGTCCACCCCTACACGTGCACACGTGCACACGTGTGTGGCATAACTTGAATATACCATCATTTTTCTATTAATTCAGTTTTTATTGCCATTTCAAAGCACCAAGGATCCAAAGAAGCATGACGCTAGAGCACACAATGAACTAGGTTGCTGCAAGTGAATTTATTTATCATTTTCTCTTTACTACTCTTTATCAGTTTACACTAAGCTAGATTTAATAGCTTTTTCATACCCATCTTTTTTAGCAAAAAATATGTCAACTGTTCTTGATTCCAACATCCTTACAGAAAAAAGGGACATGTAAGATCGTTTTAGTATGCAGTTTACTAATCTAATTTTTTACAGTCCTTTTCCTGTTTTCTTGTTGGTATACTCATTTTTCTCTCATCTGCATAAACTATTTTTCATGTATTATAGCTATCTCAGCCAACAGATGGTGCTATGTATAACATTTTTATGATATCATATAACATAAATATGAATATTACAGTTAAACTACATATGATTACTTTTTTAGAAAAAATGTGAAATTGAAGTTCACAATAATAAATGTTTATCATAAAAATTAGGTGTGAAGAACAATAAGTGTTGGGAGTCACTGGTGAATGTTCAGTTGGCCTGCAGGTGGGGGAAGATGGAGATTAACATGTATTTCTGGTTTTGGTGTCAATACTACTGTTCTTGTACTTGAGGATCTTTTGCTAAATCAGACCTTCAGGTTGTTGGGTTTTGTGAATACTAAATTATCACAATTCTGGTTTCTGCTCTCTGGGATTAATATGCTTTATCTAAAATGGATAAGAAAGATGTGATACACCATTGGTACTCATAAAGCTGAAGTAGGGCCACTCCAGTAAATAAGAGTTATGAAAAGCAATTTTAATTAAAAATTGTAAGTGTTGTATACCACCAGTGTTTCAAATTGTGCTAACATTTCATCATCTAAGCTGTGCAGCCGGTTTGATGGTATTACTCAGTTTTGTAAAAATAATCATATGCATAATGACATGAAAAAGAGGTTGTATTTCCTGTGGACCTGGTCTTTCTCTTCATAAAAGGGGTGGGATCTTCTCTGAACAAGGGTTTACCAAACCTACAATGGTGAATATTTTTCAATTTAAACAGATAAATACACTTAGAAAATAAATCATCATGAATCCTTCATTTCTACATATTCAAATACCAACCTAAAAATTTATCCAACAGTATGTAAGCTAAATAAGACATGCAAAGAGCACCACAGCATTGTGATAAAGCTGTTATGAATATCATCTTGTATAATCTTTTCTCTTTCAAATAAAAGTGTAATTTTTGCAAATTTGCTGCTTTGTTGAACTAGACAGCAGTTCATCCTATTTATCTGGTTGCATCCATCTCACTGAATTTAAGCAAATATATGTTTCAGCCTTTATTTAAACATTTCCAGAAAATACAGGTATTTTTACAACATAAAAAGCCAATTACTAACTTTCTACATGGAAGTATCATGTGGTTAGTTCTTTGCTGGAATGAGTTGTCAATGACCGTCGCTATGGAATCTCATTATTTTAACGTGGCACAACATATGTTTCAGCGAATGCTGAAACAAGATGACCTTGGTCTAACAAATGGTGATACTCAGACCCTCAGTCACAAAAGTAGATTTTTTTTTTCTTAATTTTGAAATGCCTTAATTTTCTTACATGAACATTTAAAGTTTGGAAAAGCAGTCTTCATTTTACAACTTCATAAAACTGAGTTTCTTGTGACAATTGCTGAAAATACATCAAATATTTATATATAAAATACATCAAATATTTTATTTTAGTCTCCTTTTCTTCACATAATTAGGTACAAAAGTAAGTACTTTCAATGAAACAGTTAATCACACTGTTAAAGGAAGATTTAAAATGGTCATTCACAGTGTAGTTATGTAGCACAATGATAATTCTATGCAATTATTGAAAATTATTCTCTTTCTTATTAAAAAGCTCACAGAAACCCCAAATCCTACAGCCATTTCTGTCTGCCTTACACATTTTATTTAATTATATTGGTTAGTAATTAGGAATAGTGGAATACTGTAATAATTTGAATGAGCTGGAATTGAATAGCTGGGTTTCACTAATATGCTTGAGGAAAAATAGGTATTCTTTTCCTTTTTAAAAAGAAAAACAAAATGCACACTGTTCTTGAGTGAAAATTATGTCAACTTGATACCACTTTCAGGATGGCCATGCACAAAATGCTCAGAATTTCCTTTTATCTTTCCTATTCCCCTGCATTCCACTTGTGAGCGAGGAAGCATTTGGTTACTACTCTTCAATATTTTCCATTATTCTGCTGTAGTCTTCAGTTCTGCTTATGTACAGCTTGCCACAAAGAGTTTTCAAGGCTGCTTTCCTGTGAGTATTTGGGAAAAAGGCAGGGATATTAGGCAATATATTGTTTCATTTCAGCAGAGATCATTGAAAAAAACATCTTTCTGGGGTGGCTGGTGGGTAACTGATAGCAAACAAGTTCCAGAGCTCAACTGTCTCATTTTGCCACAAAAGGGCAGGAAATAAGGGTGGAGCCATTATCAATGGAAAGAAGAATGGAGAGCTTGATCCTCAGCAGGATCATATGGGGAAATAAATGCAGAAACCCAGGAAGGACATCAGGAGTAAAGCTAAGGTGAAGCTGGTGAGTTTGTGCAGGCTGGTGTCAACTAACTAGTATTCTCTTTTTATTTTATTTATTCAGAGCCACGGTGGCATACTGCTGTCCATCGTCTGAATGACGTATTGCACATTGATGGAAGCATGCAGACTTTGTCTTATCCTCTCTGTTTTTCTTCAGGGGGAGGATGTAAGGACCTAAAGGCAATAATGACAGCATGGGATGAGTTGCAGTGATGTCTTCACAGTCTTAGGGTTAAGGTTTCAAATAGTGCCATGGCTGCTGAGCACTCTTTTTTAAAAAAAAATAATTTTTTCAATTTATTTTTTAATTCATTTATTAATTTATTTATTATTTACTTTGAAATCTATCTAACTACACATCTACAATGCAGTCTTCAACTATTCAAGCCAGTGGTAAAAACTTCACTAATGCTGGAGAGGAAAGAGGCACCAAACGTGTTGAATAGACCTACAAATACACTTACAGAGCAGTAGCATTTATACCTATGTTTCAGCCAGCTGAGTAACCCTGACTTAATTTCAGGATGTGTCTCACCTCTGGGTTTATACTGATATCATCTGTCCTGCTTGCCCACTCACAGCTGGCTCAAGTCAGCTGTGCCCTTTCTGGGTGTCATTTGCTCACACACAATTTCCAAGCCATCCACAACAGACTCTCACCTTACCTAGGACATCCTTTCTCTCTTTGTGTCTCAGCATCTATGTTGAAATGGCACCTTGGCTTTTTGTTTTATCCCTGCTACTTGTGGAGTTTACTGAGAAGAAGAACATCAGCTCCAAGATCAGCTACACCTGTTCTGCTAGTTCCAGATCCACCAAGAGAGGAATCATAGAACAATAGAATTGTAGAATAACCAGGTTGGAAGAGACACACTGGATCATCAAGTCCAACCATTCCTATCAATCACTAAACCATGTCCCTCAGCACCTCGTCCACCCGTCCCTTAAACACCTCCAGGGAAGGTGACTCAACCCCCTCCCTGGGCAGCCTCTGCCACTGCCCAATGACCCTTTCTGTGAAAAATCTTTTCCTGATGTCTAGCCTAAACCTCCCCTGGTGGAGCTTGAGGCCATTCCCTCTCATCCTGTCCCCTGTCACTTGGGAGAAGAGCCCAGCTCCCTCTCTACAACCTCCTTTCAGGTAGTTGTAGAGAGCAATGAGGTCTCTCCTCAGCCTCCTCTTCTCCAGTCTAAACACCCCCAGCTCTCTCAGCCATTCCTCATAAGTCAGAAATACCTCCTCTTCTAGAATACCTTGCTAGTGGGAGCCTGAGGGCTGCCCATCTGCATTTTCTTTCACTTGACGGTGGTTTCACCTCTCCTCTGTTTAGCCAGTTTAAGTGGAGAAGAGAGGTTAACCTCTACATTTGAGACCAAATAATGTCCCACACCTGGCTCCTTCAGTGAACAATTCACGCATTTGTTGACCTATAGGTGCCTGCTCAAGTGACATAAGGAAATGAGTGCAGAACAACAAAACTTTTAGCATTGTTACACTTGATGAAGTGTTCTCAGTCATCATTAGACATCTAGAACTGGGGTGTCAAGCCTCATCTAGTAATTCTGAGAGTTCACCTTACCATAATAGCATTGAGTTCCTCTTGCAGGACAGGGACTTACCTATGGGGATTAGTTCCCATGATCATGTGGGATGATTGCCAGAACTGGCATAGTCACATTTTGACCCAATTTCCCTAGTTTTATTCTTCCATCCCTCTTGGCTTCTTTATGTCCGTACAGGTCCCAGATGCCTTCATCTTAGAAAAAAATCTATCATCAGGCTCGAATGCATTGCAAGCTCATGTAAAGGTTTGTTAGGAGCCTTTTTACTGAAATTATGGGCAGCCAGCTCGGATGCCTTTGTTTGTTTATTTCATAGAATCATAGAATCATGGAATCATAGAATCATAGAATCATAGAATCATAGAATCATAGAATCATAGAATCATAGAACAACGAGGTTGGAAGAGACCCACCGGATCATTGAGTCCAACCATTCCTATCAAACACTAAACCATGTCCCTTAGCACCTCGTCCACCCGTCCCTTAAACCCCTCCAGGGAAGGTGAATCAACCCCCTCCCTGGGCAGCCTCTGCCACTGCCCAATCACCCTTTCTGTGAAGAATTTTTTCCTAATGTCCAGCCTGAACCTCCCCTGGTGGAGTTTGAGGCCATTCCCTCTTGTCCTGTCCCCTGTTCCTTGGGAGAAGAGCCCAGCTCCCTCCTCTCCACAACCTCCTTTCAGGGAGTTGGAGAGAGCAATGAGGTCTCCCCTCAGCCTCCTCTTCTCCAGGCTAAACAACCCCAGCTCTCTCAGCCGTTCCTCATAAGGCCTGTTCTCCAGCCCCTTCCCCACCTTCATTGCTCTTCTCTGGACTCGCTCCAGAGCCTCAACATCCTTCTTGTGGTGAGGGGCCCAGAACTGAACACAGGATTCGAGGAGCGGTCTCACCAGTGCCGAGTCCAGAGGGAGAAGAAACTCCCTGGACCTGCTGGCCACGCCGTGTCTGATCCAAGCCAAGATGCCATTGGCCTTCTTGGCCACCTGGGCCACTGCTGGCTCATGTTCAGTCGGTTGTCAACCAACACACCCAGGTCCCTCTCCTCCAGGCAGCTTTCTCGACAGACTTCTCCTAGTCTGTAACTGCTCAGGGCTGTTGTGCCCCAAGTGCAGGACCCAGCATTTGGCCTTGTTAAACCTCATCCCATTGGAATATATATGCCATATATTTGCCATATGGCTGTTTTCTGAGAAATGTTGTATATTGCCAAGAACAGTCCACTACATGAGTTCTCTAACTACATTATTTCTTAGGTGTATTTTGAGGTCACTGAGAGAGCAAGCCTTTCGCTTTGGAAGACATGAACTGACTTTCACTTATATTATAGGATTTCTTATTAAATAGCTGTCTACATGAAGAGATGTTCAACGATTATTATGATACAAAGGATTGTCTTAATGAGGAAATGTCTTAGTTACAACTGCCATTCCTCATTATATCATTTTGTTAGACTCTAACAGGGTTACATACAGGGAAGATCACACAATATCTTGAATATGCTTTAAGCTGGATATGAATTGTCAGCAACATTAATTCACAACACCATTGCTTTGTCAAAGTTAGTTATATGTGCTATTGTGTTGAGAATATTTGACTGATACAGTTGCCTCTATAATTAGGAGTCTGTCACATTTCAATTATATATTCATACCACTTTTCCAAAGGTTTATAAATCAGATAAGCTCCCTCTGGGCTGAAATGTGCCATGATAATTAGTGTGAGGACAGTTTTGTTTGTGTACTCTTGTCCATTATATTGTTACAGGATTTTTATAGAAATAGTGGAGGCTTCTATGTGATTTCAAGTCTTTTAGAAAGACTTTTTTTCAACAAAAAAGGAGGACTGGTATTTTCGCAGTGTTGGTTAACCATCTTGTCATGGAAGACGTTGAGAGTTTTACCATTGGTTTCATTGTCACAACATCCTGGCAATTCTAAGTAGTTTCAAAAGATACTTGTAATATAAAAGTGTTATATTTCTTAATACTATCTCAATGAAATGTTGACAGGAAAAAAGGGGGATCAAATTTTCAAGTGTCATATTTGTGAACATCATTCTCAGTAGCAGTTCTTACTAAACAGACATAGTGTCAACGTATAATGTAAAACAGTTGGATAACTTGCAATTTCTTTTAATTAGAAATACATCTTTGGAGACTGTTTGCTGAGGAAGAACAAATAATGCTTTGAATTTAAAGCCTCCAGTAAGAGTCTTTAGGAAAGAACCATTAATGTGTTCAAGAAAAACCTTAAAACCATGCAGTGATGCACAGATGTGCTGTGAAATTCTTAAAATATGAGCTAACTTTAAGACGATCCTCACTGAATATTAAACAACCATGGAAACTAGTGCCCAGAAATAGCATTTTATTCTCTGTTCTTGGTGTGGGGGTGGAGTGCTAAGATCTTATTTTGTCAGAAAAGAGGCAGTTGTCAATTTTTTTTCAGACTAATTAATTTAGCTTTACATGTAAGTTAGACAACTGGATTTGTATTTATCAGTTGTTATGAGGTAGGGACCAGTGTTTTTAAGCCTGTGTCATGCAAATCAAAGACATTTTAAAGGTTTGCCTGTCTTTATCTATAAATACCAGAATTAATAAAGGAATAGCCTGTGTGGTATTTGCTTGTCCCAGCAAGCAATGCACTAGGGATGATTCTTTCTGCATGCAGCCCAGATGCATTCAGTGACATCCTTTCTCTCTGGGGACAGCATTTTACTGGCAATGCAGGGAGACCGGATAAATCAGTATGGGAAAAAGGTGTGGGGAGAAAACACAATCAAATGTACTGAAATCCTGTTTTCATGCTAGCAATCTAAACTGTGCAAGGTAAACTTTTTTGCGTCTCACTGCATGTAAGCCATATTTTCAATCAACAACATTTCACTTTCAGCAGATTGTCATTACTGTTAAGCATAGAAAATTTGTGAATGTAAAGGAAACCAGAGCAGGGGAGCTGTGAAGCTGTTTAGTTTAGCATTAGTTTTCTAGTAGGTCACATAAGTAGGACCTAATGCTGCCTTTCTCCTGGGCATAGCACAGTCTATTTTATATTTTATGTATTATATATTTTATATTTTATGTATTATATATTTTATATTTTTTCTAGTTGTCTAGTACTTGCTGAGCCAGTGTCTCTGCATGGTTTAAGAGATGTCCTGGGGTAAAGGGTGATGTCAATGGGCAGTTGGATGTAACCAGATTAGTTTGGTTGAAAGAAAAAGAACTCAAGTATTACAAGAGATGAATGATGCTAAAGTCTAGTCCTCCAGGCCAGAAAGTGAGCCCTGGTCTATTTGCTCTACTGAAACGGGCATAATCGACAATACTATAATCATAGAGCTAAATAGCGGATAGAATTAAGGAAGGAGAGGTGGAAGATCACTATTTAGAAATCAGTTTATTCAGGAGAGCACAAATGCATGTATTTATGCTTTCCAGGAAATCAGAATGTACTGAAGTCCCACTTAAATTTAAATACTGGCTTAAGTGTGCCATCTAAACTAAGACTTTTCTTTCAAGTCAAGTAATATTATAAGTACAATTAAATCTGTGCAATTCTGTTTAATTATAGAAATTAGGATTTCTCACGCAAGGCTTGCATTTCACCATGCCTAGGTTGTCTCTTTGTCCTTTAAAATACAAAAAGTTTTAAAATCACAGAGAAATACATACTTTGTACTACTCCCTGATACCCTGCTAATAAGCCGGAGGGAAAAAAATTGTTAATTTTAGTATTTTTTGTCTTTGGTTCTGCAACTGAGAATTTCTTCAGACTTCATTAATATAAGTACACTTTTATTTGCATTTAAGTACAGTAAAATATTTGTCTTCAGTATTTCAAACTTAGCTGTGGAAAGTTAAATTCTTAGGTGAATAATTACGTGGTTTGACTTTTATCTTTACAGTGTCCTCTTCCTGCCAGCTTCCAACAGTTGTCAATGAGCTTGTCTTTTTCAAAACTTCTTTGGATAAGTACCAGTAGCATTGCAAAATTTTCTTGCTAATATTCAGCCTCATTTCTTCGATTTAGACAAGTTGTTCTGGTTTTTTGGGTTTTTTTTAAATGCCCCACCATCACCCCTAGAGTGTGTGGGGTGTTCTATAAAGTTAGGGGGATGTTATAAGTTCTCGAAGTGCAAATCTCTCGTACCCGTGTGTGTGTGCACGTCTATATATGTAACACAGACTGCAATTTATTTCCAGAAGTTAAGTGGAAGTCTTCTCCTTCTATGTTCAATAATAAATGGAAAGAATCTTGATGGCAGCCAGTGACTGCATGATGAGAGCACCAAATAACTGAGCTGTCATCTGGACAGACAGGTTTCAGTTCTCCAAAATGAAGGTGATTGATAGGCTCTTCTTACATGCTTGATGGTATTTTAGCTCACAGGGATCAATTTATGGTGCCTCAGTCACCTCCACCTGAAGCAGTGACTCTGCTAGATGAGGTTGTGATGTGCTGATCTCCTTGGCTTCTGCAAACACATCCCTGTGAGAGACTTTTTTCCCAGCAGCTCTCAATTCAAGGATTTGGAGCAGGAAAACCCTTCCTTTCACCAGGCTTCAGTCAAAAAACAGAGGACTAAAGGCATCTTGATCTTTCATTTACCACTCTGAAAGTCATTTCACTTAGATGTTTCATTTCTAAAGTCTAAGAAAACTCTAGCAGCCTTGTTAGGGAACCCAGGTTCAGAGTTTTCCCTGAGAAGAGCTACCCCACAGCATCCTCCTGCAGCCCATCCTCTAGTGTAATACTGCAGCTTTTAACCAGATGTAGCATACATCTTCCTGTAGACATTATCTAGTGTATTCCCTCTAAAATGACAGTTTCCTTTCTGTTAGACGCTACTCAAATGGTGCAAATACTTCTGCTACTGTACTCTGCCACAGGGTTAGCAGAGCCTTATTTTAAGAATTTAATTAATTAAGAATTAATTAAGAAATTAATTTAAGAATTGCAAAATATTGATGATGAAAAGCCTTTCTCTGTGTACAATATTAAGCTCATTTGGGTTGCTAGTGCAAAGTTACAATTAACTTCTACTTCCCTTACATTTTTACAGTGAATGAGAAACATTTGGAGTAAAAATTGTTTTGATTACTAGGCATATTCACATTTCAAATATTTCAAAAAAGCACGATGTCTCTATGTTATAGTACTCTCTTCTGGTGTTATTTTTACTTACTACAATACTTACACTGTGTCTGTGGAGGACCGTGAGGCACCATTCATGTATTCTGTGTTCAGAACGCATAAATTAAACGTCTAGATTAAGCCAGTGGTCCTCTTGGTCACTAAAGTGAAACATTGGTTGTCACCAGTATTAGTAAGGCCAAAACTGAACAGGAAATGACAATGAAAAATGTTGCATTCCCAAAATTTTTTTCCAATCTTTTCTATTTTTATGTTTTCTTAAGGCATAGAGACATCTCTAGGAAGAGAGAATATTTTTTAGTATTGGTTAAAATATGTCACTTGATAGTAAAAGACACTAATGGGCACTGAGGTTAGCTTCACCTTGGTACTATTAACATCCCTTGAAGCATGAACAGCCAAAACAGCTGCTGAATACTTTGGTTGATAGGTTTTAGTCCTTGTTACACCTCTAGATACACCTCACATCCTTCTAAATGTCTAATTATTTTTTAAACAGCACAATATTTGTCCCTAGTATGCCAATCATGTTAGAAATTTTTCTGTTGTTGATCACAAAGCACAGTGTCCTGGACAGTGCAAAATGTTGTAGAGCAATAGAGAAACTCAGCAGTTCACATGGGAATAGTTTGGAATATCATGGGGAAAATGGGAATAAATAATATTTTATTTTATTTGACAGGACTTCACTAAACAGTTCACTTCCTAAATTTTGAGTTACAGTGTGTATATTGTACTTTAAAATTCACTGCACTGGTACTCCATGATAGAATACAATGATGAATATACTTAGGAAAGATTTCCTGGTTTTCTGTGAAGAAAGAATCAGGCATTGTGAAGCAGACTTACAATAGTAAATTCACATAAGAATAAAGTGACCCAAATGGCCATGACATAAGTTGCAACTGTATGCAGAGATGGAAGCACCTCCAGGAGCTGTTTTAGCGGAAGGAGGGTGATGCAAGCCACAGCTGCTGATAATACAGCCACATGGACACAGGCTTCAGACATAATTTGTGTTTCTGAACTACAAAAAATGGATGGCTGTACAGGTCTCGTGAGTACTAACATCTTCAAAAATATCTTACCAAATTATTGGAGGACAGGAATACCTCCCCCTTGAAAAAGAGACTGTGGGAGTTGGGATTGTTCAGTCTGGAGAAGGCAAGGCTGCGGGGATATTTTGTTGTCACTTTTTAATGATTAAAGGGGGCTTTTGACAATGTTGGACGAAGACTTTTTGTCATGGCCTGCAGCGATAGGACAAGGGGCAATGGTTGTAAACTAGTACAGGATAGATTTACATTAGATAGAAAGAAGAAATTTTTTATGATGAGGGTGGTGAGATGATAGAATGGATTACCCAGAAAAGCCATGCATGCCCCATCCACGGCAGTGTTCAAGGTCAGGTTGGATGGTCTTTAAGAACCCTGATCTCAAGAAAGACATCCCTGCCCATTTTGAAGGTCCTTTTTGTCCTAAATCATTTTATGATTTGATGATCTAGTAGTGACCTCTCATTTACTCATTACACTCGCTTAGTCTTACTTGTGAGCACTGCTGCTTAACTGCATTTTCAGCACGTGGGGACAACCAGCTGTTGTCACTTTAAGGCTGACATCATCTCAGGGTTCTCTGAGCTGTCACAGAAAGGATCTGCAGGGAGCAACCTAGTGGGAATGTCTCTAGTCAAATGCCTTGAGGACTGCTGACAGAAAAATAGCCAGCATCAGCCAGTTTCTGGCACCTAATAAATGCTCTCACCTGAAGATTAGCTATGAGACCTGTGGAGTCTGCTTTGCAACCAAATGAAAGAATATGAATAATTGGGCACCATTAGACTGTATTGCCAATGTATGCAAAAATGAAGTAACACAGAAGCACTGGGAAGATTTGCATTCCTATGCCACCCACTACAAAAAAGTCCAAGAAAAAGAAAGAAAAATCAAGAAAGGGAAATTAAAGTGCTGGATTTCATAAGGTTTCCAAGCTAGGACTAAAAGGGAAAACGCAAAGAGAAAAATTGTGGATCTCAGTAGATACTTTTTAAAGACTCATTTTCATTATTTTTTGCAAAGCTCAGGGTATAGATCAAAATACAACATTGTTTCCCCCCAGTTACAATTTGAAACATGGCATTGCAAATATTTTAGCACTTACAGAGCTTTAAAGCACCTCATTAATGCAGGGGGCAGAAGAGGAGAGCAGAAATATATCTGTTGCAGAAAGCATTTGAACAGAACAAGTCTAATTTCTATTTATGCAATATTCCAGAAAGCAAAGTTCTTGTTCGAGGGAAATAAAGTGAGAACTCTGACCATTTTAACTTTTAGCTTTAGCTACGGGAATGATGATACATGTAACAACCAAAGAACTCCACAGAAAACTATAACTTAACTAACTTCAATGTAAATTATATATTTGAACTGAGTTAGGAAAGCACTTAAAGTGGTGTTGTCTTAAGAGAACAATATTAGGTCATTATAAACCCAGCCCTGGAAATACTGAGAGAAGTGCTTACTGTTTTAGGCTCTCCAGAATTTTCAGTAATGGCAATCACGGTGGTAAACATTCTTCTTGGCACTAAAAGCTCCACATTTTCCCAGTAATGATGAATTTGTTCTAAGAGCATTGATACCACCACAGTGGTTTCCATATTAATTTGTTGGGAAAAGCTTTTAAAATATTTTTGGGGGAATTGAAGGGTTTTGCTAAAGGGCCTATGCGTGATCTGTATGTCTGCTTTACACTTGGGTGACAAGAGAAGGTCTGAAAGCCAGAAAGAGTCTATCTTCCCATAAAAAGATATCTCGAACTGTATCTATACAGATGTTTCTTGGAATAAGTTTGATCTTGCTATGATTTCACACTAACATTGATATACTTCTGTCTGTGTAGTTACTTTTCAAGTATACTGGACTGAATTCAGAATTTGACATTGTTTTTCCATCTCTGATGTGTGCTGCAGACTCTATTAATGTTTATGAACCACATCTGCTATTTAGGAAAACTACTCCCACAGATGTACAGGATCACTTCATACACAAAAGCTTGCCCAGATTTTCTAGTTCAACCACTCTGGGAAGAAATACGGAAACGCCTCCACCCCCAGTGTTTCACTTTTCCCATAAAAGTTGCAAAGCCAATTAGTGTAGGGATATATTGGATTTGTTTGTGTATTGTTTATCTTCCATTCTTCTGATGCTTCATGAGCTTCAGGAACAGCATCTGTATGGCATTTTTACGCTGTCTCTATTGGAAGGGGTTGGAGGCAGAATTTTACTCGTTATTTCTTCTGTGAGTCATTCTTCTACTGTCCAAGTTATTAAAAGCAAGAATGATACAATGAAAATAAGACTATAATTTCATTATGCAATTCTCCCTTAAATTTTGACTTTGGTCATTTAAGTAAAACCCACACATAAGTTCCTGTCATCATCTTCTGAAGTTTTCATGTTACACCTTTAGTAACTCAAAGGCGACCCATATTTTTGTTACACAATGTTGTTCCTTTAGTAGGTAATACCAGCAGTTGGGTAGTTGTCCAGAGAAAAGGATTTGGTCTCCATCATGATGTTTTACCTTTCTAATATGACTAAAAGGTTTTGCTCATACAAGCTTTTCAATAAATGCCTTTGCCTGTTTTATTAAATCTAAATATAGTTCAAGTGGTCTAAATGTATGCAGCTTTCACTCACATAAGAAAATGGACATCACATTTTAGCTACAGAAATGGACAAAAACTGCCAGTAGAATAAAAGAACTTCCACTTCATCTGGCATTGATGTTCCCTCCTATGGCCTTTTATAACATTAATTTGTTTATTGTTTTATAAAGAGAATAAATACAAAGATCTAAATTTTCATATCATGTAAATTGAAAAGAAACAATTCAATCACGTTTTTGAACAGCAATAAGCTTCTGATTGCAAGTCGCCCCGCTGTAGTGATATGTTACTTTATTGAGATATCTGGTTATTGGACAGATTTCAAACAAAAAAAAGAAAATCTTTCCCTGTACCTATTTCTCTGTGCTTCTGACATGTCAGATGCGAAGGAAACTTTACCAAAAATTCATTATTTAAGTTCTTTGCACAAGGAAGAATTGTCTATCTTCAGTTTGCAACCAAAATGGGAAATATCCATGGCAGGTACAAACGTTCGCAGATTGACTGCTGGCCGATGGATCATCCAAAACGTTCATGTAACACATCACAGGGGAATTTAAAACCAAATTATCCTGATATGTGCTTTCAACTTTGCAGGATACTGAAGATCTTTTACAACAAATAGAATTGATTTTGTAACCTAGAAATCTTAAGGTTATAAGAGATTATTGAGCAAAAGTACAACACATTATTTCTGCAGCAGAGTACACAAGTTTCAAAACTCTGTCTCACATATATCAAGTGTATGGCTTATATGAATTTCCTGATTAATGCTATAAGCCGTACATGTAATTTGCAGAATATAATGCTGGTGTTTTGTTCTACCGGTTGCACTATTCAGTGAAGATTTTCCAAAGACAAGGACTTTTACTAAGCTTATCAGGCACCCATGTGAAATGTTACAGTCCACTAGGTTACCTAACAGTAGCCTTGGTCTTCACTCAGAACAGTTTCTGGAGATTTTAGGATTTTGGAATACAAAAGTATGGAAATCAGACGTAATGTTCACAGTAAGAAAATAGTTATAAAGCTGGAAGTTGTACCTCAGTTCCTTGACTCCCTATAAAACAAAGTGAGCTTGCCTCCGACACACACTTACAAAATCACAGACATTTTCAGTGAGACTTCTCTCTGTTTGTCTAGCATTGCTATTTACAATGTTCCATCTGATGTTTTGTGTTACTTCCTTGTTACTAATTACCTGCAGCTTTCACCATATTCACATTCCCAAACATGTCTTTTTCTCTCTGTTTTCAACACCAAGATCTTATAAACACCTTGCTAAAAAATCCAGCATTTGAGTCAGCATTTGGTGCTCAGCCAATTTTAAAAGTTTAATAAATGGTTCACATTAAGCTGTTGTAACTTCACATGCAGCGCTTGCCATAGTCTGGAAGTAGCCCAAATCATTCAGTGCATAACTAATCCTTGTAAGTAGATGGACATAAAAACCTGGTGGAAAAAGAAAAAAAATACTACACAGATGTGTCTTTGGCAAAGCACATGGGAGCTTGTAGATACATTTTATAGAGTCGGGATTTACACTGAAGAAATGTGATACTTGGAAGAAGAATGTGTCCTCCTTTCCCCGGTCCTTCTGCATACATAGCCCCAAGGTAGGATGTGGATAAGTTCTCCTAGCCCACCAAGTCATCCACTGAAATCTGACGGTCTGCTTGCCTTGAAATAGGATGAGTGTTGGGTCTCTCAGAGAAGGGATCACTCTCTTATACACTGACTGAGTCTATCATTTTGTCATTGAAATATTACTCATCTCAGCTAAGTGTTAGACAGTAGAATCTACCCACAAAGATGAGATGAAACACCTCAACTATGCATAGCAATCCATATTCCATGCATAAATTCTTCTGTCTAATACGGGTCAGTCCTGGTCTCAGACAACAGAAACAGGTTGGCATTATATTTTGCTGTTAAATGTATGAAATTCCAAGGAAGAACTGGTCTGGACAACTCACTAGCCAGGGTGTTGCCCCTTCTGCAGGAAGGTCACAGGCATTGCCTCCACTTACACCTGCTGACACACATGTGCCAAGAGTATAAACTCTAAGACAAAAAGGTGTGGAAAGGTAAGTGGCTGTAGGTGCTACTGACTGTCAGCAAGACAGGTTGTATTGCAGATGGTGAATGGAATAGTCATTAAAAGCCCTTTGAGTGTTATTAAATGCAGTATGTAACTTGAGAACGCAGCTTACCATCACTCCATGTGCAGACCACCAATTCACTGCAGAGATAACAGAAATGGGGTCTTGGCTGAGCCACAGGCATGGATAGAGCATACTTCAAGGCACACACTGTGTGCTTTCCCCGGGAAATTGTGGATGGGTGGAAGATGCATAGCCATGTAGGGTAAGAATGCCAGTGCAGGACAAGGTAGAAGACAGCTCGGCTGAATTTCACATTATGAATCTCAGTAAACAAGTTGTGGGGATGAGAAGGGTATTATTTTGCAAATATAAAACCCTAGTCCAGAAAAGGTTTGACCACATGATTTACAAGGGCCAAACAATCCTAGTAAATACTCTAATTATAGCAATAAAGTAAAATCTGATTCATTTGAAGGAAAGGGGCCTTGGTTACATAATGAATGGATGTTTCTGATGCAAAGATATATTTATGGAGGTGAATAATCTGATATCAAAGCAATGATACTCTGATAAAGTACAGTATTTCTGCTGACAAATACATTTCACAAAAAAAAATCAAAGAAACATCTGTGAATAATATCAGAATTTTCTTTATGTTGCTTCCGTTTAAGGACCCTAAGTAAATTTTTGGTTGGAAGTGTGGATCTGCTGGAGGGTCAGGAGGCTCCAAAGGGATCTAAATAGGCTGGACCGCTGGGCTGAGACCAACGGGATGAGGTTTAACAAGGCCAAATGCCGGGTCCTGCACTTGGGGCACAACAACCCTGAGCAGCTCCAGACTAGGAGAAGTCTGGCTGGAAACTGCCTGGAGGAGAGGGACCTGGGAGTGTTGGTTGACAGTGACTGAACATGAGCCAGCAGTGGCCCAGGTGGCCAAGAAGGCCAATGGCATCTTGGCTTGGATCAGAAATGGCGTGACCAGCAGGTCCAGGGAGGTTCTTCTCCCTCTGGACTCGGCACTGGTGAGACCGCTCCTCGAATCCTGTGTTCAGTTCTGGGCCCCTCACCACAAGAAGGATGTTGAGGCTCTGGAGCGAGTCCAGAGAAGAGCAACAAAGCTGGTGAAGGGGCTGGAGAACAGGCCTTATGAGGAACGGCTGAGGGAGCTGGGGGTGTTTAGCCTGGAGAAGAGGAGGCTGAGGGGAGACCTCATTGCTCTCTACAACTGCCTGAAAGGAGGTTGTGGAGAGGAGGGAGCTGGGCTCTTCTCCCAAGTGACAGGGGACAGGACAAGAGAGAATGGCCTCCAGCTGTGCCAGGGGAGGTTTAGGCTGGACATCAGGAAAAGATTTTTCACAGAAAAGGTCATTAATCCCTGTCAGAGGCTGCCCAAGGAGGGGGTTGAGTCACCTTCCCAGGAGGGGTTTAAGGGACGGGTGGACGAGGTGCTGAGGGACATGGTTTAGTGCTTGATGGGAATGGTTGGACTCAATGACCCAGTGGATCTTTTACATCCTAGTGATTCTGTGATTCAAGGAAATAAATATGAAGTAGGTTTTTTGAGAATGTCTTCTGTTCTTTGAAATGTTCTTTCGTTATTTAGATATTTTGGAAAAACGACAAAGAAGTTGTAAAATATTTGTTTGTATTTATCAGTTAGTAAAACCTCCTTTCCTATAGTTTTCCTTTTTCTTGAGGAACTATTACACAAAATTAATTCACTGAACCAGTAAACCAGAAGCACATTTTTTAGATTGGGAGGAAAAAATGAAATACATGCTACTTTGCAAAGGGTTTATGCAAGGATTTTGATGGGAAGAATCATGACAGTGCTGTGTTTCTCTGTAAACCATATTAGCTCAAGTTCAGTGTGTTGAACACCCACAACTAATTTAGAGATTTAAATTATTTTTGGTGCATAATTTGAGATATGATTTAATAATTGTAATTCCAAACAGGAAAGTTTAAAACAATAGCTGCACAAAATCTGAGTTTTCAGGAATCATCACCCGATACAGTCGTGTGATAAATATTTGTCCATTTTTAATTTGTAATTAGTTTACAACCTTCCTGAATAACAGTCAACTGATCCTGAAAGCTACTCTTCTAAGTCATTAATCCTATAAGACCTTAACTAATTAACAAGGACATATGAGAGAAGTAAATATTACTAATGACTGTTAAGTAACTTACAAGCTCCATAAATGTGCAAAAGGAAAACAGATTTGTCAACTTGAGATACAGAATATTAGATATTTTTTTCTGTACTCAGTGAACCGTCTTTGCTTGTTTTCAGTAGTAAATTCTTAATTACCTGTTGCAGAATTGCATTTTAGGGTGAGGGAAGAGAAGACAAAGACAGAATAAGCTATTCTGACAGCAAATCAGCAGCCTGTCAAAAAAAAAAGTCATGATGGGAAGACATCCCTGTGTGAGACAAAGAAGTAGAAATGAGGCTGTAAACTGGGATCTCACCATCAGCAGGCTTTCATTTGCTCTCCTGGCAGAGGTCAGAGAAACTCTTGTGCTGGATAATCATAAGATGTCTCAGCAACTTAAAACTGAATGGATGCAGTGATGATGCAGGAAATGAGAGACCTGGAACCCAAGATATGGATAAAGCTGGAGTATTCAATGACTCTTTTGGCTCAGTCATCACAAGCAAGCACACTAGCCACCCCACTGAAGGTGCAGAAGGCAAAGGCAGACACTGGGGCAATGTAGGAGAGGACCAGATTTGAGATCATTTGAGGAAGCTGAAGATGTGCAAATTTGTAGGACCCAATGAGATGCATCCACAGGTCCTGAGACAAGTGGAAGGTGAAACTGCTAAACCACTATCCATCAGATTTGAGAAGTCATGGCAGAACAATTAATTTCTCACTGACTGGAAAAGGGGAAAAATAACCCTCATTTTTAAAAAGAGAAATAAAGAAGGCCTAGGAATCTATAGGCCAGTCAGTCTTACCTCTGTGCCTGGCAGGATCATGGAGCAGATCCTCCTGGAAACCATGCTAAGGTACATAAAAAACTACTATGTGGCAGGTGACATACAACATTGCTTCACAAAGGTTATCTTGTGCCTTCTCTGATGGGTTTACAGAGTTCTGGATAAGGGAACAGCAACCGATGTCATTTACCTGGACTTGTGCATAGCATTCAACATTATCCCACACAACAACCTTGTCTCTAAACTGAAGAGACGTGGATTTGATGGATGGACTGGAAAAGGAACTAGCTGGCTGTTTGCACTGGAAGAGTTGTGATCGATGGCTTGATTTCCAAGTGGAGACCAGTGACAAGTGGCACTTCTTAACAATAAACTCTAATTAACAATTAAAAAAGGTGGATCAGAAGCACAGGTCTAAGAATCAGCCTCCTCAGTCAGGAGATAGAAGTAGCCTTTTGGTGTACATGACAGCAAATAATCACAAAACAGTTCTAGTCCCTGGAGTATTGATGATCTCTCTATAATGCAAACAGTAAGTAATATTTCTTTATCCACGAAGAAGCCCTAGAGTGCACACGAACGTGGTGTACTTTGAAATTGAAATTTGCTATCCATTTCTTCAAAAATTTGGCCTAAAATATGCCAAAGAAATAATGGTGTGCTTGACAAATGATCTTTAATAACATTTTCTGTGGCTGTTCTTTTTCCAGCAACCTTTTCACATCTGATTAATATTCCTTCCTGTTTTCTGGTTCAGAACATTGCTTCTTTGAGCTGCAGTGGATCTAAATCTGAGAGAAAAAAAAAATAAAACCTTTAAATCCTAGGAAAAGTGACTATTATTTACATATCTTGGGTTTATTATGTAACTTGTCAAGACATGATAGAACCGTGTATTTGTTTTGTAGATGGTGCAAGAAAATGAAAGGGAGAAGAAGCTTAAGTTTTTCAAGCTAAACTTGCTTTGCAGGTAAACAGTTTGCAGCCGTCCCAAACACAGCAGGTCAAATATTCTTGGATTATGTTCAGCTCTCTATAAAAACACAAGAGTTCATTCAAAGTACTCTGTCAAAGAAAACAAAAGACAAATTCATTTAAAAGGCATCATAGACTTTTCCTTGATTAAAACCATCTATTAATAACCCACAGAAAATATTTAATCTGTTTTAGTAAAATACCTGATGCTTTTCCCCACTTAGGACATTAACAAGACTAATTCAAACATTTGTGGATTAGGCTAGTGTAATCTTTCAGTTACCCAGGAATGTCTTGGGCATAGTGGATATTCAACATGTATTATTTGGGGGCTAAAATGATGCATGGCTACAAAAGTCTTCTTGAGAGCCCCAGGGTTTGGTCTCACAAGTTTCTGAGATAGAGTCTAAATGGGAACGTCATGTCTAAGAACATATGGAGTTTTCATAAGAAATGTCCTGATCTATTTGTTAAAATAAAATCAAAGTGCTCTAAACACTGTACTTTGTACTGCAGTAATAGCAGAACTGCAGCCTCCAAACAGCCACAAACACACCCAAAGGTGTGATTGTTTATTTTCACATTGAAGGACTTGTTTGTTGATTTTGTTTTTTTTCCAGTGAGATGTATTATGGCTTGGGACAAAAATATGTGCTGGACATCATTGATGTTAGAAGTAAACCGCATATTTTTAGGAACCTGAGGAGCTGGGGACTGGTGTCATAAGCATGAAGAAAACAAAGAAGATAGTGATGAGGGAGAATCATAGAATAACCAAGTTGGAAGAGACCCACCGGATCATCGAGTCCAACCATTCCCATCAAGCACTAAACCATGTCCCTCAGCACCTCGTCCACCTGTCCATTAAACTCCTGCAGGGAAGGTAACTCAACCACATCCCTGGACAGCCCATTCCAGTGTCCAATGACCCTTTCTGTAAAAATTTTTTTCCTAATGTCCAGCCTGAACCTCCCCTGGCACAGCTGGAGGCCATTCTCTCTCGTCCTGTCCCCTGTTCCTTGGGAGAAGAGCCCAGCTCCCTCCTCTCCACAACCTCCTTTCAGGTAGCTGTAAAAAGCAATGAGGTCTTCCCTCAGCCTCCTCTTCTCCAGGCTAAACACCCCCAGCTCTCTCAGCCGTTCCTCATAAGGCCTGTTCTCCAGCCCCTTCACCAGCTTTGTTGCTCTTCTCTGGACTCACTCCAGAGCCTCAACATCCTTCTTGTGGTGAGGGGCCCAGAACTGAACACAGGATTTGAGGAGCAGTCTCACCAGTGCCGAGTCCAGAGGGAGAAGAACCTCCCTGGACCTGCTGGTCACGCCGTTTCTGATCCAAGCCAAGATGCTAAGCAGGTGATTCACTCCACGCAGGTGGTTTGGTTCACTCTAGGTCCAACAGGAGCTCAGAGTTGGAGTCAGGAGAGTTGGAGGAGGCCAGCAGGCTCCTCACAAGGGCAGCCAAGAGACCATCCCAACGACGCCAACACAGAGGTCAGACTGAGGTGCTGGTGCTTGTTTGGCCACCAGACCTTGCCTGCAGTGAGGTGCCATGGCTATTTAACACAGAGCCCAGAAGCAGAGCATCTCTGTCTGAGGGACATGGCAATTGATCGCTTTCACTAATGCTGATGAGTTTTTGGAGACACGAGTTAATCCACAGATCAATATCAGGTTTTCCGAGCTGGCAGCCAAGAATAAAAAACTCTTTTCTTTTTTAACTTGTGAGCTGAATAATTTTAATACGCAAATTGTTCACAGTATCTGCACACAAAATGTTATATCATTTTATCATCTCTTTCTGTGGACTGACTGTACCGTAGGGCAACCTTGCTCTTACACAGTTTGGATTTCCAATGACCGCTTTCCTCTTATGAAAAAAAAAAAAGGCACCTCTAGAAAGATTTAATTTTCCCAGGGTATTTTACTTCTACGCATCAGAACAGAAAGGGGTCCATATAAGATAACTTCTTCGGTAAAACAGTAGATGAGATGGAGTAACGAAAAAAAAGGAATGAATGCTTCCTTTTTTGGTCATCTATTTTGCTGG
Organism: Phaenicophaeus curvirostris; assembly: GCF_032191515.1. Classification (NCBI taxonomy): domain Eukaryota; kingdom Metazoa; phylum Chordata; class Aves; order Cuculiformes; family Cuculidae; genus Phaenicophaeus; species Phaenicophaeus curvirostris. The sequence goes on from NC_091431.1 coordinate 3,262,828, forward strand.
TGATCTGAAAGATTACAAGTAGCTGTAATAAAGGTATTAGTGGTGATTGTTGTCTCTGTTGTTTTGGACACCTGTACGAAATACGAAAAAGCACTGATAATGGAATACATTTACTTTTGATTTTGGCAGCTTTCTGTCACTTTCAGTTTAATCAGTCTTTGGAAACCTCCTGAAATGTGCTGGGATTTTTAAGAAAAAACAAAATTAAAAAATAATTTGCACAGAGAAAATAGACACACTGAATAAAGTAATGTTTATGCAAACTTCCAAAATGTAACTATGTCCACTGCAAACCTTTATAAATATTTATAGTACTAATTACAAAACTAGTTTGCCAGAGAGTAGGGTAACAAAATCTCATTAGAAAAATAGTAAATGTAGTAAATGATGTCTTAATATAGCTATGAACTAACATTGTGGTAACATGCAAAAGGCCCTACCTTAAATATTTTTAATATAAATTATCTGCTGAATGCTAAATGAAAAGAAAACACAATAGATATAAGCAGATATAAACTCTACATTTTAATATTTTACAAGGCTCAGCTAATATTTTCTATTACACTTTGTGAAGAGGCAGTCATGCATCATACTTCTACCTGCTCTGAGCTACAGTCAGACTATCCCAGCTTTGCATTAAAGTTTCTTTCTTCTGACTGCCACCACCATTAATCACTGGGATGAAAAAAAAAAATACACCACCAGCAAGGCTTGAACTGTGAAATACTGGCATTGGACTGAGTGCATTGGCTTGTTTATTTAACAACTAAAACGAATAACTTCCTTGACTCTGTCACTCCTTTACACAGATAGCCATTGATTTTTTTTCCCTCTGCTTTTGCTTTTAAGGAACTTTTGTTTCCTGCTGCACCAGATTTAATCCAGAACTTACTGGCATGAAAAGAATTTTCGTCTTCCATTTCAATGGGCACTGGAAAAGACTTAGATTGAGACTGCTCATATGTTTTAAAATAGTTTGTCTCATGCTTTTCTACCCTGCTATGATTCAGAAGTTTTTTCCTGCTACACTTGGTGGTGATGGAACCCTGTATAAAAGATAATATGACCATGTAAAACATAACATGTCTGTGGAAACTTTGATAAGGGCTCTGCTGTAAGTGTTTGAATTTAGCAGACATCAGCTCAAGATAGGCATTAATCACATTTCCACATGAGCATGTCAAGGACCACATTAATATTATTTTCAGTCCCTAGGCAGCTCCCAAGATTCCAAGGAGATGGAGAGGATTCTGGGATTTATTAAAAATAAACCAAATGGGAGGGTTGTATAACAGCATCTCCAGAAATGAGGAAGGCTGAAAGAGAATCAGTCCTTTAAGAGAATAGTAATACAGAGAAAGGACATTTGCATACTTTAAAATTGCATTTAAAACTTTTTAACATTCCCCTAAGAGTTCTTTACTCTTAACTCTTTATCTGGATATGCATTGGCCATAACTCTGTGTTAGGCTACATTTTTCCAGGGTAAGAAACCAGATGTTATGTAGTTTGCTGTCACTGTTTGCTGTGATGAAAAAGAGGTTTGTGTGTTGCAATAAATTAGGGGCAGCTTAAGGTCTTCACAGTTGTTGTTAAAGCTGTTTGTAATGCCCACACATGATCCCACTGAAACGCAGAGATTAAATCTCAGCCTCTCTTAGTCCATTACTTTGTGGACGGTGAAGATATGTGGTGCAGCTCAATGGTTCCAGTGGTTCAGGAGTGGTGCTACAGGAAGACACTTGCAGAGTCCTGTAGATTTCCCTTGCATCAGATTTCCCTGTGTCATAAATTTCCCCAGAAATCACAAATATTTTTGTTAGTCATTTTGTGGCACAGAAGGGAAAAAAAAAAGGCAGTTTCTGTTCAAACCTAAGTAAAGACAGCGTGCACACTTGTTTTCAAGGAAAGGTAAATGGGATAGAGCAGTCTGAAAGGGTTGAAAGAGCCATACCACAGGCTACTTGCTGGTCATTCAGCCACAAACATCCTTAGGTTGTGAGCCTTGCCTTATAATTATTGGAAAATATCAGAATAAGGTAGCGCAAAGGAATTGCAATGCTCCTTTAAGCCTTAGTGCCTCACTTTGCATGCGAAAAAAAAAAGCTGTTTGATGTAACAGGGGAAATTATTAGGATGCAACGTGTATTTTAGAAATTCATCTGTTGCTTTGGGAGCTCTGAGTACCTTAAGAATTACTAGAAGTAATTTTTATTAAGCTTGAGATATCTGAAAGTTTCTTTGCTTCCTTATTCTCCCCCATTTTTCAGCTTTCAATTCATTATGACAATCTGCATTTAGGCATTCTCATTACTTCAGTACTGCTCTGTAAATCCACAGACAAATCCTAGCAATTTTATGGTGGTTTATACTGCAATCAGCAATAGAGATAGCAGAAAAAGGTGTAGAATTGGCCGTTAAGGATGATTGAATGGTTAAAGTTATCACCCAAGCTGTGATGCTAGAAATCGATACTTGACATGGTGATTTCAAATCCAGTAGATAAAGACACAGTAATTGTGGTATCAAGTGCAAATACAAAGGACACTCCAGAATACTCTCCAGTGCCACACTGAGATTGTGCAGTGGGTGGTCAGGCTAAGGGAAATCTGAAGTTCAAATGCAAGGAAAAGGTGTGTAAAATGGTATGCTTTGTAAGAAGAGTGCATCTACAGATTTTGCACAATTCACCTTTCTGCAGCCTACCAGTTTTCTCATATATGAGCAAAAAACCTCTTGGTTTTGATTAGTAAAAGTGCCATTGTGCAGCCTTGTGGGTAGGACAGTACCCACATGCCTCATTGTGCCAAAGAAAAACATGAAAAGCTGATGCCCAAGCAGCAGACACCTCTTCACAGCTGCTCCTGAGCACTTGGCTCATTGTGCTCCCTTGCCTCTCCAGGAGCAGTCTGGTTCCTCTGATCTCTCTCTTTGGTTTTTTATCTTTGAATCTTAATGAATCTACCTATTTCTATTCACAGATTTGGGACTTAGTTGCCATAGTCGTGTCAGAGAGGTAAAAAAAGAAAGAAGAAGGCAAGGTAAATTCTAGTATTGAACCTTCCTAAGTCAGTGATTTTGAGGAAATGATCAGTGATTCTGCCGGCACCAATGGGTAGTTGCTAAGACCATATGAAAAATGGTGGAGCAGTATCTTTGCTATTTGAAACAAAAGAAGAAAATGGAAGGAAAAATAAGAAAACCAAAGGAAAAGTGCCTATATGCTATGCAACCCATAAAAATGTCTAAGAGGTGCTGCAAATTTTTAGGGCTCCACAATAAAAAAAAAAAAAAAATTGTTCAACAAAACTGGCTCCATTCTTTCTGAAGTGGCTGGTATTTAACAGCACAGTTTCTATTACTTTGCAGCATTGAACTTTTTCCATATTATAAAAGTCATTCTCCCCTCAGGCATGACTCACCAGTACCACTTCTCTTTGCGTAAATTTTGGATGGGAATTTTGAGAAACTGCTTGCATGAAGGCTTTGGCAAGAACCTGAAGTGATCCAACAATTCCTCATCTGTGCCCTGTCTCCCTGTACACTGCAGCTGTGAAGCACTTTTCCCATGACTAGAGGCTGCTGGTAGGAAAGAAGGATGCAAAGATCTTATGCTTTTGGGTTCAGATGCCCCTGTCTTAAGTTTTCCAAAATCAGCATGATTTTACAGGTACCCACACAGCCAAGATGCTGCCCAGTGGCAGTTGTATAGGTCGTATAAGTTGTGTTACAGTAAGAAACCAAATTGCTCCACAGTTCTAACGGCATAAAATCATGAAGAACTAGAGGGTTTGGGCTTGTTTTTCAGTTTCAAAAGAAATTAATGAGCGTGTTATCTTGCAAAGGCATTTCTTTTGACATAGTATCAGTGCTGTCTAGGGAAGAACTGAATTCTTTAAAGCTCGTTTTGTTTTGTCCTATATTTTTCCCCCAGTAGCAATCATTATTTCTCAGTATGAATTTTTAATTTTGATCCTTACAAGAAAAGTTTCAGATCTGCTTTTGGAGAAAACCCTTCATGCTAGTATCTTTGCTTGCATTAGGGAACATTACCAGCAAGGACTCAGCCAATATGATTTAACAGAAGCTCTGCTGATAAGACTGGATCACAAGGAAAAGACAAAAAAAAATTGCAAGAAGGCTTTACTTTCTCCCCTAAAGGTAAGCTTTTTTATCCTGTTGCTCTTACCTTTCTGATAGAAAGTAATGGAAAAATATCTCCAGCACAAATCTCCTACAGCCAATTCAGCTGCATACTTGCGTTTAGTGATGTCTGAGAAGTGATAGACTTTTTTTTCCCTCTTTTTATAAAGAAAATAAGATACTCCAGAGATGCATTTGCTGTTGATAAAAACAGAGTGATTAATTTACATGTGCAGCTGCCTCTGAGGCTGACAGTCATCCGCTTGACAGGATAGAACAGGCAGATCCACCATAAATGAATATTTCATAGCAAAACTTGGCTCTTTCTGCTCTTTCTGATAAACAGGGGAGAAGTGCTAGTGGCAGCACTGCCATAGGCCAACTTCTGGCAGAGCAAAGGATTTGCCCTAAGTGGCAATGAGCTTAGCAGCATGTAAATGGCCTTCGCTATACCAGTCTTTCTGATCTCTTCTCATATTTTAATGTTATTTTGGTTCTTCCACCATGTTGGCATGTATTTCCTTGAAGAAAATTATATGATGTTTGCAGTAATGATTGATGTGGTAAAAAATTTCTTAAGGTAGAGTGACAATTTTTTCTCCCAAAAAGACATGATAATCAAGATCTTTTCTTGGTTTTAGTTAAGGAAGTGGTTGCGTGACTAAGGGCAGTCATGAGACACGACTTGTCTACTAAGCATGAAACAGACAAGGTGTTTACCAACCATTTATAATTATGTATTTTCTATAGTTGGTTTATTTTCCATATTATTTGCATATCTTTTGTTCTTATATTAGCTATATTACTCCTTCAACTATATGACCAAAAACTTAGATTTTCTTAATAAATAATTAGAAGTTGACTAAAGTGTATACATAGGCACCTAGTTAAGAATGAATAACTGGACTTGTGAATAGGGAATGGGAGATACTTGGAAGGGAGATCTATCTTTTGAAGTCTTCTATTCCTCTGGTTACCAAATCTTACTGAACTACTGTAGAACCAATCACTATATTTCTCTTTGCATGCAACAAAGAACAAGAGAACAACTGCTTACTTCAAATTTTAAGTATCAAAATTATCCAGGAAATCAACACAAATCTCAGTAAAAGTAAGTGATACTTAAATCTCCTACATGGCATGTTGGATGTGAACCAACATTGGAGAAACTGTAACCAGTAGGCTATTTGCTTCTGATCTGTATATCTGTAAAACAAAGCATAGTATTTATTTATTTAACAGAACAACCAAGATGGAGTGATATAAAGATGTTCCATTAACTGAAAAACTAGGTATAACACAGTTTCTTTCAAATAATTAGGTCACAACTTTTTTAGCTTGATTCATTTTCCATCCATCTATTGTTCTCTCTAGAAAAATAAACCATGCAGTCAGATTTATGTGCTTATTACATAAAACTTAGAGACTCGCTGGTCGTCAGAGACACCTCTTACATTGTTTTGTCAATAAACAGAAACCCAACAAATTTAGCTGAAAGTTTAAGCGCTACTAAACCCTCAAAGAGGGGGCAAACCCAGCTCATGTAATTTGTAGAAGTCAACTGCTGTTTAAAGGAAACAAGAAACAAAGCTCTCTGTTTCCCCTATATTTTGCAACTTAATTGATTAGGTCCAGATTCTACTAGATTTCGTCAGGCAATTAAGATTTTAGTCCATGTGCAGTCACATACAGTTGAATAAAAATAAGGGGGAAGTATGGTATTAATCACTGCTAACAAGGATAGTAGGATCTGCTTTCATTGGTAATATAAATCAAAAGCACTGTGTGTTTAACGTATTGCAGTCCAGTAATCAAAAAAAAAGAAAGTATTATCCAGAAAGAAAAAATCTTTTCTCACTCTCATTCTCTCTCAATAACAGCATTTTCCTGTCTTCCGGTGAACACCAATTAAACAGGCATTCAGCACAAAATGAAAAGGAAAGGGAATTCATAAAGTTAAATAATTATATAGGAAGTTTCAACAACATAAATGTTGCTGCTTCTGGAGCTAGAAAAAGTGAATAAATCTTGCAGAGATTTATATTTTCTTATAGGTGGAACTATTGTTCTTTGACTTGTGTCTGAAGTACTATGCTTTTTGTTGAAAAAGTGTCTTCTATATATTATATACTTTCTTGCAGTAATTACGTACTTGGGCTCTAGGAACAGCAATATAAATATAGAAGTCTATATCACTTGCAGCAAATGCTGATGTTGCAGCACATAATTTTTCACATGTAAAGCAAAACTTATCTGGTTTTCCTAGGTACTCTTCCTAGGTACATTGTGAGATTAATTGTTTGCAGCTTTTCTGAACAGTTCTAAGTAGGGAGAAGTAAAAGAAGAGGCATTGGGTATTGTATTTTTTAAGATTCGTAGGATAATGTGGAGAAATGTCTCAGTATGCTTATTCAATACATCTACCACACCACCATTAATATCTAAAACTATTTTCAGGGAGAAAATAAACAGATATACCTGATACCTTTACTTTTGACTCTCCTTGCTGTTATGGTCTCCATCCTCTTAGCCACAAGGTGGGCTCCGTGCTGGCTCTGAAATGGCTCATGTGTAGTGAGAATGAGCTGCTCCATCTCTCTTACCCTTCCACCTTGTTCGTACATAGTTTTGTTCATAATGTAGTGGTGTTCACATATAGTTTTAAAAAAATAAGATCTGAACATATATACAAGATTCTCTCATTTTTTCCTTCATAGAAGTATAATGAGTAGAAACCCTTTTTTTGACTTTTTCCATCACACCTTCTGCAGGAGAGAGGGGCTTTCAGGTCAGAGCCAGCTATTTCAGGAAAAGATGTTGGCAATATCAGATCAGGTTTTCCACTAGTGAAGTCACACAGGTTATTGTGGAGGGAAATGCCTGTTAATAGGCAGATGTTGGTCTCAGAGCTCACCAGGGATTGCATTTAACTTAGAGAAAGCAAAAGTCTCAGAATTACATTTTTAAAAAATAGTATAAAGTTTTCAGAGTGAAATGTTAGACATTCTCCTACCCTTAGAGTATTATTAGCCAGAATATCATTGATTTCTTTGACAAAAGAATTGTGAAAACTGTAGTGAGAGCTGTAGTAGTGACGTATGGTAAGATAAGTTATGAGGGAAATGTAAATGTTTAAATACTGATTAAATGTTGAGAAGTAGCTGAAACATTTTGCATCTCCAGAAGTAGATAAAAATAGAGGAATGACTGCAAATTGATCTCAGGAAAATGTAAATTTGAAATTGTATTGTGCATCTAAGAAGGGTCAACTGGACTCTGAAACAAATTCTCAAGAAAGAAGACTGAAGCCTTAAACATGTGACTATAGCAGTGCAGAACATTTAGGAATATGGCAATGATGATGAGACGTTAATTTCCTGCATAACTTTTTTCTGTGGCTCCATGAACACATTCAAGAAATCTACAGTACCTAAAAATCTCCTGTACACCTTTGTCACACATAGAGGGGCCCTTGAAAACTTGTATGACTGTAAAATCACCCATATGTGCTTATTGTCTAAAATAGCAGCAAAAACCACAGGAATGGAAAAGAGCTCCTGAGTCTAGTCCATTTTTAATGCCAGAAAACACATCACATAATTTCATTCAGAAATGCGTGAAGCTCCATTTTGAAACTAATTAGATTTCGCCCCTCTGATTCGATCCAATAGCTGCTGTCCCAGAACCTCACTCTTCTCACGCATATCTTCATCTAATTTCAACCCATTTTTATTCATGACGGCTTACACTCATTTGTTCATGTGCCAGCAGCATTCTTTGGTTTAAATAGCTCTTCTCTTCCCTGGTATTTTTTGGAGAGGGCAATTATCTCCCTTTTTCTTCCCTGGTGTTGCTAGGCTAACCAAGCCAAGTGCATTTACTTTCCTCATATAAGATAGGCTCATCATTCCCCTGATCATTTTAGTAACACTGCTTGGCACTTTCTGCAGCTTGAGTTCATCTTTCTTGCATGTGGGTGATCAAAGTGTGCACAGCATTCCTGATGAGCTCTTCCTGATGTTTTATGTAGAAGTATTTATCGGTTCCCTGTTTTTAGTGGGAATACCTCACCTGATGCATTTGTTTTTTTCATGACCAAAGCAGCATTTGAGGCTCATAGTCATGCTGTGATTGATTAAAACACTAAATCTTTCTTTTTCTCTGCCACTTTCAGTTGATGAGTTCCTGGTTTACATCAGTGGGCCCTGTCATTAGTCTTTAAATGCGTGAGATGGCACTTTGTATGATTAAATTTTATCCCTTCTCAGTTGCCTCTGTTGACCAGGTCATTCAGTTCCTCCCACGTGATACTCTGATTTTCCTGAATATTAATGATGCCTCTCAAATTTGTACTATCAATAAATTTAATTATTACATACCTTTTTCTTGTTCTCAAGTCATTACTGCCTGAGATCAGTTTGTGCAAGTCTCTGAGGACACAATCAGTAGCTTAAGCCCAGCCCTGTCCATAAAGTCTATTTCCATTTCTCTTTTGCTTTCTTTTCTAATGCTTCCTGTGGTAATGACCATTTCCATCATCTTAACCTACATATTTCCTTTAAGATAATATTTTATGATACATTTTGTTGAAAGTAGGTAAAATAAGTCCATCACTCATTCTTTGTTCAAAAAATACATGTTATCAAAGGGGATATATTGCATGACTAAAACCATCCCTGGCAACCCTTTTGTGTTTTGCTATACTATTTAATTCAAATTATATTTCCTTATACTCATGTCTCTTTCTTTTAAAATTTGTTCAATAGCCCTATTCAAGGATGATCTTGGGCAGATTGTATCATGCTTGTCCTGAATACCTTTCCTTTGCACGGTTATCTTTACAACTGTAAAGTAAGATAGCATCTCTTTAAGCTGGAAGATCAATTATAAAATCTTTCTACTGGACCTAACATTATGGATGAGACCATATACACTCGAGGGACTTCATCTGCCACCTCAATCTGTGTGTGTTCACTTTCTATGTGTAGACATGGCAATTTCCTATTCTAAATATAATTCTGCTGGCAGTTTAGCATCATCCTTCTTAGTGGAAAATGAAGAAAAGGACACATGTCATTTTTGTCCCACATTTAAATCCCTTCCACATTGCATCCCAGACCCTGAATGTTATCCCTGCCCAATTTGTATTTCTGTAATAAGAAAATCTCCTACTCAGTTATCAGCTGAGAGGTTTGTGTGAGAGGTTTGTTAGCAAGACCTAACATGGTTTGATTGTTTTGGCTATTCTGACTTTATTATATGTCCCCTGCTCTCCAAAAGATAGCTGACAGTCTTTTTTTTTAACGAACAACCATCTGTTCTATTTCTTGAAGCTTTTAGTTTGTTTTCAGCATCTTTGACTGAGAGGAAGAAAGATATTCTTTGTCAGTAGAATATCAGATAATCTTTTTTAAGCCCAAGAGAACTTCCCTAAGGCAAATTCTTTATAAATTGCGATACTACAAGTATAAAAAGGCTCTCAAGAATGGAAGAGGCCTGAGGCCAGGATCTGTGTGCTCCAGAGAAAGGAGAGGTGACTGGGATGTTTTAAACGTTGTGAAGGAAGAAAATAACCTAGAGGGGAAGTGAGAGAAGGGGAGTGGAAGGTGGATAATAGAACATCTGGGTGTTAGCTGGGATCTTCCTCCACAGTTGACTCCTTGGAATGGAAAAAACTTATTGCAGTCATATACAATATTTTCACAAGGCCCTTAAAAAAAAAAGATTGTGTTTTCTCTGGCGTTTTTTTTTCCTCCTGTTTTTCTTTTCTACAATGTTCAGGTATCCGTTCTAGATATTTTAGTGGTACAGAACAAGATCTTCGAATGTAGCAATTTTGAAAGCAAAGAGACTGAGAGAAAAGAAAGGTAAAGCAAGAATAGTTGAAGCTTCTAGGGTGAGGGACAAGAAGAGTGGTACTAGAGAAAATAAGTATTTTATAAGCAAAGACAGGGGAGTGAAGTGATGCATAAATGAATGGATAAATGGAAAGGAGATAATCACAGTACCTGGAAAAAAAATACCTGCTGGTTTTAATATTTTGTTCTGTTTATGAAGAAACTCTTATGAAACTGATTTAAATTAAGATGAAAATGTGTTTCATCACTTTACTATCTGTATTTTCTCTGCTTTATTCAGATTTAGTAAGACTGTGCTGCACGGATAACTCACAACACATTGTTCTTTGGAGAGAGATGGATGCAGACGGGTTGTAGTGGAGCTTTTGTTGCTGCATGTCTAAATAACCTAAACAGCTGAGGCACTGGGCTGGGTGCTGCACCACGGATGATGGCCTCACTGACACAGGTGGCGGCACAGTGTCTATCGGGTGACTACAAAACTACAAAATGACAAATAGAAATACAGCAGAAATGTGGCAGTATAATGGAACGTATCTATAGAACCTGTAAACATAGAAGGTATTTTTATATTATGCATCTGTAATATAAATAAGGTGAGATACTGATCAGCTGCTGAATCAGTGGTAAAATTCTAATCACTGATGAAGTGGTTTTCTCCAAGAATTAAACTTTGTAGTCTTGCAGTTATAGTTGTTTGCTTTTCTTATTTAGTTTCCTACAGTTACAGTTCTAGGGTTAGAGAAAAACACTGGATGTTAGAAACTGGGTTTGTGCTCTATAACCTTGCTTGTAACTGAAAATAGAGAAGCAGATAATATGCAATTCCAGTTACACAGCAAAGACTGATGCAAGTTTTCTATAATTCTTAGTGTCATGTTCTGTTGCTGCAGGAGAAGGCGATGATTCAAATATTCTCATCCTGTTCTTATTTGCATTTCCTTGATCTAGTATGTGGAAGGATTGGCAAAGAGTTCTTCTTAGCTCTGTTTCATCATATGATGGGTAATCTCAAAGCAAAAGTTATGTTTGTATGTAAAATTTTATGGAGGAGGATAATGTTTTATAGGACAAACATTCAAAAGAAACATCTGAACATTTGAAAGATCCCATCTGATGGGGATCTTGAAGCTAAAAGAGGCAAAATAAAGAAACTTCTTATAATATATGTGGCACAGCATATTATTGATGAATATGCCCATTTAAATGTACAGGGAAATTACATCCTTACAGAAACTAGACTTCAACCTTACAGTGTTAAAATACATATTCTGGAAAACTTTTCCAACTGCTCCTATTTTCTCTATGTCCAGACGATGATGTGGGTATATTTAATAGTTACATTCTTACATGGGTTATTATTATTATTAAATAATAATAATTATTTAGATATGTGTCCATTAATTAAAATTACATAAAGAAACGATGTAAGCAACCTAGTTCATTCCCTTTTTTTAACTTTTGACACAGTCCACTGAATATCTACTGTTAAGAATAACTGCAGGGATCATTAATGCCCATCTGTAAAACAAGGACAGAAATAGTAATGGTTATATAAGTGAATGACAGCCTCAGCATTTATAAGAAGCATGAATCCCACGACCTTATAATCTATTTCAGAGAAACATTTAATAGAAATTACTGTCTTCCTGCACTGTATTTGCTTTGTCCTCACAATAAGTACAGCTGAGAAGTGATTTATCAGGGCTGTGTGTCGCCAACCGGATTTTAAAGGCAAGGACATAGTTTATGCACTTAAATCAGGAGACCAGACTACCTATGAGTCAGTAAGAGTAGCTTTCTGGACACAGTGATTTCTGCCATCTATTTTAGGCTCCTGCCTTGAAATGTCCTGTTTTGGGGCCCATCCCTTTCCACTGGCTACCAATGGACACAACTTATCTGCTACGTCTCCTGTGAAAATGACGCTTTCCCACTGCAACCCAGGATGAGGGTCTTCAGAATCACAGAATCATAGAATCACCAGGTTGGAAGAGACCCACTGGATCATCAAGTCCAACCATTCCTATCAACCACTAAACCATGCCCCTCAGGTAACAGAACTACCTTACATGGTCGTTGTTGTCCTACTTAAACAATGCTTTAAGTAACATTGTTTTATTTCAGGAAAATTGTAGAGTTTTTTTAATTTATTAATAGTCCAGAGCTGAACTGCCCTACCTTTTGTCCTCACTTTCATTCCTGAAAGTCTCCGCACCACCATCTCCAACAAGTGGCTTAGCCTCCTGACAGCCAGGTCAATTGCCACAACACACAGATATATGGTTTCTGTTTATATATATATTTTTTTTTTGTTGAGAGAGGAGAGGTATAGCACGACTTAATTCATAAAAGCAGAAGAAAACTCCCTCAAATAGGGCAGCAAGACCCTTATGTCTTCCTTAAGAGATGCCTCTTCCACCTAAGAAACTGTTTACTGGGTATATCTCCTGCCTTTTGAGCTAAAAGCCTCTTAAACTTGCTAGAAGGTTAAAGCATATGTGAGAAGGGGAATATGTGCTGATCATGGGACCTCCCTTGCTGAATAACAACCTGACCAACATTGTATGTGAGCCTGTAGGCTTGTGTGGCTGAAAAGAATAGCGCTAGATGTTGCTTTTAGGTACAGCTATAGCAACACTGCAGTCCTAAAGATTGTAACGAAATCAGAATTGGGAGAATAGGATGCTAATGTCCTGTTGGAAGGAGTGTTAAACTGATGCAGAGAGCTATCCCTTTGGTATATGTGTAAAAACTGCAGTCTAGGTATTCAGTATCCAAATAAATTACTCACAGAATGATTACTTGGAGCTGCACCAGATTTTGCCTAGTTAGCATTCATGAATATGACTGCCATAGCTCTGTTTGCAAGCCTGCATAAAAGCCCACAGAAATGAGAAAAAAGTCACAGCACCTTAGTGTGGCCATTCTCTCTGACCAAAGCAGTCCTATCCAGATTTCCCAGAACAAAGCTGCAGAGATATAATGAAGAGAGATTACAACGGCCGTGGAAATCAGGCACACAAGGTTTCAATGAAAAGGTCACGTGCAGCATAAAGAAAGTGCAGGAAGGGCTGCATGATTACTGTGAGATATATAGAAGATTCATGTGGTATCAATATTGCTGAGCATATAGAGACAGAGGATAAGGTAGCTAAAACTGCTGAAGGACATGGGTTAGTGTTTGGTAGGAACGGTTGGACTCAATGATCCGGTGGGTCTCTTCCAACCTGGTTGTTCTGTGATTCTGATTCTGTGAAACCAGCTGACATTTCTGATGAAGAAAACAAAACTGTTTGAAAGAAAATTTACATTTACTGATATCATCCACTTCTAAAGTAGGAAGTGCTACTCCCTTCCTTCATCCACTGCCTCCTACAAAAAACTGTCATCCCTTTAAGAGAGCAATGACTTCTTCTAAGACGTGCACTCCTCCCATGGCTGCCTATCAAATGTATCTTCTGAACACTGGCTGCAGGAAATTCAAAGACATTTATTCAGTCAATAAACTCTTATTAATACCCTTCAAAGTTTCTCCACAGCAAGGAGTACATATTAACTGTCTAAAGACATTAAGCTCCTTGTTGTATATAGTGAAAACTTTAGTAGCCATTCAAGGGACTGGAAAAAAACAGAAGTTGGAAGTCAAGACAGATTTTCATTAGCATAAGCTTAACTGTCAGGCATGGCTAGGGGGAGGATCAGAACAGAGTCTGCCAAAAGGGGCTCAACTCCTTTATAGACATTCTTACTGTACTTTTAAGGAAAACAATTTTTTTAAGTCTTGTCTAAGACTTCTGTAAGTCTTTCTTTTTAATTGTCAGAGGAAAAGAATGAAAAAAAGGGAAAATATTGGTTTGACTTCTTAAACTTTCTTTCTCTTCTCTGCCGTCTCAAATGGTTCTTCGAATTTGGATATTATAAAACTCTATTCTTGAACAGGAGTGGAAAGTAAGAAAAACTTAGTGAAATGTCTGGCTGAAGAATACAATAAATTATCTTTGGAAACTAGAATACTCCAAGAAGATTTTAGAAAGCGAGCAAGACAAACAGTAGCACAGAAACTGAAGTGTAGGATGTAGTCAAGGTCAATTCTAGTGTTTCTTTAGTGTTTGCCACATCCCACCCTGATGCCAGCACCCTGCAGGAAAAGATGTAGAATTTAATCTTGCTAATCACAGCTTCATTTCTTCATACCTCATTAAATCTTTTCCTGATATTTATAACACCAGATGATGGGATTGAATCAGAGAATGCATTTCCACCATCTCCACTGTGGCAGCCATCAGTAAAGCAAGGAAAGACATCTCTGAATGGGGGAAAGGCACATAGGAGGGGGTTAAAGAATATTTTAGGCTCTCAAGCCAATTGAAGGACTGCAGCAGGAACGTAAGCAATTTTGTTAGGAACTGCTTTTGTTTTTAATTTCACTTTCTCTGAGCAAAAACGTGTGTTTTCACATAGTATTCTGTAAGATAATACACTGTCAGGATTAAATAAAGGCAGAAAAGTACTTGATTCAGCTTCAGTGTTAAAAGTTTAATCACTGGAAATATTGTTTAAAACCAGTAGCCTAAATAAAAGAAAAGGACTTGTAATTGGAAGAAAATGAAAATTCACTGTCATCAAAGGCAAATATTAGGTGACGCTTTGAATACTGTGCCCATTTTTGAGCCCCCAGTTCAAGACAGCTGTTGAGAAAGTAGAAAGGAGTTGTAAAATCCCTTCTCTCCGATACAAGATCGAGTAGGGGTAGACACAGACTACAAACAATACTTTTGGAAACACCTTTTATTCATTAGCCTGTTGTTACTAATATTAGCCAACTAGTCAGGCACCACGTTAAGTTCTTCCCTCATGCAGCTGACTCACACATTTGCTCACAGTTGCCCTGTTGGAGCAGCACTGGGGAGGCCAACGTCAGCTACAGACTCACAAATGGAGCTTGTGCTGCCTTCTGTACAGCTGTCTGAAAAGTCCTCCAGAGACCCCTTGTTTCATCAGGTGCACATATAGCCCTACAGTCAACATCTGTGCATAGCAGTCACTGATTCCATGGCTGTGATCCAAGTTATACAGCCTGTCACTCATACCAGTACACACTGTTGACATTTGGCAAGTTTGGCTGGCTCTCAAGTTTATCAGTTCATAGAATCATAGAATCATAGAATCACCAGGTTGGAAGAGACCCACCGGATCATTGAGTCCAACCATTCCCATCGATCACTAAACCATGTCCCCCAGCACCTCACCCACCCGTCCCTTAAACCCCTGCAGGGAAGGTGACTCAATCCCCTCCCTGGGCAGCCTCTGCCAGCGCCCAATGACCCTTTCTATGAAAATTTTTTCCTAATGTCCAGCCTGAACCTCCCCTGGTGGAGCTTGAGGCCATTCTCTCTTGTCCTGTCCCCTGTCCCTTGGGAGAAGAGCCCAGCTCCCTCCTCTCCACAACCTCCTCTCAGGTAGTTGTAGAGAGCGATGAGGTCTCCCCTCAGCCTCCTCTTCTCCAGGCTAAACACCCCCAGCTCTCTCAGCCGTTCCTCATAAGGCCTGTTCTCCAGCCCCCTCACCAGCTTCGTTGCTCTTCTCTGGACTCGCTCCAGAGCCTCAACATCCTTCTTGTGGTGAGGGGCCCAGAACTGAACACAGGATTCGAGGAGCGGTCTCACCAGTGCCAAGTCCAGAGGGAGAAGAACCTCCCTGGACCTGCTGGCCACGCCGTTTCTGTTTCAATAAGACTTACAAACCCAGATCTTGTCAGCTATAGGTTTGTAGATTTGTAGAATGCTGTGGGTTGGAAAGGACCTTAAAAAATGATCTAGTTCCAACAATCCTTGGGGAGTTCCTGCATGCTTACCCCTCAGAAAGTATGTTCCTTTGCCTTGGCCTTCTTTTCACTGATAACTCCTTCCAAACCCACAGGTACTTACAGACCCCATTCCAACTAACTCAGGCAGAAGGACCCTTGATGGCAGAATGTCCATCATTGAAACAGATCATGCAGAATGGTTGTGGACTACCATCATTGGAGGTTTTCCTCATACAATGAGATCAAGCTACAGATAATCTGATATAATTTTGTCTACCATGCTTCTTCAATCTAGATGATCTACTGAATGCCCCACAGAGGTCAAATAAACATTTCTATGATACTACGAAATGTCTAAGCATCCATTCTTAACTGCTTTTTTTTGGAAGAGGACAGATTTCACTGTCTGGTGTTTTCCACGTGGGATAAACACCTGGCCAAGGCAAGTATCCCTCAAATAATGTGATCAAAGCTTGCATCAGAGCTAATGCATTTTGGAAAAATAGTTTTTGGCATAAGGTAATGTCTTCTGTGCTTAAGAAAAAAAAAAACAAACCAAACTTGAAATGGTGTCTTCAGTTGTAACTTAATGTATTTTGGATACTGGCATTCAAGTCAGCCATGAAACACTTCAGATAAGTCAATACACATAGAAACATGGGAAACTTTGATGATCTTTTTTAAATATGAAACCAGCCTTCTAATCAGCGAAATTTTAGTTCTTTACTTGACATTATAAAATGGATTGAAAATGAAATTCCTAACTTCAACCATTTTTTAAACTATGATTAAGAATCTACTTTTTTAACTAAGAACAGATACATCTGAAAGTGTTTTACTCAATTTTTCCTTCTACTTAAAGCTAGATGGCATTATTAATGTAAGAATTCAGCTGAGAATGAAACATAAATATAACCTCACCATTTGAGTTTCATTACAGAAATTTTGTTCATCCTTATGCAATCTTCTGCCAGGTGCTGGGAACAAAAAGGGCCAAGTCACTCTTCTTGTGGGCCCCTTCAAACACTTCAGTAATGCTGGCTCAGTACCCAAACAAGTCACCTCCTGAATGGCTCCTGCTGGGGCAAATCTTTCCCAGTCACAACTGAGTCCAAAGACAACTTTAAGGAGAGTAAGGAGGGTACCAATTGATTTGGGGAAGACAACAATTAGTAGATCAATAACAGTTCAGTTGGCTATCGTGGCAATCATCTTAGCTATGACCTTACTCTTTGTTAACAACTTGTGAATGTAAGCAGTGCTGATATTTGCTGAAGAGCCCTGCTCCTTTTCAGGGCCACTTGAGCCTGGGATGCTTGCACAGGAGGCTTTGTGAGCTTCCTATCAACTCCAGACTGAAGCTTTGCTGTGAAATACAGTCCCACTCTGCTGCTGCTCTACTCTGCTGTTAGCTGCGCAACACCTTGATAGCACCTCTATATCTCCAGCTGCCCTAGAGTATATCCAAGTAAAAGCAAATCAGCTGTGCACACAGAGGAAACCAGGCTGCAGTAACAATTTCAGGGAATATAGAATCATAGAATCATCAGCTTGGAAGAGACTCATGGGATCATCAGATCCAACCATTCCTATCAATCACTAAACCACGTCCCTCAGCGCCTCGTCCACCCGTCCCTTAAACTCCTCCAGGGAAGGTGACTCAACCACCTCCCTGGGCATGTTTATCATCTGCCACAGTTTAATAGAGAAGAGCAAGACAGTTATTATCTACTCTGGTTTTGCTTTCAAAAATCAAAAACAAGGGCATGTTTGCCCCAGTGGAGGCTTTCTGGTCCTGACTGCCCCTCCACAGTGTCTGGGTTTGGGGAGCAGAGTGTAGTGCCTCTTCCAACTTGGAATTAACAGCACTGTGGCAAAAGCCAAGTTCCACAGAAGCAGATACTTTTTCTCTGCTTTGGACTGCATAAGTCCTGCCCGAGTGGAGCAATTCCACTAGCCTCCTAAGTGTTAGCCTTGCGTTTTCACATGTACTTAACATCTGTCTCTACAGCATACAGTTAAATTTCTTTAGTTTTTATAAATGTTTCCCTGGTCAGAAATACCTTCTGAAAGTCTAATGCAACTGATTCTGCAAGATCTACTTTAGGAAACTATATTATTTTTAGTGAGAGAAAGGATTGAGTCCCATGTCCCAGTCATCAGATTCTTCCCACAGCTTGTTCTGCAAGCAGCTACAACAAGGTTTTCTATATAGATATCAGATAACAGATGTCAGGCTTAGTGAAGAAAATGATTAGAAAAAACATCTACACAATTGTTGAATCCTCACAGCTAAAATGATGAATGGCAGTGGCTGCAGTTTAAAGTGCTCTAGTCTTGACAGAGGAGAATGTTTTCTAAAGGAATGACTTTGTGTCAGGTTTTAGTTACTAAAATGAAAATATTTAATTTTGCAGTCTGAGTAACATGCAGAACAAAAGAAATCAATGTAATAAAGTTAATAATTTTGATTTTGTGACTCTCTTATTGAACAGTAATTTAGCTGAAAAGCAGATGTGCTCTGATTAGGTGTACAAATATAGAATTATATTGATTACAGGAGTGAAACTCTTTGAAGTGTTCCCTAAAGGAGACTGATGTATCTTTTAAGAGAAAAAGGTCTTATTAGCCTTTCCATTTGCACAGAGGTTGGTGAGTCAACATCTCAATAAATAACATACTTATTGACTTCCTTATGAAGTATCATCAAACCTGTGTGATGTTATGTTGAACAG
Organism: Phaenicophaeus curvirostris; assembly: GCF_032191515.1. Classification (NCBI taxonomy): domain Eukaryota; kingdom Metazoa; phylum Chordata; class Aves; order Cuculiformes; family Cuculidae; genus Phaenicophaeus; species Phaenicophaeus curvirostris. Next base: position 3,281,373 of record NC_091431.1, read on the forward strand.
CATTTACGGAAATGTACAGAATCAAAATTTGATTCTAGCTTATAGACATAAATCTTGTTAACTGCTGGAGACAGAAGCAACAAAGTGAACCGTGAAACACCTGAATTTGCATGAAGTCTGACCCTCAGGGATCTTTGCAAGCTTGCAACATCTTACACTAATACTCTGTTTATCATCCTTTCCTCTGTTCTAAAACAATGAAATAAAAATTTGTCCCTCAGCATCTCTTCCAACTGCTGCTTTTAGTGTACATGAATCAGTCTCTACTCACCCTCTAAGTCATAAAATCCCGTCTTATTTGACCTTCATCCTCTGTAATGGCCTGAAAAGTGTCTAAGGGTTCATCTGGTGCTGGTTGTCCCTTTAGTATGTTCAATACACAGAATCCCTTTGACTAATGCTTATGAAATCATTTTTTGTTTTCCTGTGGTAACTTTCTTCCCCCCTCCTTTTCCTGTGAACACTATGAGGAAAAGTTTGCAATAAAATGTAGTATTAGCAAAATTCTTCTTTACGAAGCTCATTCAGTATAGGTACAGAGAATCAATATTACAGTTTGGCTCCAGGTTTCCCAGGAAACATTGGAAGAAAAGTATATGCTCCATCCTATATTCCCATACTTATATACAGAAATTCTATTTGAAGCAGTTCTTAAAACAAATGACACAGTCAGCAAAGAGGTGGTTCACCTATTTGGCAACATCTCTGAAACTGAAAAGTCATTCCATAACCAGTAGAAACCCAAAGGTGGAGTTCTTTTGTTCACTGCAACAACTTCGAGTCACACAAAGAATATTTTTGTGGAGAGCGTGTATGGAAAGTTCTGTTATTATGCAGGTACAGGCAATGGGAGGAAGCTGACTGAGCCTGCGTCTGTTTTTTACTGAAACAACATGGCAGGTAAAGGAGAAAATCACTTTATCAGTATGGAGGATGAATGCAAGAGTCTAGGGAAGGCATCTGTACTCCCTCTTTAATCAGTGAACATACTTTTGTAGGATGATTTATCTGCCTAAGATGTATAAGCCTACATCTAGTCTGATTTTCCTTGAAGGAACTGAACTTGAGTCGCGATTTGTGATGGCTTGAACAACACAAATTTGTTTTCAAATCTTACATCTGATCACACATTGCATCTACAAAAATAGCATGCAATAGTTCAGTATCCATGATCACTTTTCGTCATAGAATCATAGCAAAATAGAATCACAGAATCACCAGGTTGGAAGAGACCCACCGGCTCATTGAGTCCAACCATTCCCATCGATCACTAAACCATGTCCCCCAGCACCTTACCCACCTGTCCCTTAAACCCCTGCAGGGAAGGTGAATCAATCCCCTCCCTGGGCAGCCTCTGCCAGTGCCCAATGACCCTTTCTGTGAAAATTTTTTCCTAATGTCCAACCTGAACCTCCCCTGGTGGAGCTTGAGGCCATTCCCTCTCGTCCTGTCCCCTGTCCCTTGGGAGAAGAGCCCAGCTCCCTCCTCTCCACAACCTCCTTTCAGGGAGTTGTAGAGAGCAATGAGGTCTCCCCTCAGCCTCCTCTTCTCCAGGCTAAACAATCCCAGCTCAGTCCCCTCTTTATCAAAACAATGAAGTGCTAACAAGGGTCTTTCTGACAGTGACATATAAGTGCCTAGATCAAATTCTTTTACAACATAATTCTTGCAACACAAGCTCAGGAGAAAATGTAGAATGATGCCTGTTACAACAGCATTACTCTTGTTGTAACTTATCACAAGTGACATAAGCCGAGAGACAGAGACAACACCTAATAGTCTTTGGTAATTCCTAATTCCTTTGTAAGAAAATCCTGGCTCCAGTTAAGAGTATAGCACCAAATAATTCTACAATGCATTTGCATTGGGCAAACTCTTACATTTTTTGGTGCCTTCTAAGGCAAAGTAGGAGACCAGAAGTCCAGCCAGACTAGAGGAGAGCAGTGAAAAATAACTAGATATTGATTTTAACTTAGTTTTCATAATATTTTAAATTTTTATATTTACTTATGCTCCTTTTTAAAAAAAAGTATGTGAAGTATAATTGGAAATCATTTTTGTAATTTATTTTCACTTTTCTTTCCAGAGAAGGTTAAGTTGTTCAGAACCTAGCTGCAGAATTGCAGAGAACTTCTAAGAACATTTAACCAAGCTTTCTTCTCAAAACAGCCTTATTGATGCTTTTTAATCAATAGAAGGATCTGAAAATGTATCAGACTTTTATTACACATTAGCTGAAGTTAGACTACCCATGATGGTTTTGATACAGATACTTTATTTTGCCTATACTTACTGTTACCGCTACAAATTGTGTGACATTAGTCTTAATATTTAAGGAGTGTGCTTTTAAAAATGTGGGGGCAGAGAAGTCTGGTGTTCTGACTAAAGCATGTTTGAATAGATAAAGGTTAGAATGCAAAACAGTCCAATGCAAAACATTTTGGAAGGCATTGTCTACCATGCTTCTTCAATCTAGATGATCTACTAAATGTCCCACAGAGGTCAAATCAACATTTCTATGATTCTATGAAATGTTTCACAGAAAACAGTGCATGCTGACCCGCTTTAAAGAACACAATTTTAAGAAAAAATTAAAAAAACCCCAGATATTATCTAAAAATCAAGCCCCTGTTTTAAGAATCTCAAGTTAAATCTCCAAAACCACGTTTCCAAAGTTAACTGCCATTGATCTCTCCTGAAAAAAGGCAGAAAACTATGAGTTGTACAGGTTTTGTTGAACTGGAAATACAAATTAATCATTCCTTGGTTTTGAAAGCCCTACAGTTCAAATAATCAAACCCACACACTCACTGCTCAAAATACAGATCTTGAATTCCAGCTGATTTCCTTTTCAGCAAAACACCTTTAGAATTACCTGGACACTCACTTTTTATAAGAACTAATAGAATTTGTGGAATACCTCAGCAGAGCAACCAAGCATATCAATTTAACTTTAAAGACATTAGAAGGTCCCTTGAAACCAGAGACTAAATAGTTTCTGGCTAAACGGTTGCACTGGTTTTTTTAACTGAATTCTTTGAGTTTTAAAGTAAGTGTTATCTGGAAGAAGAATGGTTGGACTCGATGATCCGGTGGGTCTCTTTCAACCTGATTATTCTATGATACTATGATTCAATGATTCTAAGAAACAGTAGTAGAATAAAACAGATTCTTAATGGAACAATTTATCAGTTTGTCCTTTGCCTTTACAGTTTAAAAAAGGATGCACTGTGTTTTATTTTGTGCTTTGTTTTGAGTTTATTTCATTTTTATTAATCTTTTGATGACTGGCTTGTGCTCATGTCATCTGAGCTATGTAGACAATGCAAATAAAAGGAAACCAGTACATATTATTGGCTCTCATCATAGATTATTTTGTTCGTTTGGAATGTTTTAGTGCACTTGGTATGACATATCAACAGAAAAATCCTATTCTCAAATACCACTTTCTACAATATTGATTTACATATAAGGAACTCTGCATATCTCGATTTTTCCCAAGCTTCATCTTTCCCAAACAAGTGCTGTCTTCCAGATATATTATGAAAAAAATTATTTCTATTAGGTTTTAGTTTGTCATGGAAATATAGGGAGTTTTCATACAGTGGATATTTATTCTCATGATTCATTTTACTTATATACAGACTATATTGAAATCAAAGGTATATTTTTGACGGACTTACTCCAGAATGTCTATGTTTTGCGGAATCAAGATCTTAACATTTGTTTAACATTTTTTGAAATGGAAATCCTTAAAAATATGCCATGATTTTGATATTCAGAAGGAATATCGTTCATATATTTTCATCTATAGCAGAGCATACGTAATCTCATTTTTTCTGATGGTTACTCAGGTGTTCCAAACTATTCACAGCTCACCAGATTGTGTGTTTTTCTCCTGTACACCACATATTATTGCCTAGGACTAAAACATCACACATGACCGAAGTAAAAATTCCTATTACTAGCACAATGTAGATCTTTCATTTTATAATACTCCCAGAAATCTTACAGTTCTGTAAATACTTAGACTGGGGTTCTTGGAAGCCTTTGAGAACCGATTTACAGTTGAAGCGGGTTGGAGAAAGCAGGTAAGTACTGCACCAGAGTCTAGGGGCTCTGGAAAGGAAGACCCATTAGCACCTGCTCCAACCCTAAGTTATTGCCAAGAAACCTCAAAAAAAATGAGGAGGTTTCTTAACAAATATTTTCAGGGTAAGGGTTGCTAGCTTTCCCAAATTTATTCTGTTCCCTCTCCTGCCATATTGTTTCCTCTATCTTTAAAGTTTACACTCATAATTTATGTGGGTTTGCTTCTCAAAAGAAATCAGGCAACTTACTCAGCCCAGTTTTCTGGGAGTGTGTTTTTCATGAACGAACTTCTCTCTTCTGCTGTTAGAAACACCATACATTTTATGTTACTACACTATTTTATATCATTGCTCTCATTTTTATTCCACATTAAGAGACTACACAAAATCTTTCTGAGATTGAAATCCTGAATGTTTTCTATTCCATTCTCAGTCTTTGCAGAAAGTTTGTTTTTTCTTCTTAGGCCTTCTTGGAATGACTTTTTTGCAGAATTTCCACCACAATATCATCCAAGAGAATTCTAGCTCAATGTAGAATGCGCAAATTACCTTTGAAGCCATACTAAACATAAGTCTCAGCCCTTGTGTCTTGGTGGGTTGTCCTTTGCTGATAAATCACTTTCAAAAAAAGCAACTGTTTCCAGCACTTTACTTGTCACACACGTGTTACTGGGGATTGAACAAAGAACAAAAGTCCATGAGATTATGGCAGGCTAAAATCTAATATCATGTTTCTGAGAGAAGGAAAAGCCTTATTTCATATGATTCATATTTTCCATTTTTCTTCGTGAAATTACCAAACCCACAGACCAAACACCTTGATAAAGAGGACCTCTGAAGGGTCTCCTTCTATTCCCATTGTGTTTCTACTGAAAATGCAGTAACCAGTCATGAGGGAATGCAATATTAGTAAATATATTTCCTACTTCCTTCAAAGTGATATGTTCATGGCTTTAACTTAGAACCAGAGAATCATAGAATCAACAGTTTGGAAAAGAACTTTGAGATCATCAACTCCAACCGTACCTTCCTCCTACTAAATCATATCCCCAAGCCCCTCATCTACACCTCCAGGAACGGCGATTCTACCGTCTCCCTGGGCAGCCTGTTCCAATGTTTGATAACCCTTTAAGTGAAGAAATTTTTTCCTAAGGTCCAATCTAAACTTATAAACTTCAAAATATGTTGAGTTTACGTTTTAGCTGCACCCTTTGACTACTCCATCTTCTGTTCCTGTGCCAAATGGCTCTTACTAGGGACTCTGCACTGCACTTTATCAGGCAAGCTGTCCCTCTCCTTCTGCCAGAGGTCTTAATAGGCTATGTTTGCTAATATTGGTCTCTCCAACATGCCAAATAGGGGTGAGATCCGTATCCTCACACAGTGTATTCTGTGCTTCCTCCTTAGGTGTGTTATTTGCATATTTCCAAATCCACTTCCCTAGAAAGGGAAGTATCTATGACTCTGTTCCTGCTGCTGCGTTTGACATAAGTGCTGCTCCTTCTGCACGTTCTTAGATACAGCAATTTGATATAAGCAGTGTATAAGTATGAAGCTATTATTTATGAAGTAGCACACAAAAGGCAGCTGATGGGTTCATCACGATTATACTTTCCACCCCAGTAAGACATCAGTGGAGATATTTTGCTGGGTGTTGGCTTCTTCCACAAAATCAGCCAATGCCCTAATTTTACACATAGGATTTTGTGAGGAAAGTGAGGAAAATGGAGATATGAAAATACAAGCTATCTACACTGAGAAGATAACCATGACTGAATTTGTGAAGGAAATTGGAAAAGAGGATGAGCAAGATTGGAGGTGAAATAGAACAGTATCTGAGATATTTATGAGGCCAACTAGCTACATAAAACCAAGCAAAAAAAGTGGGATAGTTGCAAACAGAATGACGTGTTTCAAAATACAGTAGCTGTGGTGACAGAAAGTAACCAGAGGATGTTATTTAGTGAAATATTTAAATGCACCACTCAAATTTAGGAAGAGGATTACTCCTTAATTTTTAAGGAGTAGCCAGGGAAAATGATGCAGTTAGTCAAAAGTTGAACCAGTGTTACTAAATTGGCTTTCTTTTTTCTCCTTGTTTTTCTTGCTTCTTTACATTCCTGGTCTCACTTGGATCTAGAGGGCAGAGGGACTGAAAGATTTCCCTCCTGTTGGTTTCCTGATCAAGCTAGCACTGAAAAGTAGAAGAAATTATTACAAAGGCTGTGCTAATGAGGCATGCAGCCTTAAGATTATTCTAAATCTGCTTCGATGCATCCAGAATACGCTTTTGAAAGTTCAGTTTTAGCTTGTGATATGCCACTTCACTTCTAGCGTACAAAAGCGATTTCTTTCTGCTGCCTTTTTCCCCCTCCTCTTTTTTCCCCTGCACTGCCCATTTTTCCCAAGAGCTTGTGAAATTCTCAAGGCTGGAGTAGGGGGGGAAATCTCTCTTTATCAACATATTTTGGAGGAAGAGTGATGATTGAAAGGAGCTGAAAAGTGCTCCTGTTCCTCGCTTTCAATAGAAGAACAGCACTGATGCCTTTTGCAGAAGATAAATCTCATTAAAAATATGACCTATATGGGCAGTATAAAGTTTTAATACTGTGTTTCTTATCAGGCTGCTTTGTGACTCATTTTTAATATTTCAAAAAACAAAAGTTCAAACAAGCTTTTGACAAATTCAGGTACCTTCATGCATTTCAATGAAAAGATTTGGTGCACAATTCTGTATTCTTTATGAACATAAATGACCTTTTCAATAATAACCTCAGAATTCAGACTGGTTTTTAATTACTCAAAAGGCTACCACAAATGTTAGAATAACAAGTCTGACATATTTGCATTTCTAAGGTATCTAAACCCTGATTTAAATATGCTGAGAACTGCCACATCACACGTTAATGATGTTTGTTGGGTTTTTTTAACAAGAAAGCAATCTATAAATCATGGAAGTAAAGTAAATTTAAGGAAAAAAAAGAGTAGTAATCAGCAGCCACATTTTTGGAATGGAAGTACCAGAATATACCCTAAGCTATCTGTGCATATTATGTCTGGCACTAGTCCGTGTGTGCTCTCTCTGTCATCGAGATCAATGCTTATTTATTGTTTTGAAAATGCTTCAAAACAGCTTTATATTTTGGCAGGCAAGGAGGCTTAGAGGTCTGAAGTCTTGAGAGGGCATGGAAATCCCACTGAAGGTGCTCAGATGCTGCAGCCTGGTAACGGGGATCTTTGTTTATCCTGGAAGCCCTAAGATGTATTTCACTAAAGATTGTATTTTGTCACTTTTTCATTTTAAGAGATCAGGAAGATGACTTGTATCTAAACCATGCTGAATTGTGTTCTTTCAAATGTTTCAATCCAGACTGGAAGGAAAGGACCCTTGAATCTCCTAGGTAGAGGCTGGCAGAATAATAAGAATTTTTATTTAAAAAGATTAATGTCTTTCTTCTGGAATAAAATATTGAGGGGAGAAAGGTCAAAGAGAAACTACAGGGATATCCATAACAGAGAATATACCTGAAAATCTAGAAACCTGCAACCAAGTCCCTGGTTCAAACCAGACGACAACTTTTTCTCTTGTTTTGCACTGAAAAACCACAGAAAACACAGAACTCATCAGGAATTTTTTACGCAGAACAAATTTTTCTTTCCAAAATAGAGTCCTGTGATATTTTTATTCTTCATGTGCCTGGGATACCATTATCACATTTTATTGTAGTCTGTTTAAATCAGAGTACAGAAGAGGCAAGGGTGGATATCTCCTGGCAGTGTTACGCTTGGAACTAGGATCTTATTCCCCCCTAGTACCATTGTGATAATTTTTCCTGCACTGTTAGTATTACACTTTGACAGGAAATTACTACTGTGTCTTAAGATTACCTGCTACCTTAGACTATCTGGATACCTCTTAGTAGATGAGTAGGTACTGCAGCTGATCCAAGAAAAAAAATATCATTATTCAAGGTGTTTCCTTGAGGCAAAATAGTCTGTTTATGTAACTGTTGCTTTAGAGCTTAAATGTATGGCTTAGAGTCTGAGATGGTGAATTAATCATTTTAATGTCTATAGAAATGCTGCCATAAACTTATACCATTTTTTTTCCAGTTTCTGCAGTTTTCCACTGTGAATATGTAGAAAAAATAATTGATAATAAATATCATGTATTTTGCAATATTTGCTTAAAAGCTCACTGTTCTAGCTAAAAATTTCCATCTAGCTCACTACTTTTTTTTTTACCAAAATAAACACAATGGGTTGGAGAGACAAAGATATGAATCACACTTTATAAGACACAGCAAACAAACCACTTTTTCTTTGTTTTCTTTAATACTATCAGCCCTCACTTATGCTTTAATTTGTTAGTCTTTCTACTGATTTCAGTGTGGTTCAGATCCATCAAAAAATCAGGAGGTTTCATCTGAAAAAAAAATGCTAATTTTAATTAGTTATAATTGATAAAAATAATTTGAGGACTTTAACAGTGCTACATGCTCAGTACATAAATATACTCAGTAAAACTACAAAAGGAAAGTCTATCAGGGAACAGAAGCATCAAAGCCACCAACAGCTGAGAAAAGGAAAGAGGGCAGAAAGCAGATGGCTATGACTGGATGAACTAATGTGAAGAAAATTCCAACTATATGGACAAGGACAAGGAGAAGGATAAGAAAATATATGTGCATGGGAAAATGGGTCTGAAACATTCTTGTTCTACACCCTAGAAACAGAAAAGTTGGGTTGTATCAAATGAAAAGAAATACTGAAAGATTAGGTAGAAGTAAGGGACCTGGGAATAATTTCTGAAATGCTGACATAGTCAAGAAAGTGTAACCATATATAAAGATCACAAAAAATGATTGAGGCTTGTCTATCCATACTATATATTTTCTGGAGGTTTCTTGTCCTCATTGTAAATATAGTTGGATGTTTATGATTGTTTTGGCCACAAAAAATGAAGATGTAAATATAGTGGTAGTGATTGAAGGAAATAGAAACTTCTAGTTATTTACTTATTTAATACATTAGTTGGAGGTAATGGCATGCTTTAAAAATAATATACTAGAATTGTGCATAAGCATAATGTTTCTCCCCAGGTGAGGATTTCCTTGGTATGGCTATGTTCCATTTATCTCCTATGATTGAGCTATGATTGAGCACACTTCAAAATTATTCTGGAAGCAGTGTAGTCGATAAAGACCTATCTGGCTTCTTTACCATCACCATCCCCCACAGATAAATTGTGTACCACACAACCCAGCTGAAAACTTTGGCAAACAGCTCTTGTAATTGTTGAATACATATAGGGCTGAGAACTCTGAACTCACATTAGTAGCTGAGAAAAAAATATCACAGCTTAGATTTATGGAAAAAGTATGAGACATCAAAGTGTGAGAATAAAACCAGAATTTCTGCTTTCCTTTTAGAGAATTAGCACTTCTGAAAAGCAAGCATTGTTCTTACTAAGCTATTTGTTGAGCCAGTGCATACACAAGTTGGAGGAGAAGGGAGTATTCACCGAAGTGGATGCCATACAGTTAGTTTCCAGAGTCTCCTTGTTGGCTCAGTGACAGAACAGAAGTTTTTCAGGGGATGATTCTGAGCCACAGCTTACATCAGATGTAGTAGGCTGGGCTAAAATTAGCCTCTGGGATTATTGCCCTTCCACTCACCATAATTTATCAAGTCATATTAGACTATGTACGTGGCCACCATGATACATTTCCAGGGATGCATTTATCTGGTAAAGTTTAATACACTTTCAGGAATTATTTTCTGTGGAAAAGGTCAAAGAAAACTCTTTCTGAAGTGCAGAGCAAGAGTCTTACAACAGGGACTGAGAACTCTATGGGGCAAAAAGGCATCTACAATAGAAAACTAAATCTCAAATGATACAATAAAAAAAAGATTTAAAGCCATTCTGGCTCTAGTACCATTATACAGCATTAATATCTACTGCTTCAAATCACTTCAAATCAAGCATCTTAACACTTCAGCTTAAGTTAAAAGTTTGTCTTGCTCCAAAGAACATATGAAATGGTAGATCAAAAAATATTAAAATGTAACATTTTAAATAGTGCTGAAACATAGGGCAGGCTAATGGTGTAGAGAGAATAAGGAAAAAGATTAGACTGAAAACCATTCCTCTCATCCTACCATACCTCTTTTTTTTTCTCCTCATGTAACTACTTATAATGATCCTGCTTGTCTGAAACTTGCAGCAGTGGATGGAGGTTTTGATTCACATTTTCATGCTGAACTACCCTTTTGTCCTTCAAGAATATCTGGTTTACTCAAACATTCCATAGAACTACTGCACGTTTCAGTCTTGAGATGACTTAAGCTCTACGATCAAGACCACTTGCATTCTCCATGCTGATAACCATTTTTTCAGAACAGAGTTTCAAATATATATATTAGAAAATGTGCATTTCAGGAGGCAAATATTTCTGAAAAATTTTAACTGTTAATTGTAGCCCATTTGTACAATTGCATACCAGTAAGTTTAGCTTACAGACTGAAGCAAAGTTTAGAAACCATAAATAAATACATAGGCATAGCAGGCAATGAGTGAATTCTGTATTCTGCTCAGAAAAGTAATAAAACCAATATTAGGGAAAAAAAAGACATAATTACAAAAAAATAGCCATTTATAAAGATTACATTCTGTAAAACTTGATCACCCACCCTGACATATGCTGGAAAGTTATCACGGCAAGCTGTAGGCAATCAGACTTACGGTGCATAGAAGATAATTTCTTAACCTAGATAAAAGAGACCCCCCACCATGGCAGGGGGTTTGGAATTAAATGATCTTTAAGGTCCCTTCCAACTCAAACTATTCTGTGGTTTTATGATTCTACGATTTAATTTTTTTTTTTAATTAAATTACCAGTTTGGCAAAGCAGAGGGCCAGTGTATAAATCTGCATTTGAGAAAATGTTGATATAATGAACATTTCCATCATAGATTCTCAGTACAACTTTCTTTTTATTTACAAGAATATGAAATACAACATAAGACAATCCATCTGAATTACTAAATAAGAATAAAGATAAAATAGATATATCTGCAGAGAAAAGCAGAGACAGAGCTGGAAAGAGATAATATATGCATCATTTGCCATATACATAATATGTCATGAACCTTAGTCCAAAATAAGACTTGAATAAACTAAGAAAAGATCAGTGGAAGCAGATTTTGGTGTCATTCATTAAGCTGAAGCTGTGAAACTGGTTCTTGTCAGAAAGCTGGTACAATTTAGAGGGAAAGCAGGAGAGAATAGGAATTTTTCTTCATTTGTCAACCATCCACGTAACTTGCATTCACTTTGTCAAAGTAAGTTTACAGTCAATTTTGGATCTGAGGATTTTGCACAGCTGGCTGAAAACAAAAAGTAAAACTGGAAGCAGTTATAAAAGAGAGTAGCAAAACCAGGGGAAAATCAGTGGGAAGGATGGGAAGGATTTTCAGACTGTGAATTTTTACAGAAATATTAATGCATTTTCCTTCAGATAGAATCCTGAAAGGACATTATAGGTATCATATAAATGGTGAAGATTCAGTTTTCTTTGAACTGAAAAGCAACTGCTGCTGATAAGCTTATTTCATATGAGCAGAAATTGATGATTTTTCTTATTTATTTTTGATTACCACAATGTCAGATATAATCTAGATTTCACTTTCTGTCCTAAACTATACTTCTAAAATCTTGAGTATACCAGTGCTAAAGTAATTTGGACAGTTGATATAAGCATTTGGTATCACTATAATTATCAACAATTAACAATATATCATATTAACTTTGCTTAATATTAATTGTATTAACATGGATATGAAATATATTTAATATTAACGTTAGTAACATTACACACAAATTTACTTTCAAAATATACCAGAATTCCACATCTCTGGCAAACAAAAGCACATTATGAAATACAAGCTGAACTTTGAATTAAAAAAAAAAACCCCAATGCAGGAAGAAAAACTACCTGACTAAAGGATAACGGCAAAAAACATACTATGGATATCAAGAAAGAACTGTTTCTACATGCCAGAAAAATACGTGGGCCTGTGAGATGTCAGTGGATAATAAAAATAAATGTTCCTCATAAATAAAACTGAGCAGAATGCTTGTGAAATAATTCTTAAGTGCATTTTTCTGTACATGTCTATAAAAAACTACATATGATTAATACAATAGAACAACACATGCAGGCAGCTCTTAATTTTTCATCTAAATGTCTGCAGACATCGAACAGTAATAATCTGAAATAAGGGCAGTAAGATGTGTATAAATTTTCCCAGCAGACATTTACCATATCTCAGTATTATAATCATACAGATAAAAGCTTTTGAGTTAAAGAGAGACTTTGTCAAGTTCTCCATTAAAGAGTCCTCTGGTAAAGATGAAGGCATTTCGTAAATATGATGAAAGAAATAAAAACTGTATTTCTTAGCCTAAATAATTATGAACAAATGTAAAAGCTTAACCAAATCATGTCCCAAGCTGTGTGTGCACTCACAATATAACTACTGGCTAGGGTATATCTCATCTTGGAACACATATTAATGACACATCAGGAGCTTCAGAATTGAAGCAAAACCAAGATGTTGTTATGAAGACTCACATCACAAGAGAAAGTATAAAAGCAGTTTGTTTCCATTTGGAAGTTGTAAAAGCGGATATTCCTGTAGCATAGGCGAGAAGACCACCTAGCTCAATATGCTCTGCCTAAGCCTGTGGCAAATGCTTCAAAGGAAATGTAAAGGAGTTTTTCATGAGTCAGAATTTCAAAATCCTACTTGCCCAAAGGAGTCCTTTCTTCCTAGGCTACATCACTTCATGGTGAGCTCATGCCCTGGAGCATTATTGTATATTATTATTTCTATTAAAGCAGTAAAGTATAATTTTAATATCTTTTCTAACCAGGGTAACATTTCTAGTGATATGAACAACATTTTTTCACTTCTACTAAACAGTTACCCGCAAGGCTATCCTGAGGTAATGAGTTTGTGGATAATTACAAGTTGTCTGAAAAAATCCTTTCTGTACATATTGGTTTATTTCCTCCAGACAGAAATTTGTGCATATTTTCTCCCAGACGTTTTGCTGTCTTTGAAGTATCCACCTCTATTGCTTCCCACTCATTCTTTTCTGACTTTCGGTAGCTCTTCCAGCCCTCATTAGAGGAAATTTGCAGGCAGAGAGAGAAGATGTAAGACTGGGGCATCCTGCAAGCATGGACCTCTGTGTATCTTCTCATTCATATGCTCTGAATATGACCAGGAGATAACAGAAAGTGTGGTAAGTATCCTAACAGGTTGTGTTATCTTTCTAATAGCCTATTTATCATTTACTTAATAATAAGTCAATTAATACATCATATTGAATCTTGTTTCCATTTTATGTCTTAAGGGTAAGTTCAATCCAGAGGAAGAAGTAATTCCAATGACTAGATCAAAATTACACGTGCTAAAAAATAGTCTCAATTTCATTTCATTGACTACCATTTTCAACTCTTTGTGGAAGCTTTTACGTTTTAAATGTTTCACACCACAAGTCAGTACACAGGGTTACCTTTCAGACTTTTAATTAACTGAATGTAAGCATACCTAGAAGAAAAAAACATCCAAAAACTACCTAACAAGTCATAAAACTGAGTATATCTGAAGATTGACCCTAGAAAATTGGCTCTTGATGGCTGTATGTAGTCACAAAGTATTTCTATAGCATTAGACAATTTCATTGAGGGTTTGTAAAAAGCATATTTTTGCACCATTGTAAGAATAGCCTACCTCTAAAAAAAGTCAGTTTGATTAATTACTTGGTCTAAAGAGAAGTACATAAAATTCATTAATATTTTTCCCCTTGCAGTTTCAGCAATCACTTCTAGGATAGTCCTAATACTTGAACAACATTCATATTCACTAAATACAGTCTCTGTGCCTGTGGTTAGACATACACAGACTCTCATAACATTCCCCAGCTGAGCACGCTGTGCCATTCTTTCACAAATTTCCTGTAGATACAGAATAATACTCAGAATAACAATCTTAGAATTCTCACTATTCCTGAGGTTCAGAAACAAAGCTAATCCAATGGCACATCATAGTATGTTTCCATGTCAAATTAAAATATGTTGAACTTGCATTCACTCAGCCAGTAGCTGAGTGTGCTTTAGCCAAGACTTAAAAAAAACCCCCATAACTATCCAAACAGTGTATTTGTGACTTTGTAACATTCATATAGAACCAAAGAACTCACACAACTAATAGAGTTACGATTTAGAACAGTGATTTAGAATGCAATGCAGAGGAAGGTGAGTATTGTCGTAGCTGAATGATGTACAGAGAGGGAGTAAAGACATTATTTAGCATCAAAATTGAGGTTTAAAAAATTTTATTTCAACAGCAATTGTCACATTTCATGGAAGTCCTCATTAACAAATTAGACCAAATTCTGCTTTCAGGTGGAATTGATACATAAAGTTTGCAAAAACAGAACCCAGGGACTTAATTACTTCCTGATGAGTGGTAAATCCCATTGCATGCCACAATATAATTTTACGGAATATGGAGCAGCAGCTCAGTGCACAAAACCAAAACAAAGTTATGCTTATAAAGAATTTCAAGAATCAGCTTAAAATACATAATCAGGAGGATAACGTATATGCATTAATGAAAAAAGGAGTGATTTGGGTTTTTTTTTTATAGTTGAGTAGTTCTGATATTTTAATGTGTTCCAGATTACATCATATCCTCTGAACAGCCTGTGACGGATATACATGTGTCTGTGTCCTCTCAGGTTTACTGATACTGTAAAAGTAATTTTTAAATATGACGAATCTTCTCCAAATAAACTTCACAGCAACTATTTATTCTTGTGCAGAAATGCCTTGTTCACATGTATAACTTGTTATAATAAGATACCTTTTTCCTGAGTGATAAAAAAAATGGTTTTGAGTAGGCAAAAAAAGAAACACTGAAATTAAAAGGTTAAAAAAGCGACTTTCTGTGTTAAAAAATAGGTTTGTCCAAGACCAGAATCTTGTTTCAAAATTAAAGACGATTGACTCTGTAAAGAATAATTTGCTTGGAAATTATCTGTGGTTAATCCATGACATCTTTTTATTCATAAAACTAAATTATATTCTATTAGCTCTATATTTATCTACTACTTTGAAAAAAATGCTGGATCATCTATTCTGAGCCAATAGACTGCCTGATTAGAACTAGATTATTATCAGTTATTGGAAACATTTGCTTTCCATCTGACTGTTAAATGTGAGCACGCTTTGATTTTTTGTTTCTGTTTCCTTTCTCCTCTGCAGTTATTTTGCTCACCTGCACTCCTTGCATCAATGTTGTTATACACTATGTCTGTGAAAAAATAATTCATTATTTTTCATAGACTTAAGGAGACAAGTGACACCTGGCAATGCTGTGCTTATGTAAACTTCTGGGGTGTGAGGGGACCGTTAACACTTTGTGGTCACTGCACAAATTCTCTGCAAGTGTTACATTTATTAATAACACTAGAAGTAGAATGCCTGCTAAGTATCACAGAATCACAGAACTATTTGTGTTGGAAAAGGCTTTACAAATCATTCGGTCCAACTGTAAACCTAACTCTGCCAACCCCATCACTAAACCCTGTCCCCAAGTGCCACATCTACGCATCTTTTAAATACCTTCATGGATGATGACCCTACCACTGCCTTGGGCAGACTGTTCCAATGCTGGAGCAGCAAAATAATATTTCCTAGTATCCAATCCAAACCTCCTCTGGTGCACCCTGAGGCCATTTCTTCTCGTCCACTTGTTACATCAGAGAAGAGACCGACATCTGCCTCACTACAGTTTCCATTCAGGTATCTGTAAAAAGCAATAAGGTCTTCCCTCAGCCGCTGTTTCTCCAGGCTAAACCAGCTCAGCTCTCTCAGCCGCTCCTCATAAGATTTGTGCTCCAAACCCTTCCCCAGCTCAGTTGCCCTTCTCTGGACTCACTTAGAATCATAGAATAATAGAATCATAGAATCATAGAATCACCAGGTTGGAAGAGACCCACCGGATCATCGAGTCCAACCATCCCCATCAAACACTAAACCATGTCCCTCAGCACCTCATCCACCCCTCCCTTAAACCCCTCCAGGGAAGGTGAATCAACCCCCTCCCTGGGCAGCCTCTGACACTGCCCAGTGACCCTTTCCATGAAAAATTTCATCCTGATGTCCAGCCTGAACCTCCCCTGGTGGAGCTTGTGGCCATTCCCTCTCGTCTTGTCCCTTGTCACTTGGGAGAAGAGCCAAGCTCCCTCCTCTCCACAACCTCCTTTCAGGGAGTTGGAGAGAGCAATGAGGTCTCCCCTCAGCCTCCTCTTCTCCAGGCTAAACAACCCCAGCTCTCTCAGCCGTTCCTCATAAGGCCTGTTCTCCAGCCCCTTCACCAGCTTTGTTGCTCTTCTCTGGACTCTCTCCAGAGCCTCAACATCCTTCTTGTGGTGAGGGGCCCAGAACTGAACACAGGATTCGAGGAGCGGTCTCACCAGTGCCAAGTCCAGAGGGAGAAGAACCTCCCTGGACCTCCTAGTCACAACGTTTCTGATACTTCAGCCACTCTTGCTGGTAGTGAGGGGCCCAAAACTGAACATGGTATTTCAGGTGCAGCCTTACCAGTGCTGAGTACAGGCAGCTCCCTTCCCGTGTTAACCATTCTATTTCTGATACAAACCAGGATGCTGCTGACCTTCTTGCCCACCTGGGCACTGCTGGCTCACATTCAGCTAGTTATTGACCAACATCTGCAGGTCCCTTTCTGCCAGGCAGCTTTCCTGCCACTGTTCCCCAAGCCTGCACTATTGCATGGGGTTGTTATGACCCAAGTGCAGGACCCACCGCTTTACCTTGTTGAATTCCTTACAGTTGTACTTGGTCCATCAATCCAGCCGGTCCAGACCCCTCTGTAGAACCTTTCTACCCTGAAGGAGATCAATAGTCTCACCCAGTTTGGTGTCCTCTGCAAACTTACTGAGAGTTCACTCTATCTCTTTATCCAGATCATGAACCCTCAAGAGCACAAGTTATGCCTGGCCTCCAACTGAATTTAACTGCATTCATCACAACTCTGGGCTCAACCATCCAGACATCTTTTTTTTACCCAGTGAAAAGTAAAAGCCATGAACAGCCAGTTATTTTCAGGAGAATGTTATGGAGAAAAGTGTCCAAGTCTTTCCTAAAACCTAGGTAGACAACATCCACAGCCTTTCCTTCATCTACTAAGTGGGTCACCTTGTCATAGCAAGAGATTAAGTCAGTCAGTCAGGACCTGCCTTTAGTAAACCCATGCTGTCCGGACCTTATCCCGTGGTTGTCCTGTAAGTGTATCATCTTCCCTAGCACCAAGGTCAGACCTGTAGTTCCCTGGATCCTACTTCTGGCCTGTCCTGTAGATGGGCATCATGTTTACTACCAGTCAAATGGGACCTTCCCAGTTAGCCAGAACTACTGATTAATGGTTGAAAGTGACTGTCAGCTCCTTCAGTACTCATGGGTGGATATTATCAAGTGCCATAGACTTGTGTGTGTGGAGGTGGAGTAGCAGGTTACTAACCATTTTGCTCTTGGATTGCAGGGGCTTCTTTCTGGTTCTTGGTGCCTTCTTCCAGGTCCGTGGGCTAGTTGCCCAGAAAATAACTGGTCTTACTGTTAAAGATTGAGGCAAAGAAGGCATTAAATATTTCATCCTTTTTCTTCTTCTTTGTCATTGTTTCCCCTCTTGTCCACTGAAGGATGAAGATTCTCCTTAGCTCTCATTTTGCTGGTGATAGATTTATAGAAACATTTTTTATTGTCCTTTACCTCAGTAGCCAGATTCAGTTTAAGACTAAGCTTTGGCCCTTGCTTTGGCCCTTCTGATTTTCTCCCTACATAACCTCACAACATAGAGTACTACAGATCTGAATGGTTTCATCTAAGTAGTTGATTGGGTTTTCCTCCCAGAATATCTTACAGAACCCTATTTGCACCAGAACGTACACTTGCACGGAGGACTTCAGGGACAAAAATGCAAATTAGTACTACACAATAGGAAAAGTCACATTCAAAGGAGCAGGAGAAAAGTTAAACTTTATCAAACAGCCTGCCAGAGACAAAATGAAAGCAGGATTGTGTAATGCGGCAATAAATAACTTAGATCTCAATATGACCTCTTTGTGGAGTCAATACTGATGTTTACTGATGTTTTACCCAGCACCCCAAGGGCAATCATTCTACATTTAAATCAAATTCAAGAGCACCTGCAAAGGCACAAAGTATACCAAACCCATGGAATGAATTTTCTAGCCTTCTTCCTGGTTACTCTTCTGCTATCACATCATAACCTAAACCTGCCAGGCTCTGTTAATTTTTTCATTAGTGCAAGGACATTTCTGTCAAAGAAACATGATGTTGTAAAGCTCACTGCACTTAAGACTCACTCTATGAGCAAAAGCAATGAAGTTAAACCTAAATATCTGGGACGTATATTTCTGCATTACAAAGAAGAAGAGGTTTATTATTCAAGATGTCTTTGATGGTCCACCTTTACGTGCTGGAAAGAGGCCAAGAGAGGAAGGCATAGTAATATATTGGACTTGGACAAGTTCAGGATGTTCTGAGTCACCTCAGCCAAGAAGGAAAAGACAAGATTTTATTGAAATGATAGCTTCTAACCCTTGCAGTGTGGGTTAGCAAGGGTGGCCAGCCCTATATAATGGGGCATTTGCACACTTTCAGAGTACTCTGTGGTCCCATTTTCTGAATATCTTCACAGAAGGACTTGTCTGAGCTTCTGTCTGCTTTGTGCTAGCACATCTACCAAGATTTCGTTCCCCTAAGCAAGGAAAGGGGCAGAAGAAGAGATGTGGCACATGGAGACCTCATCCCAGTGTTGAGTAGGATGAGAACATTCATACCCAGAGCAGGAAACTCTCCCTCATACTAGTATAAGATTCCAGAAGAAGATTATCTTACTGAACCACCAGGGTTTTCTAATTTTTTGATTTGATTTCAGACATTTACAAATGGAAAATTGATGACCTAGAACAACACACAGTTTATTTGAAGAATTATGTTAGTATGTTACCCAAAACTTCACCAAGACTAAGCTAGAAAATCTTTCTCTGCAGCCTTTAATTTTAAAAGTTACAGGCAGAATCTCTCCCTGCCTTGCTCAGACTAAAATATTTTCTGGCATAAGACACTTGAGCTTCCATCTTCTTCCATCCCATTATGTCTTCTTTTAAAAGGAAACTTGCAGTAGCTTTTGCGTTAAGCACCAAATGCTTCCCTTTGTCTTTACAGATCTGAAAGGCATGAAGTGTACTCCTTTATTTTTTCTGTTAATCCTTTTCATTGGCAATATGCAAGTAGTTGCTATTTGACTGTGTAACCTTTTCCACAGGGAATGTATTTCCCCTGTCTTCTTATCGACTGGAATACCTATAACTTCTAGTAGCAAAAGGACTTTATTCCCTCTTCAAGGCTATTCTCGATTAGGCTAGTCCAAAAGCAAGAGCAATGTACCATCTTCCCTACCCCTTCCAAGCAGTTGTATGCTTTTATTTCTTTTCCACCCATTATAAATACCAGCTTTTGCAGTACTGTTCACAAAAACCTGTCCCATTGGCTCAGGTGGGACTGCCTGTGAGACTTAGAAACCAGCAGATCCCTGCTTACAAAAGCTTCTTACCCTGTACATAGCAGCAACCACATTAATTCCTGCTACTGCTGCATTTTATTTTCCTCAATGAGAAGGATTAATTTTGGACTAAACATTATGTGTTTACATTATACCCAGTATTTTGGAAAAGAAAGGAAGATGACAGGTTTTCTTAGGCAGATTAAGTGCTCTACTTTTGCATGTTTTTCTGTATGATTTCTGGCAGCTCATTCAAGTGCAACTGAAGTGACCACACTTCTTACAAGTCAGTAAAAAGTGGTTTATTGGAAAATGAGCAAGCTGCCTCTTTCCCGACACCACTCAAGCAGTGACACTGCTCCAAGGCTCTTCCCAAAGTTTAGCATCACTGGTAACACACAACACAGAAAGTCAAAGATATTTGTTCATATGGCAAGACACTACTCCATCCCTCCTTTCTTTTTTCTTTTTTTTTCTATTATCTGTGTACGAATTTGTTGTTTGACTTTTTTTTTTTATGTTGTTATTTAATATATAGTAGGTCACTGCTGGTGCATTTTGACCTGATTACTTGATTACTTTCTCATTGAAAAGGGCTTGTGTCAGTTAAAACATAAAATCCCTCAGATAGCAGTTTGAGCAAGGTCACTTGATCTCTATGTCTGGTACAGTGTGTTGGTAGGGGAATATATGCTCCCCAACAGATGAAGGAAAATTAAATCAAGCTTAATTTTGTATTTGCAGTGTTTTCTTACTACATCATCTGACACAGATACACACATAAAGTCATTTATCATTCTCAGAAAAATAGAGGAAAGATGATACTGAGGTGTTACAGTTAATAAATGCTGCCTGTGGGAAAAGGGCAGGCTGCTCTAATTTGGACTTTGTATCTCAAAAGTGAAGCTGAATTTTCCAATCAGTGCTGTATGGTAAAGGTATAAAAAAGAAGTGGAAAGTATGTTCAGAGGCTTGTATGGCACTATCTACAATACAGGGGAAAAAAGGATCTTTTTTGATAACTTTGATTCAAAAGTAAACAATTAGCAAAAAAAAAAAAAAGGCATTAAGAGGCATAAAACTGCTCCTAGTTTTAGAGAGTCCTTGAAGAACAAGTCCCACAGCAGGGACAGTGGAGAAACACCATGGCCTATGTGGGGATAGCATTAGCATTCTGTATAAGAACCAGTTGGAAAACAAGGAAAATATGACAAATGAAGACCCAAAGGGAGAGAGAACCATTTGCAAGACATAAAAGAGAGGAGCAATCATTCAAATGATTTCAAAATTAACTGCCACAAAGTATTAAACAGACAAAAGTTCTCTTATTTCTGTACATAAGAAACATCAAAACCAATCTTTGCAGTTTCAAAACAGTAATATTGTCATAGTCTGACTGTGCCTGGGAGTAGTTTCCCCAAATAAGATCATGAGGATTTCGAACACTGCTATAAATCAAAAAGGATGAACACTCTTGTGTTACTTGCGTTCTATGGTGGTATACTGGCAGGTCCAAAAATATGATGACCCTGAAATATTCATTACTTTTTTTTTTCTTTTTTTTTTGTTACTAAGTAATGTCAGGAAATGCATGTTTCAGCTTCCTGAGGATTAGGTCACAAGCCTCTGCACACAGTGCCATGCTGTATTTTATTTGTTGTGGATGATAGCTTCCTTTTCAGATGATTTTTTTCCCTGTTCTGGTCAAAAGTTCATGGCAATTTTGTTTCTAATCCCATCAATCTACAGACCCTGAAAATATTGAATTAAAATACTGCATATAGCCTGTGATAACCTTTACAATGAAAAGGACAAGTTCTAAGTGTTGAACGCAGTGCAGAGAGTTTTCTAGCTAATGCGTCTGATGTATCTCAATATAGCCGTAGGTTTTCATACTTTCCTTGCTTAATTATTTATTATGAGGTCATAGCATAGAAGTAAGTTGCAATGCATAACAGAGAAAGACCCTCTCCAAATGCTAGATTAGTAATTTCATCTTGGATTCGGTTTAAACAACAGGAGCCCTCCAATCAGCTTCACAAGCTAGAACAACATAAACGTGCATAAATGGATTTGAGTTTCTTTACCTGGAGATGCAGATTTTGTGTGTTCAAAAGGATTTTTATTAATCTAAGGAAAAAGACCCAGAGAAAGATGTGGTGAATTAGATTGTCTCTATTTCTTATCTGTCTCTTCTTTTGCTTTCTTGGCAAGAGGTAGTATTTGTAGGTTTAGATATTAGTTTTTTACATTAAGAATAGAAGAGGGTCTGGCACGCTGATAATAAAATCCTATTTTTAACATAAAAAAAAGTGGAACTGGGGAGGCAGGGGGGTGAAGAACACAACATCACAAAGACATTGATATCTGAGGTGAATCAAATCACATCCTGCAGGAGCTTGGCTCTGGATACAACGTCCTGGGCAAGAAGACTTCTCACAGAGGAGCTTTAAGGAAGTGCCTAAAGTTACTTGTATGAGCCCAGAGCTCAGTGTGAATAGAAAGAGTGGGCTAAAAGTGATGGTCAGCCAAGGGTAGTGTAGAAAGACTAACATTTGCACTGAAAACAAAGAAATAGTGGGTCTTTATTATCAGGTCATTAATTAAGAGAAGGTGAGTAAGTGAGCTTATGAAAGCAAACGACATTTTTTCCAGGGCAAAAAAAAAAGCAGGGGAAAAAGTTAAAGAATGTCTGAGCCACAGAAAGTTCAATGACAAGAGACGAGACCCATAGTCTGGAAAGCTGGACAATTTTCTCAATCATAATGCAAGTTTAAAATATATACATATTTTTCAAGGAAAATTAATTATTGTCTTCATTGTAAAGTCAAGTGTCATGTCAAAAGACTCATCATTCAATGTCATTTGCCCTCCAAAAATAGGAACAGTGCATGTTTCTTTTTTCTATATACAGATCATGTACATGTGCAGTATCAACGAGGAACTTGTACATTTCAAAATTAATTCTTATGTTTCATATGTCAGTTTTCAAGGTAAAACCCCACCATCTCTGAGATGACATACAAACTGAGAAGTTAGAGAAAAACATTAATATACTATATAAGGGTTTTCTCTCATCTTTTCCATAGTTCACTACTGAATTAAAATTACAATTATTGGAATTTCTACCATGTCCATCGTTTAAATAAGTAAGCATCATTGCCCAGTTCCAGGACAGCATCTGTTCCTTTTGATACAGACACCAAACAGCATTCTGATTAGGATATAGCCCGGGTCATTAGTGTATCAGGCCATGTTTTTTAGAAGCAGCAGATATATAACACTAAAAGTGGAATATGATGCTATAGTTTCACCTTCTGTGAACCGTTGTCCAATTCAAAATAACTGTTTAGTGCGTGAAAAATTAAGATTTGAGAGATAGTAACATGTCATCACTATTTTCTAGAAGGAAAGTGACTGACATTAACATACTGAGAAGTTAGGATGGCTAATCATGAAGCTGATTGAAATACTGTCTACAATAAATCAACAGAAGGCATTATCAGAAATTATAGAGTGGCAGTTCATAAAACTTTTTCTTTATCTCAGTTTGGACTTTACTATTAGATATATATTCTATGAAAAATCTGTGGTACATAAGACAGGTTATGAATATGGATGTAAAATGCTTGAAAAATGGGGAGGGGCTCTTTATCAGGGGGTGTCATGAGGGTTAACAGTTCTAAACTGAAAGAAGGGAGATTTAGATGAAAAATTGGGAAGAAATATTTTACTGTCAGACTGGTGAGGCACTGGGATAGGTTGCCCGGAGAAGTTGTTGTCCCATCCCTGGAGGTGTTCAAGGCCAGCTTAGATGAGCCTTTGAGCAGCCTGATCTAGTGGAAAGTCTCCCTTCCCATGGCAGCTGGGGTGGAACTGGGTGATCTTTGACGTTCCTTTCAATTCAAACCATGTCGTAAATCTCTGATTCTATAAAATAGCTCTAAGAATTTTTCTAAACACAGCTGCTGCAGCTTCTGGCAAGTATGAGATGACCTCACGTTACCCATTGTTTGTTTCACAATAGGTTAAATATACTACAGTTTCTTAATTTATTGCAATCCTTATCCTTTGAAATAAAGTTGTCATACCAAGTGTCTTAGAGGGACCACTCTGCACTGCAGTAGCCATTTATAACTTTCTACTGTCTTCATAAACATGATTGATAAGACTCAAAGATATAAAGATACAGCTGCATGTTACTTCTTCCTAATAACTAAATGCTATTTATTTTGTCACTGTTGGTACAGAGATACTGTCATATCCCTTAAGTTCACAATTCATAACGCAATAGCTTAGGTTACATAGAGAAATTAATACCCTGGTAGAATTCTGCTTTGCTCCTTCTCTAGAACAGTGCCATAAGGATGATCCTTCTATTTATTATGGTTTTAGTAGACAATTGCCTTCAAAAGTTGTAAACCTTAAGACTTTCAGGCTAACTTGATGTCCATTACTAGAACAGTAACAAACTTGTTTTCTTAGCCAATCAAATAATGAAAAGCATTTGACCTTTGTTTTCTTTTTTGTTCTTATTTCTCTCTCTGGACATTTTTTGTTGCTTATAAGCTTCCTTCAGTACGTACAGATACAGCACACCTCTCACATTTATATCTGATTCAAACAATAATGATATTTATACTGGTCAGAGAACTGTTCTTATTTTTTGACCCATCTTTCACAACTTGCCATCTTTGAGAAGCTTCACTCCATCCCCATAATTCACTTTTACATTTCCTTCGGTTTCTTTTTTTTCATTATTTCCCCCGCTGTTTAATTCATGGGTAGAAAGAATATGTATTTTATGCATTATCAGATTGTATGTTTTCTGCTTATCTTGTATATTAAATAGAAGAATGAGTAAAGCCCCATACAGTGCCACCAGAGACAATCAGAATTGAGGCTTTCTGGGACCACGATCCTCAACTTTACTGCACCGAGACTCTGTGTCATGGAAGAATGTGCCAGAAATATTCTGTCACCCATACTACAAAACTTTATGTCAACCGATGTAGCAAATCAACCTTCTGCCGTTTATGTAAGTCCAGGAGATGATCAAGTATGTTTGAAAAGTTGGTCCTTAGTTTTATTTCAAGAAGTGTTACTTTTGCCAGGGCTCAGTTCAGATGTGAATCCTGGTGCTAACTCACTGCAGGTGAGGTTCTGACATTTTGCTAGATGCCTCCACCTCGAACTTTCTATCATCTTGACAGTAGAATCTTATTTGCAGCAAAGGGATAAGAAAGACAAATCTGTGGCTTGACACCTTGTGACATCTTTCTATGGGTGATGAATTTCTGTTACATGACAGGTTCAAAGTTGCCAAGCAATGGATGGACAAGTGGCACAGTAACTCCAGGCTTACTGAGAATCACAAGAATATGTCAAGTCATAAAAAACACAACAGTGTAACTCTTTTAGGGATTGGTTATTCTATGTTTTTAAGTAAATGTAAAGACTTTTTCTGTAACAGGTACTTAATTTTTGACAAAAGTAACAGATACACAAGAGACCATTAAATATATTACCTACAACTTCCAACCCCTTTCATATTTCAATCCTGATGGAAACTATCTCAGGGTAGGGTGTGTTTTATTTTTTGCCCTGGCATAATTGTTTTTTGTCTTCTCTCACCTTATCATTACAGTTTTTGTGTTTTTTTCCCGTCATTCATTATTATTATATCTTCCCTCTGCTTATTATTGTAGGTCTTTTCTTGCTTCTAGAGCCATGCTGTTTGGAAGAGAGTTTCACAGGAAGGATATATTTGATATATTTGTGATATACATGCATTGACATCTAAATGCGCGTACTATTTTCAACTGAGAAAGTGAAATGAAAGACTTAATATAACCCTGTTTCCTGACCTTAAGGTGAGATTATTTACCTAGACTGTGGAAAACCCAGCTGTAATGCCCTCCTCTTCCTAACAGAATTTGAGCCTATACATCTCAGGCAAAAGCCTTGAAAGCCAAAATCACGTGTGTTTTGAGTTGTTCTTGCTAATATGGATTTCCTATGTCTCTTTGTGCCTTTCTTCTGCATTTCTCCCAAAATACAGGCTTGGTAATTTTATTCAGCTATTCCTGTGAATGCACAGCTATACAGCTCTGCTGAAAATGTGACCTATACCAGAAGAAAAGAAGGAGAAGTGTTAACAGTTTGTGGGTTGTCCTTCTCTCCTGTACTAGAACAACCCGAGTGTCACTGTATTGACTCGAATGCTTGAATTCACCAGTGTAAATAAGGAAAAATGGTGACTCTAAATGTTCCAGTATCTGTCTATGGCATTGTAAGGACTTAGACTTCTGCGTAAAACATCAAATTCCAAGCCCCAGCCACAGGGGCTTGATATCATGAAGCTCCAAGAAACAGTGGCGTTTATGCTAGTTTACGCTATATTTTCAGAGATTTGTACTTGATAGACCTGTTTTATTCCTTTTGTCTACTGAAAATTATCGCTGTAAAGTATGATCACCAAAAAATATTCTTATAGCATAAATAAAAATGTAGCCTTGCGACTGATTTCAGGCTCTTTTTAGGAAAACAGATAGTTCTTGTGAAAGAATCACTGCTAGTAAAGCTTAATCATAGTGAAGCTGAACTTGGTTAAGGTGTTTTCAATCCATGGAAGCTGACCTGAAGCAATACAGGCTGCCCAGGGAGGGGGTTGAGTCACCTTCCCTGGAGGGGTTTAAAGGATAGGTGGACGAGGCACTGAGGGACATGGGTTAGTGATTGATGGGAATGGTTGGACTCGATGATCCAATGGGTCTCTTCCAACCTGGTTATTCTGTGACTCTATGATTCTATGGTTCCTTTCTCAGTAAATGAATTGTGCATATTTCTATTTTATCCAGTAATGCATTAACAGTCTGTTAGATACTTTGTATTCCTGTTCTGCAAGAGCAGTTGGTGGATGTAATGATGCTAAAGTTGAAAAGAAAAGAAGTTTTACATTATGTAGGCACCTCCGACCTCAGGTATTACAGCCCAATCATGCTTTAATAGCTCCTAAATTATCTTCATGTTTCAGGTAATGAAATAAAAGAATTGAGGTTTTGTGTTCCATGTAGGAGTTGATTTTTTTTTAATTTGACGGATAAGCCCAGTAACATCTTCTTCCATAGTTTTTACTGCAATTTTTAGAAGAATTTGATAGATAATTCCAATTACAGTTTCTTCTATGCTGAGGGTGCAATACTGAAAATTCTTTATTTTCTTGTACTGTAGCCTGTGATTTTGCCTTAATCATTATAACACAGGAAAATGCAGGTTATCTTTTCTTGTAGACTTTAACATTAGCAAAGTTCTTCTCTCAATGCTTTTAACAAGGTACCCAAACAGTTATTTCTGAGTGCTCTGAATAATACATGGAAGCAGGGAATGTTCCCTTCAGCACTCAACAACCACTTTTCCTATGATGGCTAGTGCAGGTACCACTGGAAATGGGATCATTTTGATGTTATCAATAGCACACTTCAGCTATTAAAAAAAGAAGATCCACTGTCTGTGAGGAAAGAAAGATGAAGAAAGATGAACAAAAATTAAAAGAAAAAAATGAACATACTAAGACTCAACATGTGCTAGACTGTAACTGCCCTCTTTCCTCCATCTGTTTCTTTTTCTTCTCTTCACTTAGAAAATCGTTAGCAATTTTCTAATACTATAAGGGCTGGTTATAGCTGTTGGGCTGAATGCATTATGGATAAAAACCCTCATCACACTCCTCCAATTCCCATTTTCGCCTGCTCATGTGGTATTCACCCACAGATTGTAAACAATGTGTTTCTTTGCTGAGCGAAGGACACTCAGATTCAGCCTGAGCCAGGAAAAATTACTTTTCCCCTTGTTCAATTTGAGAGTACCGTGCTTTAGAAAGTGTGAGGGAGAGTCTGATAAGTAAGGATCAACAGGTCATGTTTAGAAAGGATATAAAGGAAGAAAAAAAATAACAAGTGCTTGCAGGTGAGAAGTCAGAGGAATATAAATGAATGAGATGTAAGAAGAAAAACAATAGAATTTAAAAGCTATAGAGAGAGATTAAATTGCACCTATCCTTAAGCCAGAAGATGTCCATTTTATTTTCTAGTGCAGGAAACAAATATTCCTCTCCTCTTGTGGCAAAGAAAGATACGAAAATCTGAGTAATTAAATGGATAAATTTTGAATATGTAGACCAAGTTTTTAGAACTCAGTATGTAGCATGAATTTTGTCGAGAACATTTATTTAAAATATACTTTTTGTTTATTAGACTCAAACTCTGTACTTGGTGATGTGTTTGGCTTGGAGTGGAGTTGGTAGATAATGTGTTAACAAAATGAAATGTGGATATTAATTTCTAAGAACTAGAGCTAGCTGAAATACTTTTTCAACTTTTCAGTGGAATTGCTTTTATCAAAACTTCAGACTTTTTATTAGCAGTTTTATGATTATTATAATGCAATTTTGTAATGAGTGGTGGAATGAAGGCTGTCCATATGAATTCGCCATCTGAAACGGACAGATGCTGGTATCACCAGAACTTTAAAAAAAGTCAACCTGAAATTTCAATTTTCTTTAGTAAGCACTGTGAAGTTGTTGTTAACTTAAAAATTACAGTTATAAGCAATGCAGAAATTTTATTCAAAGTAAAAGAATAGTAAGTAGAGCCTCCTTGATGGAAACTAAAATAAGTAAGTTCAACTAATGGAGTCAGAGATATCACTGAATACATTATCTGTATATAGAAAAAATATGTTCTTTAGATGCTAGTACTAAAGTGATATATTCCTGAGGTCTGTTAACTATTAGTAAATAAAATGTTAAGTTAATAAAGCATTTTTGTGTTTTGCGACCAGCTGTAATAATGTTAAGCTTCGTGAATTAACAATGAATAGATTGCAGTGCAAGATTTATTGTCATGTAGGACACTTGTACTTTGATTACCTGCTTTTCTCTGTAGATTTGATGTCTATTATTACATTTTAAACATCTGTATGTCACAGAAACTTATTCGGAAGCTGTTTATGCTTTCATTTGTGTCAAAACAGTGGAAGTTTAAGGAACTATTAGAAAATCCTGTGAAATATTGCAGCAAGCGTTTTGTTTCTAAAAAGGCATTTGAACTACCATATACCATTGGTAAAGGCTCGTAAAGAAACAAACAAATCTGTCTCAAATTTTATGAAAGGAGGGGAGAAGAGGTGCGTTCCCATCATATATAAGAAACATAACTCTTCAACTATCTATAAATAATCTATTCCAGTGTGATGTTAATCTTTATATTAGCCTTCAATGGTCATTATATGTAACATTATAACTGCATTCTTAAATAAATATTGTTTTGTTTGTAGAATGACATTTCAGTTCATATCAATGTGGTATCTTCAAGCAAATACTAAGAACATGCAACAGGAAGGATTTCTAAGTGAGGTTTTCCTCTCAATACATAGTTCCAGAGTTATATACAGAGGAAGAAATACTGGATTTTCAGTGTGATATTCTCATCTGTCTATATGGTTTAGAATTATTCATTTGTTCAACATGATCACTTGATTAAGGAGAAGACACACTAGTCAAGCAAGACCCATAAGTTTGCTGTTAGTTTTCCGAAACTGACTGGAAGGAATGCTCACTAAAACAGAACCTGAAACAATGATGGAGAGGAAAATCTTAGAAATTAAGAAAGAGCTTTCTATTTTTATTGAGTTGAAAAGTTTATTACCATGACCAACTCAAGCAGAAAAATGGAGAACGTCAACATAAAGCTTGAGAGTATGAGAAGAGCAAACTGAAATTAAATAACCAAAGATAATAAATATGAAGTGCCTTGTCCATGCGGACTCCATATGAGTAAGAACTGTACTGACACGATTTTCTTTTGTAAGAAAAGATTTTTTTTCTAAAAAAAACTATAAATTAACATGAACAGGTCACAAGGAAAATTCAAATAGATTTCTTAATGTTCTTCTTACGTGAATAAAAAATAATCATCATGGTTTATAAAAGGCTAAAGGTGTAAGAGGCAGCAGTAGTTTCTAGAATACGTCACTTAGATGTTTCCTATCTTGGAGAAAACCAAGGCAAACATGACTGGTACTCATAGTCAGAAACTCTCCAACACTGGACCATTGTTCCAACTGTTTCTCAGTTTTGCCCATTTCATTGATTAATTAATTTATTTTTTTCTTCTTCCTGACTCAGCTGGGAGTATTTGTGACTCACTGCCCACTATAACAGTGTGAACCCAGGAATGAAAAAACTTCCAAGGATTTATCACACTGAAGAAGAATACACAGATCTATGTCCAAAATGCACTGGGAGAAAGGCTTTGAGGAATTAGCTAAGGCCACAACAGCAGACATTTTATGGAAGACCTTACCTGCCTTGGATTATCCACATGATGTTCCTGTACAGGTAACTGAAATACATGACGATGGCCACAGCTTGTGTGACTTTTCCACACTGTAGTGAGTTCTTGGACTCTGGCAAGATCCAGAGTTACTCCCTACCAGACAACCATCCTAAGCTTGCAAATAAGTTTGGGCTTGCCTCCCAGCAGTGCATTCAAATGTAGATGCAGCCGAAATGGGAGATTTATCAGTGCTGGGTGATATTGAAGTACAATTGTTACAGAACATAGTTCCAGAATGAATGCAATATTGATAGCTGGGACTGGATTGTCTCTATGTGTCTATTACTTTGTGCTACCTAATGCTATGCTTCTTGGACCAAATACTCATAAAATTCAGAGACGGTTATAATGTCTTCACTGTAAGCCTGTCCTAGCTGCACCAAACTCCAGTTAATGACCCAGGACACTGGGAGTGTGTAGAAAAGAGTGAACAGTGTGACATAAAGCTTACCCAGAATTCTTTTTGTTCCTCAATTACTTTTTTGTAGTTTGTGTTTTCCTGTTGGTCAAAGTTGATAATTATAACAAATGGTGTTGAAATTTGGGGGAATGCTGATCCTGAACAGAAAAGTTCCTTATGTGATTGTCTCAGCAAGGACTTTACAGGAAATAAACTGGGTAAAAATAGAAAGCTCGCCTCATGAATTCTCAAACATTTGACCAGTCTTCCTGTAAAGGTATTTCTGTAAAGTCCTTGCTGAGGCAATCACATAAAGAACTTTTTTGTTCAGGATCAGCATTCCCACAAATTTCCCACATTATAATGAATGACATAATTTGAGTTAGACTTTCTGAGCTATTCAACAATAGAACAACCTGACTTGTTCTCATTATTACTCATTTACCTTAAAGAAAAAAGAGTTGAAATAGTAAAACTCACATGAAAGAAGTAAAATATAAAGGATGCTTGAGTTACATAAAATTTTTATTTATTTCCTTACTGACTCACTGAGTTCTACCAGTCTGATGATGACTAATGTAGCTGGAAAAGGAAGGTCATTACCAGATAATGGAGCCTGTTTGTTATGTCTCCTGCAGATAGGATTAGCTATTTCCTCCACAGATTGTTTAGGATTTCTTAGGGATAGCATTGCTACAGCACTTTTTTTAATAATTTTTTTTTCCTGGTATTTTTTCTACAAGTAAAAACCCAGCATTTATGATCAAAAGAAGCAATTGAAACCTAGAAGTTTTTTGAAGCGCATACACTCTCTAATGTATCCAGTCAGTTGGTATGTTTGTGCAACCACTGGAAGTAAAGAACTTTAACAATTACAGGCATGTCATACCCATAATGATCATGTTCAAGGTTTAACAAAGGCAAGGACCTTAAAAAATATGTATACTACGACCAAAAATTTATACAGGGAAATCTCTATAATACCTGCCATGTTTTCTACAGATATTGCTCCTAACTGCATTACCTGGACCTTATCCTATGTGGAAGAGAGTAGGACCCTAGCTACCATAGCTAGTCCCATATTGGACTTTGTAGTCCTAATGAACTGCCAGGATTAGCTGCTCAAAGCCAAAGTGTATTGGGTTGTCACAGGGTTGTCTTTGCCGGTGCTTTTGGGATGTGACAGGGAGATGTGAAGGAACCAGGAGCAGCCTCATGAGCCCTCCTCATCAGAAAGTCTGAAGACAGCTGGGATGCCTCAGCACAGGAGAGGAAGCTCTGCAGCACTGCACCTGGGCTGGACCTTTCCACCCTGCAGAGCACTGAATAATAGAATCATTGAATCACCAGGTTGGAAGAGACCCACCGGATCATCGAGTCCAACCATCCCCATCAAACACTAAACCATGTCCCTCAGCACCTCATCCACCCGTCCCTTAAACCCCTCCAGGGAAGGTGACTCAACCCCCTCCCTGGGCAGCCTCTGACACTGCCCAGTGACCCTTTCCATGAAAAATTTCATCCTGATGTCCAGCCTGAACCTCCCCTGGTGGAGCTTGAGGCCATTCCCTCTCGTCCTGTCCCCTGTCCCTTGGGAGAAGAGCCTAGCTCCCTCCTCTCCACAACCTCCTTTCAGGGAGTTGGAGAGAGCAATGAGGTCTCCCCTCAGCCTCCTCTTCTCCAGGCTAAACACCCCCAGCTCTCTCAGCCGCTCCTCATAAGGCCTGTTCTCCAGCCCTTTCACCAGCTTTGTTGCTCTTCTCTGGACTCGCTCCAGAGCCTCAACATCCTTCTTGTGGTGAGGGGCCCAGAACTGAACACAGGATTCGAGGAGCGGTCTCACCAGTGCCGAGTACAGAGGGAGAAGAACCTCCCTGGACCTGCTGGCCACGCCGTTTCTGATCCAAGCCAAGATGCCATTGGCCTTCTTGGCCACCTGGGCCACTGCTGGCTCACGTTCAGTTGCTGTCAACCAACACCCCCAGGTCCCTCTCCTCCAGGCAGCTTGCTAGACAGACTTCTCCTAGTCTGTAGAACTGCATAGGGTTCTTGTGCCCCCAGTCAAGCAGGAGGTTCTTTAGCATCATGAAAAAAACCAGACCCTGGAAAACAATGAAGAAGTGAAAAATCATCACAATAAGCAGAGTATGGGTTCCATGATCCCATGATTTTCAATAGCTGTGAGACTGAACAGAAGCAGCTTTTATTTAGCACTCTTGAGCTATACAATAATAGGACTCAGGATAGGTTTAGGTAATACCTGATGACTGCTGCCACATGAGCTCCCGGATTCCTCTCCCCATGCAATAAGATCAATTTCCAGTCCTGTTCCCAGCCTTCACCCTGCCTGAGTGTCTACGAGCATGTGGAAAAAATATTTTATTTCAGCTATATCTTCTCAACTATAATAAAAGGTACAACTGCCAACATTAAACAGAATGTTTTAATAGTTTCCCAAATTAAATACTAGCAAATTCGATATTATAGCTGTGTTACATTCCACTGAAAACCATATCGTGTCAATAATGTTTGGAAATTGGAATGACACAAAAACTTCTTAACCTTTATATTCCTAATGGTTTTAGGCAGTTGCTCCTTGCTGCTATTTAGAATCATAGAATCATAGAATCACCAGGTTGGAAGAGACCCACTGGTTCATCAAGTCCAACCATTCCTATCAATCACTAACCCATGTCCCTCAGCACCTCATCCACCCGTCCCTTAAACCCCTCCAGGGAAGGTGACTCAACCCCCTCCCTGGGCAGCCTCTGCCAGTGCCCAGTGACCCTTTCTGGGAAACATTTTTTCCTAATGTCCAGCCTAAACCTCCCCTGGTGGAGCTTGAGCCCATTCCCTCTTGTCCTGTCCCCGGTCACCTGGGAGAATAGCCTAGCATTTAGTACATGCTGGAATGCTGGAACAGTGCATAATATCTCACATGAATCAACTCCTTCTACAGCTGAATCTTTTTAAACTCCTCCACTTATTATGTGCTTGTTTACATATGTTTCTCATGATCCTGGAGGTATTATATCACTAATCCTTTTCACATTTATGAGTCTCATCTTATGCATATTTAGTCTCACTGTTGTGAACAAGGATTAATTAAGTCTTAGTAACAACTAATTCTGCCATCTATTGTGCAGTGATGTTGAAGTTCGTTCAGGAGCAGCACTTATGAGAATAGTCAGCAAAGGTAAATAGAAGAAGTGATAGGCACAACAGTGAAATTTGGGAGGAAATAGCAACAAGTCATCAGTTTAGAGGGAGTTGAAGACAGAAAAAAAAGTATTATGATTTAAAAGACACACCTCACACTAGCAACAAAATCAGATCATTTATTTCGGGAAAGTGAAGGATGACAATCAGAATATTGAATTTACCGTATTGCAGCCCATTGCTCTTCTGAGATCTTTGCTGTAATATGGTTAGTCTCATCTATTCACCTCAAGTTTATCCTTAGTTTTCAGCCTTTCCAACAAAAAAAATGAAACTATCTATCTTACATCCTATGGTAAGCATGCGTCTTCCTGGATGTGCTCTGCTAGCCCAGGAAGGAAACAGCATCATAGGAGTACCAGTATCTAACTTTTGTGCAACTTCTTGCTGTGTGTTTGCTTTATTCTTTTCTTACTGCTTATGGTACTGGTTTTCAGTTGATTTACGTGATTTTTCTATTAGGTGGGTACAAAGCTCATACTTTTTCACAGATGGGAGACATAAATCATACATGGCGAAAAAATAGACCTTTTTTCATGACAATGTATAATTCCTTTTTAAACTCTGTGAAGTGTTGATGATCAGCTATTAGAGGAATAGGAAGGCTGTTTCATTTTTTTATTTGTACTATTTGTTATGCTTTTAAAGTCATTCAGTAAATTTGTGTATTTTTATGCAGAAGGTGCTGCCTTTGCAATTTTGACCTAGAATCCTAGAACAAGAATGAACTGCTTGAGGCGCTATAAGATATTATGATTAGTTTGTTATAATTAATCATCACCAGGGATTGAAACATTAAAAAAGCTGCCTTGTTAGAAGTATTTATAGAAATCTTTATGAAGTACCATGTTCTAGTTTGTTTTACATTGAGAATGGTTCAAACAGGGTGTAAGGTGGAAGGAATAAAATAATCATTCCAATACGTAACACCCTCTTCTTAGTGCTTCTAAAATGAAAGGTCCTAGAGCTTGAGGAAGCTCTATTATCCATTATTAGGCAGATATAGTCCATCTCATGGACTACATAGTGTAGGTATACTGTCAACACCTATCTCTTAAATAGAAATAAGGAATAACTTGAGACTGTAAGGTCTTTTGTCCATACACTAATAATGAAAACCAAAAACATATAGAAAAGAGATCAGCTACTGCTTTCCACTGATAAAATAAAAACAGAAAATATATTGCCTATTTAGAAACATTTAAAGGAATAAATTCATGTGAGAGTCATGTTTTTCATTCTAGTTGTGTCAGAATCTACACCCAGCTTTCTTTTCACGCTTATTTCGCTCAGTAAATTGTCGCTGTATAAGGAAATATTTCCTTTGATTATTGTCAGCCAGAGAATCTATGCATAAATTCATATTATATTTTCCTTCTTCTTGAACCCTTGAAGATAGAATCTGTCCTTCACGGTTGGGCAAACCAGTGTCTCACAGCTGTTTCCATAAATACTTCAATTCTTGCTATGCTAGCAGAAATGATCATTTCAAAGGAGAATTTTAAAAACATTCTGTACCTCAGACCTTAGTTGTTCTAATTGTATTGATTGATTTAAGAGTTTGCTGAATAAAATCTCCGATTTGGTGACACAGACTGTTATTACAAACTCCTCACCCCTCAGTTCGGTTTACTAGAGAGCTTTGTGGATTTGAAATTACAGTGTGAAACAGGCAATGGGGAGAAGACAGAAATAGTAATGCATTAAGACAGCTATGTTAGATCAGTGGTGCAGGAAAAGAATTTCAGGTGGAAGAGATTATACTTTTAAAGGAAAACTAATGATTTAAAATATTTTAAACCTTGATGGAAATTTTTCTGACTGATTATATACAATTTATTCAGACTTATTCTACATTTGAAGAAAATTTTAAAAAAATTAAAAAAGGCCATTTGAGCAATACAACAATTTTGAATCATCTATGAATTTACTTCTACTAGTTTTCTGTGAACGCCTTTAATAAACTAGTTTAATAAAAGCAACATATACTCTTAAAAGTGTAATTTTCTTACTGAATGACCATCTTTTTTCTGGGTAGCTTAACTAATTTCAATTTATCTCAATTAAAAGTATAGAAAATTAATAAGTACACTAACTCACTATGGGCATAGAATGCCTGCACCCTCTTTGGTAACAACTAGCAGTTTCTGACAGTCTTCTAGTACTATTTTTAGCATTCTGAAATTTTGTGCTCTTAGCAGTATTTGTAACATCATAGTTTAGCATTATACGCTAAGACATATTGTAATTACTTAAGTGTTGTAGTAACTTGATGTCTTACACAAGGAATAAACTGTCACTGCCTAGGTGCGTACAAATGCACAAACCAAAAATAGAATTAATGCCATCAAGTCATTAGATCAAAACTTATAAATAGAGTAATGTAAAGAATAAGGAAATGTGGACACTTGGCACAAAGATGCTGTTTAGAGCAACCTCAACAAGCTAGAGAAATGGGCCAATACTCTTTGCTCAGTAAACTTTTGCTTATCACAGAATCACAGAATAACCAGGTTGGAAGAGACCCACCGGATCATCGAGTCCAACCATTCCTATCAAACACTAAACCATATCCCTCAGCACCTCATCCACCCGTGCCTTAAACACCTCCAGGGAAGGTCACTCAACCACCTCCCTGGGCAGCCTCTGACAGTGCCCAAAATTCTGTAAAGAATTTTTTCCTAAATTCTAGCCTAAACCTCCCCTGGCAGAGCTTGAGGCCATTCCTTCTTGTCCTGTCCCCTGTCACTTGGAAGAAGAGGCCAGCACCCTCCTCTCTACAACCTCCTTTCAGGGAGTTGGAGAGAGCAATGAGGTCTCCCCTCAGCCTCCTCTTCTCCAGGCTAAACAACCCCAGCTCTCTCAGCCGCTCCTCATAAGGCCTGTTCTCCAGCCCTTTCACCACCTTCTCTGGACTCGCTCCAGAGCCTCAACATCCTTCTTGTGGTGAGGGGCCCAGAACTGAACACAGGATTCGAGGAGCGGTGTCACCAGTGCCGAGTCCAGAGGGAGGATAACCTCCCTGGACCTGCTGGTCACGCCATTTCTGATCCAAGCCAAGATGCCATTGGCCTTCTTGGCCACCTGGGCCACTGCTGGCTCATGTTCAGTCGGTTGTCAACCAACACACCCAGGTCCCTCTCCTCCAGGCAGCTTTCTAGACAGACTTCTCCTAGTCTGTAGCACTGCATAGGGTTGTTGTGCCCCAAGTGCAGGACTCGGCATTTGGCCTTGTTGAACGTCATGCCATTGGACTCAGCCCAGCGGTCCAGCCTGTTCAGATCCCTTTGCAGAGCTTCTCTACCCTCCAGCAGATCGACACTTCCACCCAGCTTAGTGTCGTCTGCAAACTTGCTAAGGGTGCACTCGATGCCTTCATCCAGATCATTGATAAAGACATTGAACAGGGCTGGACCCAGCACTGAGCCCTGGGGAACCCCACTTGTCACTGGCCTCCAGCTGGATTTCACACTATTTCCCACAACTCTCTGGGCCCGGCCATCCAACCAGTTTTCCACCCAGGAGAGTGTGCGCCTGTCCAGGCCAGAGGCTGACAGTTTCTCAAGCAGAATGCTGTGAGAAACTGTGTCAAAGGCTTTACTGAAGTCCAGGAAGATCCATCCACAGCCTTTCCCTCAACCAGCAGCTGAGTCACTTTGTCATAGAAGGCGATCAGGTTAGTCTGGCAAGACCTGCCTTTTGCGAACCCATGTTGACTGGACCTGATCACCCGGTTCTCTTGTGTGTGCTTCATGACAGCACTCAAGATCACCTGCTCCATGACTTTCCCTGGCCCTGAGGTCAGACTGACAGGCCTGGAGTTTCCTGGGTCCTCCCTGCGGCCCTTTTTGTAGACGGGCACAACATCAGCCTCCAGTCCAGTGGGACTTCCCCAGTCTTCCAGGACTGTTGGAAGATGATGGAAAGGGGTTTGGCCAGCACATCCGCCAGCTCCTTCAGTACCCTAGGGTGAATCCCGTCCAGCCCCATAGACTTGTAGCTGTCCAGTCGGGCTAGCAAGGCTCTGACCACCTCCTCTTGGATCACGGGAGCCTCATTATGCTCCTCTAGCTCCTGGGTTAGTACACAGATGGAACGACCCTCCTTACAACTAAAGACTGAGGCAAAGAAGGCATTAAGTACCTCAGCCTTTTCCTCATCCCCTGTTACTGTTGTTCCTTCTGTGTCCCATAGGGACTGTATGGTCTCCCTAGTCCGCCTTTTATTATTTATATATTTGTAGAAAGATTTTTTGTTATCTTTCACGGACTTGGCCAATCCAATTTCTAGTTGAGCCTTAGCCCTTCTGATTTTTTCCCTACACAATCTCACTGCCCTCCTGTAGCCCACCCAAGAGGCCTGTCCCTTCTTCCAAAGCCCATAAACATTTCTCTTCTTCTTGATATCCCTCAAGATCTCTCTATTCAACCAAGCTGGTTTTCTCCCCTGCCGGCTTTTTTTCCGGACCACGGGGATGGCTTTCTCCTGAGCTGCTAGGACCACCCTTTTGAAGAGCTCCCAGCCCTCATGGGCTCCCTTGCCCTTGAGTACTGTCTCCCATGAGACTTCGCCAACCAGCCTTCTGAAGAGATCAAAGTCTGCCCTCTGGAAATTTAATGCTACCGTCTTGCTAACCATCCTCTTCACTTCACCTAGAACAGAAAACCCCATCATCTCATGGTCGCTTAATCCTAGGCGTCCACCTACTGCCACATCCCCTACAAGGCCTTCTCTGTTCACCAACAGCAGGTCCAGGAGGGCACCCTCCCTTGTTGGTTCATTCACCAGCTGTGTGAGGAAGTTGTCTTCCACGCACTCCAGGAACCTCCTAGACTGCTTCCTTTCTGCTGTATTGTACACCCAGCAGATATCAGGCAGATTGAAGTCTCCCACCAGAACGAGAGGCATCGATCTAGAGATTGACCGCAGCTGTTTATAGAAGAGCTCATCAGCTGCTTCTCCTTGGTTGGGTGGTCTGTAACAGACTCCCATCACAAAATCTACCTTCTGGTGGGCTCCTCTGATTTTGACCCACAGGCACTCAACCTCCTGATGGCCACAATCCATCTTAACGGAGTCCAAGTCCTCCCTTACAAAGAGGGCTACCCCACATCCTCTCCTGCCCTTCCCATCCCGCCTGAAGAGTTTGTCCCCCACCATAGCTGCACTCCAGTTATATGAGTCGTCCCACCACATTTCCGTGATGGCAACGACATCATAGGCTCCTTGCCCTACGACAGCTTCCAGCTTTTCCTTCTTATTCCACATGCCGCGTGCATTGGCGTAAATGCACTTCAGCTGAGCTGCTGAGCCTTCAGCCCTCCTAGAGGGAACAGGGTTCGTTCCCAACTGCCTGATTACTGGAGTAGTTAGCACCAGAGTGCCTGCATCTCCTTTAGCACCCTGAGGTGTGTTCTCCCCCATTTTTTGTGTGGTGAGGTACTGGTGGTCCTCACCCGCGCACCCTCTCCCAATCACCAATTCCCCACATCCAGGCTCGTTCCTGTCTAGCTTGGGCTCAACCCCCTCCCCCTTCACATCTAGTTTAAAGCTCGATTTATGAGCTTGGCTAGGTTTCTAGCAAGGGCTTTAGCTCCCCTAGGAGACCCACATGTCCCGCCCTTAGCTAGAAAGCCTGGGGGTGCGTGAGCCCCCCCATGATCAAAAAAGCCAAAGCCCCTCTCCTCGCACCAGGCTCGGAGCCAGGTATTAATCGAATTCTTCATCCTGGCTTCCCGCTCCTCTCTATTTAGCATTGGGATGGAGCAGAATACTACTTGTGCCCCAGAGCCCTCCATCATTCTCCCAATGGCCCTGAAGCCATTCTTGATGGCTTTGGCCTTTTTGTTTGTTAGGTCATCATCACCAGTTTGGACTATCAGAGGATAGTAGTCTGTCTCGTGGACCAGGGAAGGAAGTTTTCTAGCTACCTCCTTCCCTGATGCCCCCGGTAAGCAGCAGACCTCTCTGTGGAGCGGGTCCGGTCTGCAAATGGGTCCCTCCGTTCCTTTTAGGAGGGAGTCCCCTACAACAATCACCCTCCTCTTCTTCTTGATGGAGGATGTTTTTATCTTTTTCTGAGAATGGTGCAGCCTATCACAGTAAAGCTTTAAGAAGCATTTCAAGAAAAAAGAGGCTGCTACTCAAATTCTAGGAAATTTCCCGGCAATCCTGTAGGATGTAAAAAGAAAGAGGAGGTCTATTTAAGATAAGTACTACACACCCACAAAGATGTTAGGAAGGTATGTCACCATTTTAAAATGACTAGAATAAGGACTTGAAATGATCCTTCTGTTAGTTTTCAGTCACAAAAATGATAGCATTTAATCTGTAGTTACAGATGACATTATGTAGAGACGAGAGTGCGAAGACATACCTACAGAATCCCCATAAAAACTGAGTATATGCGATGAGAGGAAATGTTGTAAGGAGAGGTTACTGGAGGAATTACCACATAGGTATAGGGTGGCCAGGATCAGACTTTGAGAGAACTTGATCACAGAGATTAAAGACAGAAGACCAGATGGGAACGCGATAAAATTCTGTAGGAAGACAATGAAGGAGATGGAAGTCACTAAAACGGTCATTAGAGGAACAGATGGAAATGCTGGAGGGAGCCTTGAGTGGTTTTAAGGTTGTTTTAAAATAAGAAAAGGGGCAATGCCTGAATAGAAATTGCAAATTAAAGTTAAAACAGGAAAGAATACGTATTGACAGTTACAGAGATGGTTAGGGCTAAAAGTCTGAGTTTGGTTCTGGAAAGGAGAAAATTCAAATCTATGAGATGAGTAGAAGAA
This sequence comes from Phaenicophaeus curvirostris, assembly GCF_032191515.1. Taxonomy (NCBI): domain Eukaryota; kingdom Metazoa; phylum Chordata; class Aves; order Cuculiformes; family Cuculidae; genus Phaenicophaeus; species Phaenicophaeus curvirostris. The sequence goes on from NC_091431.1 coordinate 3,321,961, forward strand.
AACAGGGAAACACTGAAGGTAAAATATGACTTATACTGAATTTGATGTCAGAATATTTAAGACTGAAGAAAAAAAATACCAGTGGTAGCAATGTAGTAGCATGTAAACCTATAGAGTTAGGGACAAAAGTCTGGAAAGCTGCCCAACAGAAAAGGACCTGGGGATGTTGGTCAACAGCCAGCTAACTCTCAGCCAGCATCCTGGCTTGTATAAAAAGCAGTGTGGCCGTCAGGACTAAGGAATTGATCATCCCCCTGTACTTGGAACTGGTGAGGCTGCACCTGAAATATTGTGTTCGGTTTTTGGGCCCCTCACTACAAGAAAGACATTGAGGGGCTGGAGCACGCCCAGAGAAGGCCAATGAATCTGATGAAGGATCTAGAGAACAAGTCCAATAAGGTGTGGCTGAGGGTACTAGGGTTGTTTAGTCTGAAGAAAGGTAGGCTGAGGGGAGAACTTTTTGCTCTTTACAACTAACTGAAAGGAGGCTGTAATGAGGTGAGTGTTCTCCTCTTCTCCCAGGTACCAAGCAACAGCACAAGAGGAAATGATCTGAAGTTGTGCCAGGGAGGTTTCAATTGGATAGTAGAAAAAATTTCTTCTCTGGAGGAGTCATCAAGAATCAGGACAGGCTACCCAAGGAAGTGTTTGTGGTACCATCCCTGCAGGTATTTAAAAGACAGCAAGTGTCGTGCTTAAGGACACGGTTTAGTGGTGGACAGCAGTGTTAAGTTTATGGTCAGACCGATGGTCTTAAGGATCTTTTCCGACCTAAATGATTCCATGATTCTATGATTCTATGATCTTTTGATTTCAAAAGTTCCAAATCTGGGAAATCAGATTATATCAAGTTACTTGGATTGTCTCATTGAATTTTGCAATTTAGAGAGTATGTTATTCTTATAGCATAGTGTTAACAGAGAAACAGAGGATGTTAGAGAACCTGCAGATGATGTTGAATAGTGCTAGGATGTCTTTCATAGTAATTAGGCTTAATGGGGTGAGCTGCTTATGAATTTTGGCTAATAAATGGGTTGGGTGGGTTTGTAGGACAAACTGACAAAACTTTGATTCTCACCTCTAATACAATGATAGACCTTACATCATTTGTGTAGCAAAATTGGAATTTTGACATCAGGATGAATGTGAAAATTTCTTTTACTTTAATGATTTTGGGGGTATTCAAGGAAAGGCGTAATTCTGCAAACATACTTCCCTGGAGATGTCAAGCTGGCCAGTACAGTTTATACTTGCCAAGATTTTTCATATCAACTATTCAGCTAATAATTAAAACACTTCTGATTAAGCAATTCCATGAAAAAAAACTCACAAAGTTTTGAACATATAGCATTTGGATTAATTAATATGATTAATCTTTTTCTGTGAAAGCAGCTTTTTAGCATATATAATGTAATATCAACCAAAGTTTAAATTTCACTATTTTGAAATATTCATGATTTCACTATTAATAAAAAATAAAAATAAAAATAAATAAATAATCTGACAGGAATACCTTGCAAATATATTTTCCTTTTTAATTGATGTGAAAAAAACTTAAGAGAAGCATGCAACTTCTTTGTTCTTCAGGCCAGTTATAATTTATTATTGCGTATAATGTAACATTGGAACCTTATCTACTAATATTTTCAAGTGGTAACATAGCTGTTACAGTGAATTATAGGTGAATAAAAATATTAGCCACTTAGTGCAAACAAGGTTTCTGATCATCTGAAAAAATACATTAAATGGTCTTGCTTGAAATTATACTTTTATGAGTTAAAGATTACATTTAAAATTATTTTTCAACTCAAAATGGACTATAATTTGACTATATTAACACAGCCATTTTAATGAAATTAACAAAAGTAGTGTCTGCATTTGGATCACTTGACAAATTACACACAGCTCTATTCAGGTCTGGAGGGATGATTTTATTCCTGTCCTGATTTCTTTAATCATAAATATCACTTGCTTCTGATAATCACAAGCTGTTATTTTTTCAGAAAAGGGGTAGGAGAGAAAACCACGGCACAACAAGACCATGATTATGTTTACTTTTCACTTTCTCTGCTTCTTTCAAAGAATACAGCCTTCTGTGCAATTGTTCTTTGCCTAGAAACAAGTCACAAAATTCTCTAATATACTAATTATTCAGAATTATTCATTAATTTACTCTGTGAAATCACTTTGGTCTGTAGATCATTGAAATTATAACTATAAGGGTGTAAAATTGGAAATAGAATTTGTATACAAGGCAGGCAACTGTAACATACTTAAGATCCCAGAAACTGTGAATTTCAAATGTTATATGCGATACATTATAATATTAATAATTTATAATATGTTGTTCATGTAAATTATTCACTGAGATGCCAATAACACTGCACCGTACTTTATAGACTTTATCAGTCTTATATAAAAATGTAAAACATATATCTTCTGTCACATATTAAATCCAGAATTATTTGAGTAATATTTGATCATACGACCAAAATAAGTCTGATAAATCAAAATATTGCTGGACACAGTCTTTCAGCTTGTAACTGTATAACTCCAACTAGTGCTTAAATGAAGCAGATTCTCAATATAAGTGTCTTATTTCTGTTATTTAATCTTATAATTCTGTTCACATTAATACTCCTAGAAACATTTATTCTAGTACTTTTAATATTTAACGCATTTGATAATATTTTTTTAAAATAAACAACAGAATTAAAGATTCTAGAAAGTTAACAGTAAATGAAGTATAGTACATCACAATATAAGGGGAAGAAAATTCCTAACTCAGGGATTCTTGCTCATATCTTCCAAGATGATTTGTATGTTCTCAGTTTTATTACTGTAGTACATTCCAACGTAAAACCTGTTGATGCACAGATTTCTATTCTGGCTGACTACTGTTCACCCGCAAGCAGGTCTCTTCCTAGCAGGTGTCTAGTCTTTGTAATGACATTGTTAAAAGAAAACCTATTGCAGAAGAAAAGTTTCTAGTTGTAACTGATTAAGAGATGAAGTTCATAATTGATTTTCAATGTGTGTAATGATCCAAGTTGTTAGAATGTATATATTAATACAGATGATAATTTCTTCTCTCATTGAATATCAAGATTAATTGTCTCCTAAGAGAAATCTTGACCTTAGCTTCACCTTAGCTAATATTTCCCTTTGAGGTTAATAAATCTTAATGTCTTTCTCCGAAGCAGTCAATATCCACTTATTGTGAGCATGATAGAGCTGTAAAAACGTATACACAGAGTCATATTAAAATACACTAGTAAACACAGGAAAAAATATGAAAGTATCCTGTACACCTTGGTTTTAGTTGTAATCAAATATTTCTAGCTTGTTACAAGAGCTGACTGATTGTTTTTTAAACTTTTTACCTAATTTTTCATTATCGAATCATTCATAAACACATTCCATTTTTAATTGTGTTTAACGATCACATGATTTGCTGAAAATCGTTTGAATCCATCCTGAACAATGACTAGATGTTTAAAAATTCGATGTAAAACATATTTATTGCATATAGCTACTTAAGTATGAAACAAAGATTATTATTTCTTCCATGACAGGATCAAATCATGCCAACTACAGAAGGTATAATCAAGAAGTCCAATTCCAACACCACAAGCCATACTCTTTTGCAGTCTAAGCTGGAGAATGTCCACCCCTTTCAGATGTGAGCAACCATACATCTTCTCATCACTCTCTGACTTTTGTCAGTCCTTTCACAATACAGAACTAGAATCTGTTCTTTTTCGTTTGAGTAATGGGGAGATATATACTATCAAAAGCAGATCACAGGTTGTCAAACATTACTGTCAATGTCTGTCTCATTATTTTCTCCATTCACTATCCTCAGAAAAAGCAAAGCTATTAGCTTTGCTGAGTGTTTATCTGCTGATAGGCATTTGGTGAGCAGGGATTGCTTTTTAAGTCTTTAAGCATCATGAATACAATACCACATGCTTAAAAACCGTATCTGTGATATTTAATAGTGCCATTTAACATTTGAATGGACCATAACCAGGGCTAAAATTTACTTCTGTTTGACTAACAGGTTTGATTTTGCCAGGGGTGTGACCAGATCAATAGAGGGTGATTAAAATTAATGAAGCTTTGAAAACCTTGAAAGCCTCAGCTGAAGAGAGAATGTGTAAACCTGGTGAGCTTTCAAGTCTAAAGGGTGCGTAAAGAAATTCTCACCAAACTCCTCAATGCAGCACACACAACCACTTAAAACAGCTGATCTCCATTCCCATCATACTTTTCCTATTCTGCAGACACAGCAGTGTTTTTCCCTGGCAGGTTTCACTCTGAAACGAAACAAGCTAATCCCTGGAATGAAGTATTGGCAGCTTTCAGGCTTACAAGTTAACATGCCAGTCAAACAGCCAAGAAGTTTGTGGGCTCTTCTCCCACACCAGACTTGAAGGGAAGCAAGGCTGGTGAGTGACAGGCTGATACTGAGACTTTTGATGATTCATCAGGCTTTGACTTCAGTGGAGGGTATTTAATCATCACCAGCGTACACACATCTAGACTGAGCACATAATGCTATTAAGATTAGATTGAACAATTATTGTTATATTTGTACAGGCAGCTTAATTTATTCTTAAGCTCCAGAAAGTGCTTTGGTGTGTCTTACTAAGACTTTAAGCAGGCTCAATCTTCAGTTATGGAATCTGAGCTCTCACCTATGCAGGACTCAGGATGAACATCTTGACATGTCTTATTATGACACAGGAATAGAAAAATTAAAAAATGAAGTTCTGAGTCCCAAAGTAACTCAGCTATTCATAAAACTGAAAATTAATTAAATAAAATATTTAAACAAATTCTTTTTTTCTGTCTTCTTTGTCTCATGAACCACCTTACCTACTTTGACCCTAGAGTTCTTTCAGAGCTGTGTTTAGTTTATTCCATTTATCCCTATCCACATCCACTGACATGTTGGACTTGATGATCCAGTGGGTCCTTTCCAATCTAGTGATTCTATGATTGGGATTGCAATGGAGATTTCTATTCTGCTTTTTCACTGTTACAGCTCTTGACTGGATTTATAAGTATAGTTCATGTTTGCTGGGTGAAAAAAATTAATTAACATTGGAAAATCCCCTGCCATATAGATGGACCTTTGCATACAATTTGTCTGGAACGAATAAAATTTCCACAAGGTGGAGAAAAATTTGAAAGAACTAGACAATCTTTAAAGTCCCTTCCAATCCAAACCATTCTATGTTCCTATGATTTCATGTTCATGAAGAACACGTCTTGTTTGGAATACTGACAACTATTTCACTCTACACATACTGTACACAGCAGATTAACCATATATGTAAAAAAGTGATGTATTTTGTTCTTCCTTGTTAACTGTGACTAATTCTGAATAAGATCCAGCATAATATCAATTTTTTTTTCTCAAAAAGAAAAGCATGTGTTCAGACACTAGGATATGGGTTGCTTCAGAAGTGAAAACCGTAAATATTGAAAGAGTTCTGATAAAAATTAGATCTGTAGTCCTGGGATCTCAAACCTTAACTGAGGAAAAAATAGGCTTTAAATTCACCTGATCATTATTGCTCCAGCATCCAGAAAAAAATTCTCACATCTGAAGCTCTATGAGCAATCTTTTAAAAATCTGGATCTTACTCCAATTTTGGATGTTGTGACTCATGCCTTAATTAATCTTATTAGTATGAAAGTTAATGCAAAAGCTAAAATATATCTTCTCCCACTAACAAATATAATTGAATGAAGAGGCCTGGCACTGTCTCCTTTTGCTCCTTTTAGAAAAGCATGCCATGATTCTTGCATAGTAGTCTGAGGGAAGTAATATCTGCTTAAAACCCTGTGTAAAAATAGTCTTTCAAAGAGAGATAAAGTGTCTTGAAATTCGTCATAGCCCTTAGTATTCACTTTCAAAGTACTTCTTTGCATAGAAGTTTTTGAATCAGCTTTCTGGAACATCTGAGTGTCCAAGGATACCACTCAGAAAGCATTTATCACTAAACCAAGGTTCAGGATTACACCTTGGAAGACTCTAAGGCATTACAACAGTTTACTTGTTAGCATCTATGCCTTTTTTGGCACTGAATTCAAACTGAAAAGCAAATGCTCACTAAAATTATGTAATCTGCAAATGCCTATGCCTTGTTCTCTTTTAGGGGATTCATTATAATTTCTGTTAGATTTGCTGGAAGTGTTTAAGCATATCCATTTTAGAACAGATCATTAAGATAATATTTGGTGAGCAATGGTGAATTTGCCATTGATTATGAACTCACTCTTCCTTGAGATGAAATTTAAAGGAGGTTCATCCCAAAAGTTAAAAGAGATAAGGGAACACAAAGCTCAATTGAACGACCTTGCTCAGGTTCATTAATGAGAACTTTGCATTGCCTGCAGAAATTTGACATTTTTACATTTGAATCTTTTCCAGCTTAGAGAGAAGCATTATGGTGCTAAATTTGTACATGGAAAATCTCTAGCCCATGTTTTGAATTAATGTATTTGAAGGCATTAAAATCTGTTGCACTGCATTACATGGAGGTTTGTAACTCAAATTCACCCTTTGAAACTGAAGGATAGAAATGGTGATAATAAATGTCTTTCTCAATTTTCCATTAAAAAAAAATCAAAGGTTCTGAACACAATTTGCAGCAGCTGATTAAAAGGATGAATCATAGTAATGACTTTGCAGAGAAGTTCTTAATTTATATCTCACTAATTGCAAACATATTAGCTTTTGAGGATGAAATTTCTGTTCTGGGAATTTTATAGAGCTTGATAATATGGATGATTATAAACACAGAAAGTAAGTATTCATAAACCATACTAGTGTTTCCTGTATTAATCTTTAAGATAAGCATTACATAATTTCTACAATTTGTAAGAATTTATTTTGTGTGCTTGTTTATAATAATGTCAATTACCCTGATGTGTTTTGTTTAAAGACTATAGGGGTTTCTGGGTAGCATTAAGTTGAAAATACCTCCAGCAGTATTCTTCTGAGCATATTGAACGATACTGCACCAGGCAAACTGCACAGTTGGTTTTGACCAAGAGGCTCATGCAGCTGTGTAGATATATGGAATTGTATGGTCTGAAACTTGAGGATCTGGGTCAAGAGATGTCTCCTCCTCTGTGACAGACCAAAGGTCAACGCCTGCAGTCCATTTTCAGCAGAACTCTCAGTGCACACATGAGGTCTCACAGCTTCAGAGAAAGTTTTGTCAGCAGCTGTGAGGCAGGTAATATCACAGTCTCACGACAACGTTGGCACCAACTACTTACTTGAAGTTCAATTTTGACCCTATCATTCATTTTTATGAAACTCCTAGTATTATAGTGTTGGCTTCTGTGACTCAATGTTCTTCTTGCTGTGTCAGAATTTCCATTGTAAAGTATTTCTTCCTGGGGTTTTATATGTCTGTTCTAAAACTGTTGCTTTGGACTGAAACTTATTATTTCAGACTGATGTTTTTCCTGGGCTAAAAAATTGGAGTGAAACTCAAAGAAAAGCACTCCTATAAAACTAAACTGAAACAGATACTTTAGGTTACTTTTAAATTAATTTGTTCTCATCTCCTATAATTACAGAATTAAAATAAAGACATCTATTGAAACTCTGTTATTTATCAGTCAGTAACCAATAAGCTTAGTTGTCAGGTGTTCATCAGGAGCATGTTTTTTAAAAAATTGCATAGAAATAAAAGCATTCTCTGTTGTCTATGCTTTTCAAAAATAAAAAGGTGGTATGATTATATGAACGTATCTGACATATGGAAACTATCAGCAGTGGGGAGACAGGGTGCTGGACTACGTAGAGCAAATTTAACTAGATTGGACTAAATTGACCTATTCTTTTCTACTGTCTATTTTTATGTTTATGTTCATCACAAGGAAATGTGTATGTATGTTTAAGCAACTTAAGTCACCATCTCAGAAGGCCATGAAGGAATGTAGACAAAAAGGATTTAAAAATTGTTTCACATGTAATAATACTATTGAAAAGGATTAAGAAAAAGATCAAAAATCTTTATGTGGCATAAGACCTCCTAGTGACCATTCAAAAAGCTCTATTATAACAATACATGCATCAATTAAATAAAGCATATTTCCTTCTCTTGAAAGACTATATATCAGACGATCAGAAGATACTGTAGAAAGACATTAAATTGATTGTGTCAATTGAAATGCAGCATAAATATTTCTTCCTAACTCTACCTTCCAAACAGCAAAAATAAAATAAATGTTAATAGTTATCAATGAGTAAAGGCACCCAGGCTTCAGTGACTGATCACTGACCAAGATCTTTGACAGGATATTTCTACAAAGCCTAGTCTCCATGTATCTTTTCTACATTGGCCTTTATTTTTCAACTGGCAAATTACATTTTTAATACACTAGATATTCTCAGTCAGATTGTATTTCAAGGAAACATTTATTTCCTTTCATCAGAAGTTAAATGTTTGTCCTTGCTTTAAAAATATTCTAGAGATTGGCTCTAAAGCACTGCCAATATTCCATTGAGAAGGTGCACTAATGAATAGCAGAACAGTGAGAGAGAAGTGTAAACACCAGGTAGTTTGTAGATAAGGGTGAAACATTGCTTATGTCCTCCAGAACTGAGGCACAGCAGGATGCTCTCTCTCTCATTGTCTGAGAGCATCCTGTTGTGCCTAATTGCTGCAAGGACATACAGTGTCTGAATTCCTCATATTTACAAAGTCATGTCTCACTCTTCCTTTAATACAGTCTAAAGAAGAATACAAAATGGGGCAATGTCAGGGAGATGTTAAAATTTGTCCTTCTTGATTTCTGGTCCTTAGACAAACAAAAGCTTGAATAGAAAGCTAGGAGTTTTAGAGGGCAGACATATAATAAAAGAATAAGTGACGTAATGGTTTAAGCACAAATGTATTAAAAGAACAAACAGAATCACAGAATCACAGAATAACCAGCTTGGAAAAGACCCACGGGATCATCGAGTCCAACCATTCCCATCAATCACTAAACCATGACCCTCAGCACCTCATCCACCCGTCCCTTAAACCCCTCCAGGGAAGGTGACTCAGCCCCTTCCCTGGGCAGCCTCTGACACTGCCCAGTGACACTTTCCGTGAAAAATTTTATCCTGATGTCCAGCCTGAACCTCCCCTGGCGGAGCTTGAGGCCATTCCCTCTCGTCCTGTCCCCTGTCACTTGGGAGAAGAGCCCAGCACCCTCCTCTCCACAACCTCCTCCCAGGGAGTTGGAGAGAGCAATGAGGTCCCCCCTCAGCCTCCTCTTCTCCAGGCTAAACACCCCCAGCTCTCTCAGCCGCTCCTCATAAGGCCTGTTCTCCAGCCCCTTCACCAGCTTTGTTGCTCTTCTCTGGACTCGCTCCAGAGCCTCAACATCCTTCTTGTGGTGAGGGGCCCAGAACTGAACACAGGATTCGAGGAGCGGTCTCACCAGTGCCGAGTCCAGAGGGAGAAGAACCTCCCTGGACCTGCTGGTCACACTGTGTCTGATCCAAGCCAAGATGCCATTGGCCTTCTTGGCCACCTGGGTCCCTGCTGGCTCATGTTCAGTCGCTGTCAACCAGCACCCCCTGGTCCCTCTCCTCCAGGCAGTTTCCAGACAGACTTCTCCTAGTCTGGAGCTGCTCAGGGTTGTTGTGCCCCAAGTGCAGGACCCGGCATTTGGCCTTGTTAAACCTCCTGCCATTGGTCTCAGCCCAGCGGTCCAGCCTGTTCAGATCCCTTTGGAGTCTCCCGACCCTCCAGCAGATCCACATTTAGACCCGTGTGGTGGAACTCATGTGTAAGCTGTTATTTTTTTAAGTATCAGGACATATGCAGAACAAATTTATGGTTTATAACCTGATGTGAAAAAAAACCCTGAAAATAAACTGCAAAGCAGGATTGCTTTTTAGGTTCAATTAAAACATGCATATGTGTGTCTCTATGCATTTTTGTCAATTACTTTTTCTTTTCACTTTGGTTAATTCTAGATGCAGTGCACTTATGAAAAAAAGAGATAGAGTATTAAATTCAGATAAACGTCATTCTCTCCACTAAATGCAGGAGGAAAAGTTCCTGAATACTAATATGGAAGCGAATTAATATGATTTTTCCTATTTGCAATCTTATTCTGCATTTATTGTCCACACGTCTATTGGCTGGATTCTCTGCCAGAATGCAGGTTTTGAAAAAAAGTCTTCATTTCCCACTAACATTAAAATTATAAATATCAGAAGTGGAGACTTCAAGTCCTGAATAGGCCAAGGGAGAGAAAGCACTAGCAAAGGAGACAGAAGTGACTTGCTTTTGGTGTGATAAAACTATTAAAAATGGAAGAAAAATGCAGTAGTATTACCTAGAGAGTTAATATAATGCATGTTATCTCCAGTAACAGGTCTGGTAACTCTTTTGTAACTGAGATACACTTTGAAATCTGCAGACTGAAACTAGTGAAAAGGGGAGAAAGATGATGATTCAGTCAAACGCTTTCCTGCAAAGTTGGAGAAACTGGGACCTCAACAACTGTTTTCCTTTATTTAGAGTTAAGGTAAGCCACACTAGTATATAACTAAGGTTCATGTTTGTGTAAGTCACTGCCCCTGGCAGGAGGGTTGGAACAAGATGGGCTTTAAGATCCCTTCCAACCCTAACTATTCTATGATTCTATGGTTCTACGATTCTATAACTCTATGGTTTTATGATTCTGTAATTCTACGATTCTGTGATATAGACTTACCTGTTGGCCCTCATTGAACACTGTTCTGATAGAAGTATCCTCCAGATTTCACTTTTGTCCCATACACATGCGTAGGAATCACTTCTAAACCTTACTGATGTCCACGTTTACAGGCTCTAAACTGACCTCTACAAAAAACAGGGAACATTTGTCTGATAGAAGTGAATTTATGCACCACCCAAGATGTCAGATTTCAAGATGCGAAGCTGTACACAGCCTCTTGAGGGCTTATTCTGAAATTTCTTAATCCCCAGGAAATAAGAAGCACAATTAAAATTCCAGCCCAGAAAATTTTGACTATATGGAGGTTTATCTTTTTTACTTCTTTTGATGAAAGGTTGGTACTAGAGGGATATTCCAAAAGAAAGACAGGTTTTAGCGGATCCATTCCTGTCTGTTTAATTGGGAAAACTAGCAATATTTTTTTTGAAAAAATCATTCTTAAGAAAATCATGGCTATATCTTTCAGTTAACCTTAAAGTTTACTGGAAATTTTGAAGCAATTAGTCATTTACTATTGTGATAGAATTTCAAATCAATACCTGAAATGTCAGTAGAAAATAATGAAAGTCATTTGGAAGAGATACACAAGTTGTCAGGTAAATGTCAATCTATTATACTGTAAACATTAAATCTGCCAAAAAAGAGAATGTACTGATTACATCAGATCTGACAGGGAGTAAGGGTTGTTGAATATCCTCCTTGTAAACGCTATTGTATTAGCATTTATTCAGGCAACATTTGTGCTTGAACTGAGCCTAATGCCTGTATGTGTCCAGTCACACACATCTATGCTCCATGTGTCACTGAAAGGCAAATGTGTTACACATAATCATATCTTCCAAACAACAGTAACGTCCACATGAGCCAAAATGAAATGTTGAGTGACTTTGTTTGAGAAAGCATTCCAGTGATAGAGAATTCGGGGTAATTTACTACATCCTTATCATATGATGAGATTTATTGGGAATTTAAATACGAATACATCATATAGAGAGACAAGAGAGGTATTTTTTCCTAATCTTCACTCATGCATAACAAACACTTCTTTAACAAATCATAAAGTTAAACACAGGTTGTTTAGGTGCTTCTTAAAGGTCAGAAGCAGTGAAAGAATATGTCTTTTCCAGTCAGCTGGTAACTATTACTTGTATTTCTTTGTCATACTTTGCACAGTTGTAAACTCTTTATCTGGTCTCCAAAATAAATACACTGTGAACAGTCTGAGAACTTTCCATAGGACATTAGCTGCATTTTCCACTAGAAATCTGAATCTGAGAGCATTTGTTATTATGCCAAACTATTGTTCACTATCAGCAGATTTAGCAACCGAGAACAAGTCTTTTTCCAGGCTGCTCTTATGTATTTTATAGATAATGGTATCAAGAAATGTTGCTTCATTGCTCTAAATATTATGAAATCTGTTTTTCACAAAAAAATGTGCATATGAGTAATTAGCAACAAACGGATAACTTAGAAGAGAAATCATTATTTTTCCCTGCATTGTACATGTAACTTAATAGGTACATCTTGGTTATGACATGCAGCAGTCATATTCTAGTCTTCTGTTAAAATAAATACTTAACGATCGACCGAATTTTTCCATAATCCTTTTTTGTAATAAACTTAGTCATGGTAACATGATGCCCCTTATTATTGTGCCATCGCAACAACCCATACCACTGTGATCTAACACAGGCAATGCCTTTACAGTGAAATAATTGTTTGATAGGATAAAGCTTTTTTTTATACTCAGCTATGATATTAAAACAGAATTAGCGTATCATCAGGGTTGGTTGTGGAGACACGTAAAATCAAAAAGCTTCATATGATGACTACTGTATACTTCACAGAATACTGTAATGTCAGTTTTGGTGAGGAGATCAAAAATGGTGTACAGTCTTCTGATGGGATGATCCCACGCTGCTTGTTCACTCCTCGACTTTTCAGGATCTGTCTTCTACCGTGCATGCAGCACTTCTATGCAAATGAGATCTGCTGCTGAAATCCCAGTGCCTGCGACAAACTCAGTCTCTTCTGGGACTTCTGTGGGAAATCCATAGCACTTACTCATGTAAGTAGAGGCTACAGGGTCAAACTCATACACTGTAAGTTTTATTTGCAGTTGGTAAACACAGCCTCAGGATGAATTATGAGAAGAAAAATATAACCCTTGGCTGAACGATCAAGGAGTTCTTTAAGAACTGATTTACTTAGGAAATACTGCATTTAACTATTTTAGTAATTTAGATTATCTGATGGATATCTCTACAACCCCCCACATACAACCACTTTTGCTTATCTGATGATTTAAAAGAGAGGTCAACTGTTCAGTCTTTCCTTGGACGGAAATGTGAATTGTTTATGCTTGAGAGGAAGAACTAGTGGTAATCTCCACATTCTCATTGCTCCATTTGATTCATCAAGGAGAACTGCTTTTTACCGGGGCAGCAGAACACCCGACTGAAGAATGAAGAAAAAAAAAAATCAATTCTCTGGAGGGCAAATTCATGCAAAAGCAACATAAAAGGATGAACTGTTTGTGTGAGAGGAATCAATATTCACATGCAAATGAAGTCCCTGAAGTTTATGAAGCAGTCCCATGCTTAAATAGCTCAATCTGGAATAATCACATGAAGGTTCAGCTCTAGTTTATTCTGCCACGGGGAGTTTTGAAAGTGTTCTTTCCCTCTGCATTTTTTATGACTAAAGAATCTTAGGAAAATATGGAAAATGGAAAAAGGGGGGCTCTGGGATCACTTATACCTGAAAACATGTTTCGCCCCAGAACTAGGAGTCTTATGCAATAAAATCCAGGGTCGTATTAAACATTTTGCAGCTGCATTTTCAAAAATCTCTTTCACGTTCTGCTAGTATCTATTAGTCTTAAGTTGGCAGAAGGATGTAGATCAATCCTCAAGGGAAATTATAAAGGCTCTTTCAAGGACTTTGATAAAGATTTATCTGGAGATTTGGGTTCGTGTTATTTCACAACAGCTACCTGCAGTACAAGAGGAGGACATTTGTTTTGAAGAAAAAATAAAGATTAACAAAGTATAAGGGATGCACTATGATGAAAACTATGTGCTATTTGTACAGTCTTGTGTTTTGATTTCTATTCCTAATTTTGGTTTAATTCTATGAACAAAGATGGTGGAAACTTCTGCCTTCAAAGGCAAAGAGGACTAGATTATAGTGATGCCTTTCAGTTCTAGGGCAGTTAGCTGGAGGGCAGGGCAAAATGCCTAGTTTAAAAGTGAATTTAAAGGCTTTATATAAAATAGATACATTGCTGACTGTACCGCTCTGCTTTTTCTCATTTAAAAAATTCTCCTTTCGTGAGGATTTTCTGAATCTGCCTAATCATAAAAGGAGCATATTTCTACTCCTTAACTGAGAACTTTATAATTTTTAGCAAATATGAAAAAGTGTTCACTTTGAAAGAACTGGTTTAATTATAAAAATTAAATTTTAAGGTCCCAATCCAGTATCAACTGAATGTAATGGAGACTGGAAATTGATTTCAGAGAAGAGAGACAAAAGCTGAGGAACTTTAAAGGCCCATTCCTTCAACTTCAAGAGTTTATATCTGTTTTAGAGAGTTAAAAGCTGGAGATGCTCAAGTCAGAGTGAACAACTCTGACTAATAGAACTCAGTCTCTGTTCTTATATAATGTTTGCAAGCATGCTCAGACTTCATGCTAGGAGCCAAATTAAATAGATCAGTATCTTATGAGCATGGTCTGATGCTGGTGGAACAATCGTTAAAATGTAACTTAGTAATTAGCAAACAGGGACCCTCTAGATGCTTAAGTTTATGTTATTCTACCAGGTCTCTTCATGTAAACATTTAATAATAATTTACAAATTATGCCACTCCACTTGGAACGTTGGGTGGATATCCTCGATACTTTTATGTGCAATATACAGGTTGTATCTCTTTTTCTTTTTTATTTCCCACATGGACTTGATATATGCAATATTAAAAGCTGTTCGTGTTCTCAATATATTCAGAATTTTAATGAGTAAAAGATAAATTCCAGATGATGCTGTAAAACTATGCAAGTATTTCCAATGCTGGAAGGGGCTTCCCAGTTTGTTTCTTGGTAAATTAAACAGATTTTTTTTCAATATTTCCCTGAAGAACCATTTACCAAAAGGAATACCATCTTGCTTCATTTTCTTTAATTTCTGCTTGTCAGGATTAGAACACCTCAGTTTCCTCCAAGATGAATCTGCTTCCACAGCAGATGTGGCAAAACTTTCATGAGAAGCTGGAGCCTGCAACAGTTAACCGTCAGATAGATCAACCTTGATAAGCTGAAGAGTAAAAGGGATGAATGACCCTTTCTTCTATTTGCATAAAAATTTAAATATTTGCATATAGTTAGAATATGCCCAAATGCATTCCTCACCATGAACTGAGAAATCTTCTTTTATTCTCACTATTAACCATTAACCTATGTGCTTTCGAGATGATCACGCTGCTAGAGGACGTGACTAAACAATACGGCAAGTAACCCATTTTGGCCTGTAGGATGTCTGAGTACGCTCTTGAAAAAAGAAGCACACTCATTGAAATATAAAATAACTCACATAGCCTGGAGTAACTGACAGATCAACATCCCAATGGAAAAATTGCACAGCAGAGGAGCTTAATTACTCTGAAGAATTGCTCGCTGAGTGAATGATATGTAGTGGTGTTTTCCAAGCTGGAGATCCCATCCCTTGTATTCACATTGTCATTTAGTCTGATTCAGGTTCAGAGTACAGATTTTGCACTAAAACATGTTAAGTAAATCTTTTTAGGCTCTGCTATATTACTCACAGACTTCTGGAATAACACTTCTAATGTCACTACAGAAAAGAAATTGCAAGCTAGTTGAGTAAATGAAGAACAAATAAAGGACTATACATGTGTTGTAGTTCTTGTTTCAGGACTTTAGCTAAATTCTATATTAAATTCTTTTCCTGATCAAGGACAGTTTTTTCATTTTAAGTTAGACTAACACTGGGTAAATAACTCTGCAAATCACTTCATTAACAGACTTTGGTTGAGTCATATTCCTTTTTTTCTAGAGAAAGATCTAAGTTCTAGTTGTACAGCCATTTCTTCCTGTACTTCCATTCTAGCTAAATTAGTTTTACATTCTTTATTAAAAAACTTGCACGACTGGAGGAGATTTTCTCTGCTCTCCTACCAACATGTTCTAGAAGTATTGGATAGGAGATCCTTTCAAAACAATGTGAGTTTGAACTCCATCACCCTCAAATTAAAACTAAAGCCTTAATAGATGAATTAGCCATGATGTTACTCCCTGGAAGGCAAGAACCACATCTTCTCTAACAGTCATTATTCAAAAAACATAGACTCTCCCATCCAATTGAAAAGTCACAGTAATTCTGAGCCCTGAACGGATGGAGGAGTTACTTGCAATATTTTCTTAGATACCTGGCACTTGGAAAATTGGTGGGATTACAGGCACATCTTTATGTTTAGTTTTCATACTCCTAAGCTGCTGCATTTTCCCATTCAGCAAAGGAAACTTTTTTGATGTGCCTGCCTTATTTTGTCGATGCTAAAGGGAGTTAATAGAGGTCACATCACTGACTCAGTCCTCTCTGGGAGTCATAAACTTCACACATCTTTTCTCCCATTCTTAGACATATTACCTTTAAAAAAAATGAGGCACTTTTAAAATTAGCACCCCCTAAGCAGAATTTTTCTAAAGCTGCAGCAGTTTTCACATGTGTAGATGTATTTCATATAAGAGCAACCCTTGAGGAGTCCAAAGCATGGCAAATCTCCCCAGAGAAGTGATAGATTTCCCTACACTGGACACTTCTAAGTTCAGCTTGACAGTGTTCTGTTCCATCTCAATTAAATTATACATTACCTAAAATTGTTGGACCAGATGATCCTTGAGTTTCCTTCCAATCCGTTATTCTATAACTCTATGATTCAAACGTCTCATGCCAATAGAGTTCAATTTTCACTTTGTGTTTCTCTTAATTTTGGTGGGTGCAATTTATACGTTTTTCATTCTGAAGCCCTTTTTTTTTAAAGAAGACAGATCTCGCAAAAGGACCCATCATGCACTCATAATATTTGAATAGAAGATGTGGATGCCAACTGGGGATACAGAGCTATCTATGTGCTAAAAGGACAAACATTTTTCTCCATGCTGTCTTCTTGCTCCCAGAGACTGTACTACTGAGGGGACCTGTTTTCCTGTGTAGTTGCCGTTGCACAATGTATGGCATAACTACTCTTCACCAGGATTCAGATCTGAGGTGATACTTTATTTTTCATTAATATGTCTATTCTTTTTACTTCTAAATTTCACAGTGTTTCCTAAACTAAGCATGAAACCAAAACTTCACAAATGTAGATTTTAAGCCCGAAAGAAAGCACAGAATTTAATATTAATTCAGAAAGCACTACTTGCTTTTTGTATTACATATGTAGAATTTTTTGTACTTACTGACCTCTATAAGAGATGACTTTTTGTATTTATGGAAAGAAGCATGTTCTGTCTCTAGTTGTTTCTTGTCTGAGTCACCTTGTTTAACCAAAGCATTTGGTCTCTTGAATCCCATCAGATCTGAGGGTTACTTCAGTAAACAATGTCTAGTACAGCAAATATTCAGCATACATTCTACAGCACTTCTGGGACCTATATTAAAATTCTAGTATAGCAAATAGTCCTTTAGATTCCACATCATCCATGGATCTTACTTGTAAAACCAAGGTATTCTCATAAAACTGGGTGAAAATACTTATTATTGTTGTCAAAAGCAGAGTGTTTCTAAAATTCTTCAGGGATAAACCCAATAGTCTGAGTATCATTCTGGGTACTTTAACAAACTCTACACGATGGAAAGAGACTTTGGCACAGGTGCCTGGAAAGAGATAATGATGGCTGTAAAAGATGAGACTGTAGTTCAAATGAGATTACATTTAGTCTTATTTCTGACTGTCTTGTGATAGCTATAAAGTCAATATTGGCACAGCATGCAGACTTGAAAACTAGTGTGAGCTCATATGTAGCTAAAGAACCATTAAAATATTCTCAATTAAAGTGCATGACTCCTGTTCCCCTGTGAATTTCAGAGGGATTTTGTGAACTTACTGAATAAATCTACTGACAACTCAAAAAAAAATGGAGTTATATTACTAAGAAAATTGAATACAAAGAACAGATACCTATAGAAAAACGAAATGTTTGGATTGCAATTAGAACCAGAAAACATGATACCTGCCAGCAACCAAATACAAGTAGACAACCCTATATGTTTTCTTTTTCTATTTTTTTTTTCTAAAAATGAGCACACAAAGCCATAAACATTGAACTCTCTTTTGCTGTTCTAATTCCACTAGAAAACAGAGTGTTCTTTGGCCTCTAATGAGTACAAATAGCACACCCCATTATTTCATAGAAGCACCTCTTATTTAATGATATTTGCTGCAACTAGCTTCTAAAAGCCATCTACAGCCCCAGATTCTAATGTGGAAGTTTTTATATAATGAGAATGCTCAGCATCATACTTAGTCCTTTGTCATGCTGTGCTGCAAAGCTAAGAAAATCAGCTCATTTCTCTAAGTTCATCTAGTGAAACATGCTCAGGTTTCTTACATTCATTTAGGGTCCCAAGTTCCTTTGTTCTCTTTAGTTGCCATTTAATTATCAGGCAGTGAAGAAAATCATCAAATCTGGATAATATTTTTGGAATGAAATATAATTGTTTCAAAAAAGCCTGAAAGTTGAAAAGCAGTTGAAGACAAGGTACATTTAGAAAATCAGTAGTTATGCATTAGTCAGCTTTTGTCCTCTGCATTCATTTTTTTCACTCATGAATGATCACATCGTGGTAGAGGAATTAACATAATTTACATCAACAGTTAGCTGTTGTGCTATGTGTAAAAAATAATTCCCTACTTTTTTTTTTTTAAGTTTCAATAAGTGCATTTTTATCAGATATATCAATTATAAATGGCTAGGGGAAAGATGTATTCTGTACGCTCAGTACTTATTTGGAACAACATCTTCCTACCTGTTTTTACTGAAATGGTTTCAACTTGTTCCCCTCATTTGTTGTGATTGGTGTCATTCTTTTATGATTTATTATTCCTAAAACTTGGCTGGCCAGAGCTCTAGAAAAGACCACAAGATTTCCAAGATTTAACTGGGTGAACTTGGTCAGTCCCTCAGCCAAACAGATTCATTTGATTTGTCTTTTTAAGTGACCTTTTGACTTACAGTCATCTGCATTCTGTTCACGCTTTATTTAATTTTCTTTTACTGGAGAGCACTTTGGAATGTTTGTCATGAAAAGAGCTACATAAATATTAATGTATTGATAGTGTTATGGCTTTTCAAGCCTATTTTTCATTTCACGGGTTTTAAGAGCTACGAAATTTACTGACTATACAGAAAATATAGTATAATGGACTTTCTGAAATGCCCTGAATGAGATAAAATATATGAATTATTAATCCCATGGATGTCAGTGCTGTCTTGCTTAAAGAGAAAATTTTCTGTGCCAATCCAATATTTTTTCTTTTATTTTTTTTACTGTGTAAAGTTTGTGATGAATGTACTTTATGTCTCTAGTTTGTAAGTAAGCATATGCTCCTAATTACATCCTAAAAATAGAGATATGAATTCATTTGATGTGTACAGTGTTGTCAAGATGCACTTTGAACCTCCAAAAACTACAGCAAACTTGGAGGAAGACATTCATATGGGACAGTGCTAGCAGTCACCCATTGCCAAGGAAGAGCAGCTTTAGACTCTGAATGAACCAAGGGGAACACGGTCTAGGGGTGTCTTTACTCAGTTCATATCCTAGTTCATTCCCCACTCTTTCTTTTTTTCCATGACCTGCTGATTCCTTGCCTTTTTGGGTTTTTTTCCAGGGGATATTCTACCATCTGGGCTCAATAGCTAAGTTATAAGCTGTGAGGCTCATTTATCACATCATGGGAGGGAAGCCGTCAAAATCCGTAAATCTACAGCAGAACTTCTAATACAGACTAATGAAAACAAATGGAGCTCAAGGTAAAGGCTATTATTGAATCTTAACTCATCCAGCTGTTTTCAAAATCACGAATGTTTAAGTTTAAGCCCCCTGAATCTTAGATAGCCTTTATAAGGCAGTAGCCAAATGCAAATGAACCAGATGGAGAATGCATTGAGCCTGGACTGTTGGCCTTACCTCTGATTTGCATCAGTTGTTGAGTTAGTATGAGCCGAGATAAGTTTCCCTATTAAAAATAAAACTGTGAGCATTCATGTTCCATGCTGAAGAAAGGTCTGGAAGGTGTTTAATAACTTTTTTTCTCTACCGGTTCATCTGCAGTCAATTATATCTCAGTATCTCTTGTTTCTTCACCCCTGCTTACTGCCCTAATGCATCATGGAACAGCCTTCAGGAATGCTGTCCTCCTACAAGCCCCAGTTTCCCTTCCCTGTGTATGTATGACTGACTAAGGCACAGGATGCCTAACATAATTCTGTAGCTACAGAAGCAACAGATCCGTACATAATATTCTTCTCTACCCACCTTCACTCAAAACCATAGGTAGTTCTTACTGGAAACAAACACCAGTGCTCAGACTTGGTAAAACCTAAGTAGTCAGTTGCCAAGAAGGATGTATCTGAAGACAGTCGGCACCTTTATAACCTGCACTATACTATCCATCATCATGTCTTGAAATTGTTGCCCTTCGGAGCATTGATCAAGATTCATCTCCTAACTCAAGTAATTACGGAAGTGATATTGGGATGTGTGTGAGTAGAAGTATCTATTTCTACTATAATCCCTAACCATTCTCTCAGAATTTGTTAGATAAGAGCATTTTAGAAATCAATCAATAAATAAATATCTGAGACTCACTTCAAGGACAGAATACATATCTCTCAGCCATAGTTATGGCAATATTGCATATAACCTGAAATAAACAGCAAATAGTATATCAGGGTGGGGGGCCAAAGAAACAGAACTGTAAAACTACTTCTTTACTATTCTAATTCTTTTAAACTAAAACATATTACAAGAAAGACAATAAAACTTAGAGACTCATCAGGTATTTTTTATATTTAAAGTGCATATCTTTACTTTTAAGCTTGCACAGGATGATGTAGCTGGGTGTGACAATGAACTCTATCTGGTTTGGTTTTTTTCACTTCTATGCTCTTTTTCTTGTTGTCATGCCCAAAGCTAGAGGGTAGTTACAGCTGGGTTTCAAAGCTTCCTTTTGTCATTACAGGATTTTTATTCCTTCTAGCAGAAAAAAACTGGACAGCTATTTATGCAATTGAACTATCATGTTCCATGCTTTTTGTTTGATGTTTATTTATGGAAAAAAAAAAAGAAAATACCAACCCACAACTCAAGCAGTCCATCTTTAAATTACAGGTGGTTTTACTACATTTAAACCATGTACAAAAGATTACAGGTGATGGTCAGTGGGTTATATTTTTGAGGGGGATTTTTCCTACTGAATTTTTAGAGGGTAAATGGAATATACAGTTTGTGGAGAGAAATAAATGATTCCTGACTACAAATAAATGTGGGGTTTTTTTTATTTTTGTATGAATGGTGTAAGAAATATTAACTTCCAATCCAACTTGTTCCTTGCAGAGCAGTCAGTAAATAGGAAGAAAAACATGGGTACTCAGCCTTAGAAGAGGTGTACTTTTAGCAATCTCACATAAGCCACAAACACCTGTTCCAGATTCTGATATGTTTTTATGTATTTATTCGGTGTCTATACTCCAAATTAAAGGTCAGAAACAAGCCACTGAAATACTCTGGATCTGTTCAACGGTACTGAAGGACATGCACAGAAGTCCCTGTTTAAAGAAAATAATACAACTTTTTACCACTTTCAGTTGAAGTTGCTTGCCAAGATATGATGACATTTTTATATTTTGCCATTGAACTTTCCCTACGAATAGAGTTCTCTCTGCACACCATGCAGTGCTTTTGCTCAAAATCAACTTACTCCTTATTATATTTTAAAAGAGAAGAAAGCATAATTCCATGTGTTAGAAATAGATATATTTCACCATCGACTGAAGCAGTGTATACAGAGATAATGAATATGCACCTCCAATCTGATGGCACTTTAGGAAAAAGAAAGTGAAGAGTGGGCTTTTCCAATATTAATACTAGAAACACTGGTTAGACCTTAGATATAAAACTGTTTAACATTCAGTAGGGAGAAAGGTGAATTTAGCGTCCTCTGTGTGGAAGTGGAGATATACTAAATGAATAGAGATTGTCCTGCAAACTGATATTAAATAAATATGGTATGTTTCAGAGTAGTAAAACACAGATCAAATGAATACTCATGTTGG
Source organism: Phaenicophaeus curvirostris (assembly GCF_032191515.1). Taxonomy (NCBI): domain Eukaryota; kingdom Metazoa; phylum Chordata; class Aves; order Cuculiformes; family Cuculidae; genus Phaenicophaeus; species Phaenicophaeus curvirostris. The sequence continues at coordinate 3,344,076 of NC_091431.1, forward strand.
CCCATCAGAGAGATGTGAACACAAACCATATTTAAGCCAAAGCATGCAGCTGGAATGAGATCTAATAGGCTTAAGCTGATTATGAGCATATTTTGACTGAGAACTTGGAGGCTTTGAACCGTCACAGCAATAAAGTCTGGATGGCTTTGAAAGAGGGGTAACTGCAGTGAGAAATGGGAAGCTGATGTAGCTCATCAGGGGAGCAGCGTGGTGGTACCTCTGCACGCTACAGGAGGCAGACGGCCTCCACTACCTGGAATGTCTTCTCAGAACTTGTGCTCCCTCAACACACATGTGCTAATTGCAGAGAAAATTGGTAGTTATTACTGGAGTTATGATGAAAAGGGAAAGAGCTGTGGAGGAGGTCAATCCCATCTATATATTAATTTAATTACACTGAAGAATTTAAAAGTAATTTCGTACAGCAGAGCTTTAGATTAAATTAATAATAATCTGGTAAACTCCATAGCTAGAAAACAGAAGGGAAGAGGGTGATCTTTGATGAAGAGCAAGTCTCAGATTAAAGCCAAAAAAAAATATAAAGTACTACCGTTTTTTGAACAAAGTTCTGCCTTTATTGTCTCAAAATTAAACATGGCATATAAGTTTAAACGCGAGCCAGCACTACTCCCTGGCAACCAAGCAGGCTAATCGCGTCCTGAGGTAAATGAAGCACATCACTGCCAGCCAGTGGAAGGAGGTAATTGTCCCACTCTGCTTCCCACTGGTGAAGCCCTACTGTGTCCAGTTTGGGGCACCACAGTATAAAAAAGGATCTAAAGGTGTTGGAGAGTGTCCAGAGGGGGGTCTTGAAGTTGGTGAAGGTTTTAGAAAGGAAGCTGTATGAAGAGTGGCAGAAATAATTTGGTTTATTCAGCCTGGAGAAGAGGAGGCTGAGAGAGACCTCATCTCAGCCAACAGCTTCCTCGAAGGGGAGGAGGAATCATAGAATCATAGAATCACCAGGTTGGAAGAGACCTACCAGTTCATCAAGTCCAACCATTCCCATCAATCACTAAACCATGTCCCTCAGCACCTCGTCCACCCGTGCCTTAAACCCCTCCACGGAAGGGGACTTAACCCCCTCCCTGGGCAGCCTCTGACAGGGACCAATGACCCTTTCTGTGAAAAGAGGAGGAGCAAGTGCTGATCTCTCTGGTGAGTAATGATAGAACCCAAGAGAAGACATGCCTGGGGAGGTTTGGGGTGAATATTAAGTGAAGTTTCTTCAGTGAGGATTGTGGAGCAGTGGAACAGCAGTCATGGCACCAAGCATGACAATATTCCAGAAGCATTTGGACAACACCCTCAGACACCTGATGTGATTGTTGGGCTTGTCCTATGCAGGGGCAGGAGTTGGACTCGATGATCCCTGTGGGTTGCTTCCAACTCAGGACATTCTATGATTCTGTGATTCTATGACTCTACTGTATGATTCTGTGAGGCTTTGAAATGATTGGCCCACTTTCCACAAATAAGAGCAGTTCCATGGCAATGACACCCCCGCCCTGGGCTGCAGCACGTGGCTCAGCCCATGGGTATCCCATTCCTGTCTGAAGTGGTGAAGCTGAGGGTCTGCCCTGGGACATCCCATGGCAGTAACAAGCAGAGCTGCCAAGCCAGGGCCTCATGTCAGGGGCTTTATGTGAGGAAGGACTGTACAAACGCTGCGGCAGAAGGATAGATGAACACGAAACGCCTCTCCAGGCTTGAAAGTGCCTGTGCTTGGTGTTGGAGAGTGAGAGGGGAGAGAATAATTGATATAGAAATGAAAAACTCACAGCTAGGCTATGGAGAGTGCCAGGCTTCAGGGTGAATTTTTGCCAAGTACAGAGGGAGAGAAACCTCCCTAGACATGAATAACCTCCCAGTAGGTCCAGGGAGGTTCTTCTCCCCCTGGACTCAGCACTGGTGAGACCGCTCCTCAAATCCTGTGTTCAGTTCTGGGCCCCTCACCACAAGAAGGATGTTGAGGCTCTGGAGCGAGTCCAGAGAAGAGCAACAAAGCTGGTGAAGGGGCTGGAGAACAGGCCTTATGAGGAGCGGCTGAGAGAGCTGGGGGTGTTTAGCCTGGAAAAGAGGAGGCTGAGGGGAGACCTCATTGCTCTCTCCAACTACCTGAGAGGAGGTTGTGGAGAGGAGGGAGCTGGGCTCTTCTCCCAAGTGACAGGGGACAGGACGAGAGGGAATGGCCTCAGGCTCCACCAGGGGAGGTTCAGGCTGGACATTAGGAAAAAATTTTTCACAGAAAGGGTGTTTGGGCAGTGGCAGAGGCTGCCCAGGGAGGTGGTTGATTCACCTTCTCTGGAGGGGTTTAAGGGATGGATGGATGAGGTGCTGAGGGACATGGTTTAGTGCTTGATGGGAATGGTTGGACTCGATGGTCCTGTGGGTCTCTTTCAACCTGGTGATTCTATAAGTCTATAATTCTATGATTCTATCCATCCCAAAGCACAGGCTCACTGGTGAAAACTGGATCTAAGTCTTGGTTTAGTGTTTGACTGTGCAACACAAAACGTTTTGCGCATGCTCAGAACTGATATCAGGAAAAAAAATGGCTGCAGATGGAGTTATGGCATTGCATCTTTCATAGCTGTGGGAGAAAAAATGTGAATGCATATCTGTCTGAAAAGAGAGACATTATGTGCATTGCAGTCTGTATTGTTTGAATAGCATGGGACCTATATCTACAGCTTTATGAGGTTTTCAGACAGATTTCAAAACATGCTTGCAGGATGTTTGATATTAGCTGAATATCTATCAGAAATACATGCTTTCCCTGCAGTCTGTTCCATCTTGATTTCTATTTCAAGAAGGCCTGATCCCAAATTTCCTTATCTGGCCAGAAGTCTGATATTCCTATGACAAGATTTGTCTGAATAAGGTTGAATTGGTTCAAGGGCTACATGTTCAGCTCTGGTAAAAAATAAAAGAATGGGTATCTAAATGGTAAACTGGAATGTTTCTGTGCAGGAACTTGAAAAATCGAGTAGGAAAACTTGAGTTTTCTCCTGATAGTTTCTTTTGCAATGTCTATCTTGGAAGGATAGTATAAGCATTTGGACTTCAACATAATTTTGCTGCACTCATTCAGGATTCCTGTATAATCTAGCAGAAATACCACTCTACACAATATACTCCAATGTCTGGTACAGCGGATAGTTGATGAATGTTCTTTCATATTCTTGTGTGGTGTCAATGTTCAGCAGTTTACAAACATTTAGCAGTAATACACATTAGACAACATCCTAGAAAGTGGTAGGTGCGGTATCTACAAATAAGGAAAATTTGTTTAGAAGACCTTTTCTTTAAGCACCTTTGACAGTCATTTTGTGTCAAACCACAACAGAGAAAACTAGTGAAGCCTGGTTCCTCACGAGACTCAGTTTCTTGATTTCCATGCCACATGGTGTTGCTGACTCCTTGCACTACTGCTTATTCTGGTCTTCTTGCCACATCTGTCTTTAACTCAATTCCTGTAGCAAAAGGTTCAGCAGGGTTGAGTTTCTTCTCCTCTGCTTTTATTACTCATCTTGATGAGAAACACTGTTGATGAAGGAAGACCTAAAAAAACCCTGCCTGCAGTGTTAAATAAGTTTTAATTAGCCATCTTTGCTTGATGACTCAATATATATATATATATCTCATCCTTTTGAATAAATGGTTTGAAATCTTCATATTTTGATGTTCTTCGCAGATTCTGGGCTGTAACGGCAAGACTTTTAAGCTCATTTGGGCTGCTTGTGGGCAACATTTTGTTGTGGAAGATATGAATTGGGGGGTAAGACAGAACAGTGGGAGGAAGAAATTAAGTTGGGTAATAAACAAAAAGATGGCAGAAATGCGAGACTGAGAAACTAAAAGGCCGGAGAAGAATAAAATAACAAAATGAAAAGAAGTAAAGGGAGTGGGATGAAAATCCATAGGCAGAGGCAGAGATGAGAGAGGATACTGGTGACAGCAGGCAGCAAAATTTCACGTAGAGGTGGACTTCACATAATTTTTCCGCTGTGTCCTTGATCACTTACCATGACAACTTTTTTGTGTAATAGAAAGAAATGGGGAAAATACTGGGACCACTTATAATTTGCCCACGTGAATTCTGCCAAACTCCCATTGTTGGCCTGCTTAGGGCATGGAGTTTAAAACAGTGGCCTTGTGCCTTAACACTTAAAAGGGTTTTATTCCCCTTGAGGTGATCCAGGGATAACTATGAGATTCGGGCTTTGCCTGAAATGCAAGATTATACTGGAAAAACTCAGGTTTATGATTACTAAAAAGTTTAACTTGGAGTTCTCATCAGCCACTGCTTAAGAAGATGACTTCAGCTTGGCACTGTTGTTATATTAGAAAAGGCACTTCAGAATGTCAAGCTGACACTACTTTTTGTGTCAGTTGCTTTTCTCTATGCATAAGAAAGAAAGGGAGTGAGGGTCTGTCCAAAGAGAGTAAGGAAAAATTCCACCAGCAAATTGTGGGATACTTGAGTTTATAGTGATGAAAGCTGAATAAGCTTTGAGTTCCTGGTACAGAGAAGTATAGATTGATATTTTTCTCAAACACCCGTTTTTTCCCATCATAATACTTACTCTTTCTGAAGTGGAATGAGGAGGGTTCATCAGTGGCTCAAGTTTCATTGACACTACCAACATTGATGTTGTTCTTGACCATAGAAACAGTTTTTCACCTCTGTCTCTGTATGTTATTGTATTAGTAGTGAGAAGATGGACCTTTTTTTCAGGAAAGTGTTCCTTTTATTTAGGTTCACATACTGCTAAACCACTTTCCTTATCAAAACATGACTAAAGTGGAACTTTGTGGGGACAAAGCATCATGAATATTTCCCAGGCTTGGAGATACTAGTAAAAAGTCTAAGAAATAGTTTGACATTACACAAGATTCAGTGTACTTTAATATACTAGATAATGTGGCAGCCTCACATGTGGATAGCAAAATCTGCTGTGATTTTGGGCAGAGCCTTTTGTACTGCATTTCCTAGAAAGACAGCACAAAAATGTAACAATAATGTCTACCTTTAGTTGAGCTGGACCGCGTAAAGCACTCCTGATGTGTCACAAAGACTTTTAGGATTGAGGCCAAGATAATTACATAGTGTAATTTTGCCTTTCAAGAGCTGCTCTCAGCTCTGACAGAAACGTCAATAAAGTTTGTTTTCTTTCAAGACAGACTTTATCTTATAGCAGCAGACACATGGACATCAGTGTTGGTAGCCATGACACAGTGGGCCCTATAGACCTCTGGAGCCTTTGATTCTCCTAAAATCACTATATGGCAGATGCTTTTGAAAGCAGCAAAGTGTCTGTGTCAGTCAGCAGTCTGAAACTGGTGCCAAGTGTAGTTGTAAGACTATCAGCCAGTGAAATAACCCTCACCCAAGATCTGTTCTTCTCATTCAGCTGCTGGCTGCTATTTAAGATGATCCTTTCTACTGAATTCCTCATGGAAATCTAAAGAAATATTGAAATATCAAATGTTTTTCTGCACTGGTGAATGGCTATCGAGCATGGCGTGGAATTTTTATATATAGCTATCTGTTCAACTTTTTATTCAATTTCTTTGAGAAAGCAATACTTCTGAACTTCACGTGGAGATTTTCAGGTAAATGTTTCCCATTAGATCTGTTCTTACAACAACTATTCTGACCTAATCTTTATGGTATTGACTATGCCTTTAGGAATTCCTTTTAGGGCAAAGCCTAAAAATGAAGGCAAATTGAACTACATTAGATAATTATATTTTTTTTTATAAATGCAATTTGAATTATAAATATTTTAGTAACAGAGGTATAGACATCTGCACTACAGAGAGTGTAAGTTCCTGCCTATATCCTTGGATATATAGATTCCAACTTTGTCTTTTCCAAACCAATGAGTCTTGACTTGTCATTTTTTCCATTTCCCTCCAAGTATGTATTTCTCTATCTAAAATCTGTGTCCACTTATGCACACAAATGCACACCTCTGCTTTCTGATATCAAAAGGCTTGTATTAAAAGGTGACCTTAATTTGCCCTCCTGCAATTAAATTACATTTTCTAATGCATAATAATGGATCAAACTGCTATGGGGTTGTTTTTCAGCAGATGTAAACTGTAATGGCAGTATTGAATTATCTTGTCTATCTACACAAGCTGAGAATGCAACCATTGTAGTTAACTGAGTATCCCATAGATAGGTATGATGTATGATGAGAAGGTGTGGTAGAGATCTAATGGTACCACGTATATTAAACCAGCCACTGGGTTTAAAAATAAAAATTGATTGGGGAAATAATACAGATAAAATGTGTGCTTGCTGGTAATGAAGAAATTAATGTGATTAATTGTATCCAGGGTACTGCTAGGGCATATTATAAATTGTACTCCAAGCTTTTGAAATAGGGAAAATTTATAAAGTGGCTGATAATTGCTAAACAACTGCGAACTTTTCTAATGTATCTTCTAATAAATCTGTATAACAATGCAGTAGGGAAACAGATTATTCTGGATGAATTTAAAGAACTTCACAAATGGATGTATTCAGATATGCTAGAATACAAAGATATCACAGGCAATCTGGACAGGGTGCAAACGATATCTCTTATTTTTTCAGTTAAAATAATAGACTTTTAATGTACTGTTACTTAGCTCAGCACCATCTAATAAGCATACACAGTGCTCCCAGAACCCCTTGTTCTTGTTGTGTTTTTTCTTTTTTTCTTATGCTTCAGTTTATTTAAGCAAAATATCTTCAACTTGATTTTGTGCCCATCTACCACAAACACAACGAGACAGCCAACAACTCACTGCGAAAGAATGAACTTTCTTGCAGATGTACATACCTAGGTTTTTTTAAATCATTGTCTTCATGGTTCCTGTTTTTAAACTTTCTGCTGGAATAGTAGATTCAGGTTCCTGAAGCATGAATGAAAATGAACTGAGTGTGCAGTCCTGGCATTTGGAAAGAATGGTTTTTTGCCTGAATGAAGATGATTTGATGCTGTTCAGGACCACTGCATTACTTCAGATTTTATGACATTTATTTTTCGATGGGCTCCAATTCTACAACATTGACAAAACAGACTGCTCTTTGCAAATACGGAGAGCTTTGGAAGGTCCGTAATGATCAAGGCCCTGGGAAGATCAGGGCCAAAAATACTGATGGGAATCCAAAATGAAGCTGGATCCCAAATTTATAATCACAAGCATATGCACATATATCCCTGGCCTGTGGCAGTCCAGCTTACAGTAAATAACTGCAGATCTTTTCTGTCTCGCATCCTTGCAGTCCTTCACAGTGTGTCCTTCTCTGAAATGTGGCAGTTCTGTGAAAGAGTAATGAAAAGAGAAAACTCAGCAGACTGTTAGTGTGTTTCTCTGAAATGTAGAGAGTATGACTTACAAACCCAAGGAAAGGGGAAGGATATGAAGATACAGGTGGCAATACAAAATAGAAATCACAGAATAACCAGGTTGGAAAAGACCCACCGGATCATCGAGTCCAACCGTTTCTATCATGTCTAAAGTTTTTTCTTATTTATATTAGTTATTTTTTACATAATCTTTAGTGAAGCAGAAAACAGCATAGAGTTTGTTGGTAGCCTAACAGGTTTTTGTGAGCTTTGAAGCAAATTGTAGATTCATAGAATCATAGAATAGTTAGGGTTGGAAGGGACCTTAAAGATCATCTAGTTCCAAACCCCCTGCCATGGGCAGAGACACCTCCCACTCAATCCAGCTGCCTAAGGCCCCATCCACCCTGTCCTCGAACACTTCCAGGGATGGGGCAGCCAAACTTCCCTTGGCAACCAAAGAAACTTGAATTCTGTAAAACTACAGACTAGAATTGAACACCATAGTTGGGGCTGGCAAGCAATAGTTGCTTGATAAAAAGCCACAGGAGGACATACTTAAGCAAAGTAAGGAATTGTTCTTACAGGTACATCTGATGATGTGAAAAAAAATGTAGCAAAGCAAATTGGCCAAAAGTTAAGACACCCAGAGGAAACTAAATTAAGCTTGCAATTACAGACTTGATATGAGACAGAGTTTTCTTATCTTGTCACACCTCTGGAAGCACTATTAGACGAACAGTACAAAATTTTGTTAGTTTGAGGTGTAAGGCAACACCCAGAGTTATGCATGTGCACTCTTTCAGAAGCATCCTAAGCTTCTTAGCAGTAGAGCCCTAAATCTGATTTCAATACAATGAAAACAAGATGTGACCAGTAGCGTAACACTGACCTTCTAGTGACATCCACCACTGGTAACAAAGAAAGTTGTAAAAAAAAACCAACTTGGATAAAGAGCATCCTGCAGCTGTTGTGGAGACTTTCTGTAAGTGACAGTTGCCACTTTTTTTAATGCCAGAAGCCTTGACGGGTTGTCTCTACTTTAAAGCTCTTTACAAGTAAAGGCACGTGAAGTTTCTTATTCAGGGTTCTCTACAAGCTTCAAAGACCATCTACTGATTTGATATTGCTTAGCTTTGACATGCTGTGCTAAATAAGATGCAATTACATTTGCTAAAAAGAGTTCCTTTTTGGATAAGGTTCATGCAGCTTTTCTAGGTTTAGATTTTAGACCCAGAATTATTCAAAGTGTTGTCCTGGAGCTGTTACCTTCACCCTCCTTGTGCATGCTGGCCTAGAAAGGGAATTAAGAGTAAGAACCATTTCAGATTTTCAGACCATCTGAAACTGCTCACTTGGAACCCTTTCATGAATATTGCATTCCATTGCAGGATGTACTGCCTGCGATGTCTTGGATAGAAGCAAGAGAGTTATTACTCATTGCTAGACTTTCACTACGATTTGTAGCATGAAATCATTATGGAGGTGCTCAAAAAGCAGATAGAGAATATTTTTGTATTATAGGCAAAAAAAAACTTCAAACAGAATACCCTCCACTTATTATCTTCTTAAAATTGTTGTCATAATGCAATTATGCAAATGAGGTGCCGCAATCACACGGAGTATTTGTTCCATTTTTGGTGCATATGATTACTAGATTGGAGCAGTATTTAAAAAAAAATAAAACCCGCACAAACAAAGCCGCACAGCTGAATTCAGGGAATGTGAAAGAGCATGAGAAATTCCCATTGGAAACATTCCCATTACATTGCATAAATAAAAGATAGAGAAGTTTTGGGGGATGTTTCCCCTCATTCATTTTTCAGAGAATACTGACCGTGGGGAATGAAGCATTGCTGAAGCAGTCAGCAGCACCTCTTCTTTCCTGATTTCTGCCTTGTTTCCCCTTTCAGACCCACCAGCTTTCTCTCTCTCTCCTCACTCTTCCACAAAAGATTTCCAGCAGAGAGCAGCTGGTGCCTCGTTTTGGCTCCTTTCCCCAGACTCTGGGGGCTTTCACTAGAAATCAATGCCTGCTTATTTTCCCCGGCACTGTGTTCTTTATGTGTAGGCTGACATGGCCTCAACCATACTGACCCATTCTGCAGAGATATTTCCATTCAGACGTGCCTCTTTACAAACAGCGGAAATTAGTAGAGGGCCAGTGTCAAACTGCTTGTCACATCTTGTTTTCAGTCTGTTGAAATCAGGTTTATAGTGTCCTATTCAGAAACCTAGACTGCTTTTGAATGCACACAATGCATTTCAGGAGTTCCATCAGGAGACAAATGCAGAACTTCACATTGCTATTAAAAAATAATCAAAATGATTAGTCTTTTGAATTTTCTGAAGTAACTTATTTGCTCGGAATTTGTTGTCTTAATTGCATTACGTCACTTGCTCATAGGTATTCATCTCCACAAGATGTAAAATCATTCCTCGTTGATCTGTCAGAGTAGTGGTTGTACCATGTGAATAAGTTCTCCCATTGATTTTGCAGTAATGAATGAATGAGTAAGTGAATGAATGAATAATCAGAGGCTTGCTAGAATGGATGCAGTAAGCCTGAGCTACTGGTCTTCTCTTTGGCTTCTAGGAACTTCCATCAAATATGGTTTTGTTTTATAACTCCATGTAAAGAGCAAGAATCTCAATGAGGTAGAATATGGTTGGAGTTGTACTAGACAATATGTATTACTTCAAGGAGAGGAATAAACTTTTCTAAAGTGCCGATAACTTTATGAACTTTGTGAAAAGGTAGATTTTTAATGACAGGCTATTCTGTAATTTAGCAATATATCATTTATATACTACTAAGTTATCTAAGCATGAAAGAAAAATTAGCACAGGTTACGAAGCCTTTGAACCAGAGAATAATTTTAGTTCAACTTGTTTGAAAGTCTTCTCACTTCCCAATGACTTTATCCTTGATGACTGCAAATGCTTCGAGTGTTTGACAGCATTCAGCTGTCAAATAATAAAGCAATTGAAATAACGTATGCAAATGCACAGTATGCGATTTTCCATTAATTTTTAACAATATGTAGAGGTGTGGAGCTCGGGGATAAGGGAGAAGAACAGTTCTGGCAAATATTTAAGGATGCTTTCCACAAAGCACAAGAGTGCTCAGTCCCTGTATGTAGAAAATAAGGCAGGGAAGGGAAGAGACCATCGTGGCTGAGTTGAGACCTGCTGGTTAAACTAAAGAAGAGGGAACTGCACAGGCAGTGCAAGCAGGAACAGGGAACCTGGGACGTGTATAGGGACGCTGCACAGTTTTGTAGGGATGAAGTCAGGAAGGCCAAGGCAGAGCTGGAGTTAAACTTGGCAAGGAAAATAAAGACTGACAAGAAGGGCTTCTAAAGGTACATCAGTCAAAAGAGGAAGGTCAAAGAGAACGTTCCCTCACTGATGGTTGGGAATGATGACCTCACATCAACAGATGAGGAGAAGGCTGAGGTACTTAACAACTTTTTTTGCCTCAGTCTTCACTGATAACCACTCTCCTCACCCCTCCTGGGTCATGGGACAGCAAGATGGTGACCAGTGGGGTAAACCCCTCTCATTGTAGAAAAGGATCAGGTTTGTGACCACCTGAGGAACCTGAATAAGGAATAAGTCTATGGGACCTGATGAGTTGCATCCCAGAGTCCTGAGGGAATTGACAGATGTGATTGCCAAGTGATTCTCCATGATATTTGAAAAGTCATGGCAATCAGGAGAAGTCCCCAGTGACTGGAAGAAGGGTAACATCATGCCTATTTTTAAAAAGGGTAGAAAAGACCCTGGGAACTATTGCCCTTTCAGCCTCACCTCTGTGCCTGGGAAGATCATGGAACAGATCCTCCTAGAAGCTATGTTAAAGCACATGGAGAACAGGGAGGTGATTGATGGCAGCCAGAACAGCCTCACCAGGGTCAAATCCTGTACAACCAACTTAGTGGCTTTCTGTGATGGGGTAACCACAGCAGTGGACACGGGTAAACTGATGGGTGGGATCTATCTGGACTTCTGTAAAGGTTTTGACACAGTCCCCCACATCCTTCTCTCTAAACTGGAGAGATACGGGTTTGATGGGTAGATGGTTTGGTAGATAAGAAACTGGTTGGATGGTTGTATTCAGAGAGTCAAAGGCTCAAAGTCCAGATGGAGATCGATGACAAGTGGTGTCCCTCAGGGGTCTGTACTGGGACCAGTGCTGTTTAATATCTTCATCAATGATATTGACCATGAGATCGAGGGCACCCTCAGCAAGTTTGCAGATGACACCAAGCTGAGTGGTCAGTTGCGACACCAGAAGGACGGGATGTCATCCAGAGGGACCTGGACAGGCTGGAGCAGTGAGGCTGGGAGAACCTCATGAGGCTCAACAAGGCCAAATGCAAGGTCCTACACCTGGGTCGGGGCAATCCCCGATTTCATTACAGGATGAGGGATGATGTGATTGAGAACAGTCCTGCAGAGAAGGACTTGGGGATGCTGGTTGGTGAGAAGCTCAATATTAGCCATCACTGTGTGCTTGCAGTCCAGAAGGCCAACTGTATCCTGGACTGCAAGAAAAAAAGTGTGGCCAGCAGTATTTATTCAAATGAATGGCCAGTCACAACTTTCCCTTTTATTTGAAATGAGGAAAAAAAATCAGGTTTGTGTGGCAGATGAAATTCCACTGAAGTTCACTGCAATAGTTGAAGGAAACATAGAAAAATATTAAATATTCTGTAGTGCATAGCACCCAAAACTATTGAAAATTCTTCTGCAAACTCCAAAATTCTGCAAGGAATGAAGCTGTCTCTACGTCAATGCCAATAAAGGGCTGCTTCAGCTAAGCAGGCTCCAGCAGTTAATACTAGGAACTATATGTGGCTTGGAAGCAGATCTTGGAGTTCTTTGGTTATTGAGACATTGATGGGGAGATTTCCTGTAAAATGGCTTCTTGTTCCCTGTACTTGAGACTCTTGTCTTTGTTTGGGGTGTGTAGACACTGCAGGAGAAGCACAATTCAGCAACCTGTACTCATCCTTTCCTAGAAGCAACTGCTTTTGTAGGTCTGATGTTTATCAAGGAAGGTTTGGTGGGGAAAGATGCATTCTTCAGTCTCACTGACTGCAGGATAATCATAAAGTATGATTTCAGCTATCTGGTGGGTTAACTACGAGCTATAAAACAAAAAGGAATACCACATAGCTTAGAGGGGGTGGTATATAACTGTTTAAGAGTCTTCTGAGGTCACTTCTTATCTCTTGAGTCTCATGTAACAGCGCTGTGGCCCAACTCCATTAACCAGTGGTCTGACTTATATTTCTCAAAGCTTTTTTCATACTTCTCATGTATGGCATTTTGAATTGTGACCCAAATCCACCAAAATCAGTCCATTATTTCAAGTTAACTAGACACAAAGCCAAGAAGTTACATATCACATCTTTCAAATGCAAGAAGATTTGAGTCCATAGCTTAGTAAAACATCTTGATTTAAACTAGTTTTCCTAAAATAATTTTCATGGAGACTCAAAAATGAGGCTTATTTTATCCTTTGCATTCTAAAATGTTGGGTTTTCTTCATAAAGCTCTTTGTCTGTGTCTTAAGAAAAATACAACAAATTCACTGTAGGTCCGTAGAGTCTGGACAAGTCTTTAGTGTAGTATTTCTTACCTGGCCTGTGGGACACAATGTGGAATCCTGGGCTCTCATTTTCTTTTGCACACCAAAAATATTTGAAAAAATATTTTAAAATAAAATACTCCTCCTCTTTAGAGTCTACATTCTTTGAAAAGCCATGATTCACTCTTGCCAATTGTTGCCGAAGCTTGAAAGCATCTAAAAAAAACACTGAGTAGAAAATAAATGGCTTTTTTCAGTGGTTTTTAATAAATATCTCTTAAATGTTATTTATTTATCATGAAAGTGAAAAAAATAGACCAATTAGCCACGGCTTTATTTCCCTCATAGGTCACCTCCAGGATAAGGCAGAAATTATTTGATGGAGAGGAGAGGAGAGGAGAGGAGAGGAGAGGAGAGGAGAGGAGAGGAGAGGAGAGGAGAGGAGAGGAGAGGAGAGGAGAGGAGAGGAGAGGAGAGGAGAGGAGAGGAGAGGAGAGGAGAGGAGAGGAGAGGAGAGGAGAGGAGAGGAGAGGAGAGGAGAGGAGAGGAGAGGAGAGGAGAGGAGAGGAGAGGAGACATAAGGGAATAAAAAAACAAAAAAAAGACTATTCAGATAGGGTAGAAACAGGACCACAAACAAAGGACTGAGATGTCAACTACATTATATCATCTCTTCATTTTGGCAGAGATCTTACAAAGAAAAATGCTGGAAGAAACAGATGATTCAATTTTCTTCTTTTTTCTGGATTAAGAAGGTGAAATCTGATCACAGACTTACGGAAGAAACTATGGAAAGAGTCAATCCTCTGAAGTTAGTTCTCATTTTAATAGCAAAAATGAAACATAAGCTTGGCCGAGACAGAATATTTTCAAAATTTTCAGTAGTTCATTTGATTAAAATGGGTTTTAAAGTGTGATGATTATTTTTCAACACTGATTTTTTTTTCACTGGCTGCTTTAAAATACCTAATTTTAGCCCTGTTTTAAATCAGAAAGTAGATTTTTGACAGGAATATGTGAAATCTCATTTTAAAATGCAGGAAAAGGAAGATTCTTCCATCATTATGGCTATTCCAAACAGCAAATTTATCCTAATTTCAATTTCAAATTCTTCCCTTCTTTGATTAAAAGTCTAAACAGAACTAGCTCAGTCTTAAGAGAAGTCAGCTAAATGCACTGCTTACATGCAGGGTGTCATATGCAATGAAAGGGACAACATGACTCTTCTTACAGCCAATGCAGTCAATTCTGTAATATTTTACACATGATGAGGGACAAAAGCACTCTTTAATGACTGGGGGCCATGGAATGAAATGCTGAGTATTCTTTTTAATGAGCTCTCTGATTCCCAGCTGGTGTGTACTTAACTAATAAAATGACAGAAATAATATTTCTCATATCCTTATCAGCACAGGTATCAAGCATGGAGTGTTTTAATGACCAATAGATATTAAAGATACCTATTAGGCATATAGAGCATAAGAGCAGACCTAAAAACAGTGTCACAACTAAACGCATGAGTTAAATAGTAAAGGAAATGTGAGCAGGTCTGTACATCGGAGTTTGGAGCAATAACTTATTCCTGGAAAATACTGCTGTGTAGTGCTTTTATATAGCATAGCTGTTTTGCCTTTTTCAGCAGAAAGTGGATAATAAAACTATTTCACTATATTTGAAAACAATTTAACAATTCCAGAGGACACTGGGAGACATACTTGTACCCCAAACAATATATCAACAAGGCACTTCAAACACAATAGTAAATTGAGTGATGAGAAGTGTATCCAACCAGAATAATTGGCCCTGAAGACAACAATTTAAAAGAGGATGGTGAATGCCCTTGGGTAAAAGCGACATAGAGCTCTTTCTCTCTGCAGAGAACCGTCAGAGGCAACACGGATTTTTCGAACACTGAGAAAAAAAAATTACATGCTATTTCTTAACTTTGTTTTCAATAAATAGATTATGTGAAAGATACAGAAAGTATAGTGTTTTATTTTATGATCTCCTAATAATAAAAGGTGTTAAATTACTAATGTGTATAGTAGCACTAATTTATCCTTTTTCTAAATATTTTTTAAATCTGATCTTGGAGTAAGTTACGTAGCAGGAGGAATAAGCCTCAAGCAAAGTATTAGAGCTATAGATTGCATTCTAAGGCAACCAACATTATAACCCACATGCATGATAGTAACAGCAGCCACCTCACCTACAGCACTTTGGTTTCCAGGAATTTCCAAACATCTGGAATAGAATTTTGTAGCAGTTGTACATATGTTGCATTCCTAAGTGTATGTGCTGTAGAAATGCTTTGTGATTAGAAGACCTTCATGTCTTATGTCTATATTTACACTAAAATGGGATAGTATATGTGTCGCAGATATACAGAGGTAGGTCTCATTGTATTACAGAGAATCTATACATAACACATCTCATGATTTCATTTTGGTATGTTTTCTTTTATAATTAAAAAAATACTCTTCCAGGAACAGAAACAATGTTTTCTACCTCATGGTCCACAGTTTTAGGAGGACTCTCGTATAATTTCTTTAGTCTTATAGAAAAAATTTTAGAAGGGCATAGTGTTAGAAATATGGCTTTAAGAGGCAGTAGTAAGATAAGTGAGACTTTCTTTGAGGCTTCCCAAATGTCTGCAAACCATACTGAGTTTTTTAATCATCCACATTTTGTTCCTAACCTGAGAGAGTATCATTATTGAAATGAATATCTAAGTGGACAAGCATCACTTAAATATTGTCTGAATGGGCATGAAAAGAAGTATATTTAATATTAAGGTCAGTAGACGTACACAGTTCACCGATGTTTTATTATACATTATAAAATTTAATATATTCCATTTTCTTACTGTAGGAAATCTGCTGATTTCTATAGATGTCCTAAAACCTAAAGATAATTTTCCTGCTTCAACTGAATTTTCTATAGTCTTTAAAAAATCATCTGCTCCTATTTAGGCTGCTTACTTTGTTTTAGGGCAGATACACCTAATCCATTATGATGTTTGTTAACAATACTAATGCCATATACTCAATGAGAGCTTGTGGGAAATTCTGGGAAAGTTTGCAGGACTCAGCAAGAATCTGATTCTTATTTATTATTTCCTCATAGAATATGAATAATCTGCCTTTTTCCTATCATACCACATACATAAAGGATTGAAGAAGGAAGAGTACAGGGAGGATTCTAAAAGATAAGACTTACTGGGTTTTTTTAATATTTTTAAGAAGAGATCATATTACAAGGGAGAATGGATTTTCTGAAAAAAAATCGGCATATTTATACACACTAAGAGTAGCTTTGAAATAACTATACTTATCTAATTCAATATTTTTTCCAGTTTGAAGGAAAGCTTCCAGTGATGTGTCATTCAAAACTTTTAACAGTAAATAGACTTTCTTCAGGAGTCCTAGAATCTGTTGATTAATAAAGTATGAAGTTAGTGCCTAAACATATACAGACTCTAGATACACTCTTACAGTGAACAGCAGTGTGATTACTGAGATTAATGGGAGACCTTAAACCAGAACAGATGCCCATCTGACTAACAAAGGTGATAAATAAGCACAGTTCAGCTGGTTTCCATTGGCATTTCTTTATGTTGTGCATGTGAGAGGACATCTTTAGGATTCCTGCAATAACTGCACTATTGGGCTTGTATTAATGCTGACCTAAGAAGTCTTTCACTAGTAAAGATTGTCTGTGCAGTCGATCTTTCTTATACTTCAGGCTTTTACTCTTTCCTCTGGAATAAAGGACAAAATACAGTATCCTAGAGTAATGTCTGGTATAATACCTAGTATATAAATCCTTAAAAATTACTGTTGACACAAATAATTAAATTTATTTGAGGATGTCCACTCTTACAGTGTTCTATTCTTCTTCTAATTTCAAGACAAAGTCTACAGTATCACAAGCTGGGGCATATAACTGTTGTTCCACAGCAGTGATCCAAAAGATAAATCCACTACTTGTATTATTAAACAGTCTGATATTAGCAAGAAAATCTAGTCTCTGAATCTGTTCCACTTAACAGCATAAAGCTGTACCATTGATGAGTAATTCTTTATAGGCTCTCAGCCTGTCAAGTTTTTAACACCCTCCGCCAGAGGAGGTTTAGGCTGGACATCAGGAAATTTTTTTTCCCAGAAAGGGTCATTGGGCACTGGCAGAGGCTGCCCAGGGAGGGGGTTGAGTCACCTTCCCTGGAGGGGTTTAAGGCACGGGTGGACGAGGTGCTGAGGGACATGGGTTAGTGATTGATGGGAATGGTTGGACTTGATGATCAAGTGGGTCTCTTCCAACCTGGTGATTCTGTGATTCTGTGACTATACTGTGTTCTGCATTTCACCTGGGTGCACATCCTACACCCTCCTCAGATTCAAAAGGTACACACTGGTAAAATATTAATTCTCTCACTTTGTGGTTTTGAGGGATTTTCTTGATTTTGGTTAGGGTTTTTTTCCCCATTCTGGCCTGACAGTATCATGACATTTTGTGCTGTTATCTGTTTGTCTTGACCTTCTTTGCTCCTTTTTACAGTAGCTAGTCATCCTTCTCACACAACCACAGAGCATGTAATTGGTCCTACGAATATACTGTAATTGGCCCATCAGATGTTAAATAAATAATGAGCAACCCATATATGTCAGAGAATTTCAGATCACCAATCTGGAAAAGTCACCTGTTTTAACAGGGAAGGAGAAATTCTGCAGGAATCTTTGCCTGCCTAATATGCCATAGCTAGTCATCTACAGTCAGAGTCTTGGGGTCAGATTAGTGCTTGTTTGCGATAACAGCAGCACCATGCAAGCTGAATAAACCCTGTTGTTTCAGGTACAACCCTTATTTCATACACAACCCTTATTTCACATACATATATATTTCTTACACAGCAGTATGCTGTGTTTGGTACCTTGCTGCCAAGCGCTCTGCTAGGCTGCAAAAACAATTTCAGTGAGTTATATTGTTTGGACAACAGAATTTATTGACCCATCTTTTCAGGCACTGGTTACACTTTGAAAAAAGCTGGATGGTGCAGTTACTTTGCCATCTGTGGCAGCAATAAGAAAATGTGAGGGTGATGGTCATGATTCTTACTGACATCTTATATCCTGGTATCTAATAACAGCTGACAAAGAGACACCTGCATATGTTCCTTGAATTCTTTAAAGGTTACAGACTCAAAGCCGGTAAAAAGAAAAAACAAACACAAAAGACCAGCATGCAAAGTTACTTTGATGTGTAAATTTTGTTTATGTGAACTAAATATTGAAGAAAATAAGACCTACATCTCAAAATGTCGTGAGTAGCACCACCTGACTTTCTATTCCTTATGGGCCTCGTCCTATCAAAGTTCTGGCAAAGATGAGAAATCAAGTAGCATTGTGTGTTTTTCTTTTGTGGAATTCCTTTGGGTTTTATTCCTACACTATTTATCAAAACAGCACTTTTCAGCAGCTCCTCTGAGGATAACAGCATTCTATTTCAGTTCACAAAGTTAGTTGGACCTGACCTGGGGCAGGGGAGGGGGAAGAGGAAGGAAAGAACCAAGCAAAATCCGTGAGGCAAGCAAAACAGGGGAGCAATTTCGTTCGCATTTTGCAGTCCACTTGTATCTTCTCTGAAATCAGGTAAAAACTTTACTTACTTTCCTGGATTGGACAATGGCAGAAAGTTAACACTTCCTTATCATATCAAAACAAGTTATCGTAGACACAACTACTCATTTGAACAGTGATTTGAACATTGGGATGTCTCTTCTTTCTTAAATTAATTGTTGTACTCTACTATTTTTTAAAGGGCTTTTCTGAAGTAGCAATTCTTGTATATGGACTTAATATTATATTTATTTCCCAGCTTGCCTGTTAAAAAGGAAGTTCTGGTTTGCAGTGTTATATCTGTGAGAGTATCAGTGCTGTCTTGGGATTTTGCCTATGAAGTTCCCTTCCCATTTACAAGAACTGTGGATGCTACATAGGATTTTTTTGCAATAGCAAGGCACAAGTAAGAAAGGAAGGTGTTCACTGTACTAATCCTTGGCTTCAATCTTCTATACTTTGAACTGTAGAAATTAGAAATGGGAAGGAGAATATTTTTTCTTTTTTTTTTTTATCTTCTTAAGCAAATTACCTTTACAATAGTAAATAATTTCAAGTTAACTAGAAATACAGAGAAATAAAGTTTTAAAAATATTTTAGTAAGATCCTGTGTGGATGGAATCACCTTCCTTAACTTTATATGTCCGTATCTGAATTATTTGTTCAGATTTCCTTCACAGCAAATGGAGAGAAATAGACCTTTCTAAAGTATGATTCATCTCATTTCAGACACCTACCTCAGGACGAGATAAATTGCTTTCTAGAGATAACAATTTTTCTCCATTGACTGCAGATAGTATCTAGATTATTAACCTAGACATAGGTGTCTCTAACATCTAAACCTCTAACGCAGAAAAAAATTGTACATCTGAAGTTAGAGGAGATTGATCCCACCCCATATTTCAGTTCTAGAAATATTTTTGCCGGCTCAGGTTAAGAAAAATACTATTGTTAAGTGCAGTGCATCTCTTTTAAGACATACATAGCATCACTGATGCCTTTTTATTGTCCCTTTATCCACGTAGCAGTCAACCACAGGTTAACAAGTTTGCACTTATGGGTAATGTTTGTAATTCAGGGATATCACTGAATCTGTGACAAGACTGAAAACTAATCTAAGGACATATTGGACATTTTAACATGTAATGCTGTTAGATTGAGGTTTACATCCCAAACAAATATGTGTATGCAAACCCTCTCTCATGACTTCTTTCTTTTTAGTATATCTGAGCTGAACCATAACTTCTCAAGTGGAGAAAGTGCCACTGAGGAGATAAATTAAAATCTCTTCAAAGAACAAACTGTGTCATGCAGCAAGTGCGTTAAGATCAGATGCATTGATTCGAATTCAAGCATGAGAATTCTAGAAGATTCAGGAGTGGAGATCTACCCTTGGCCATGCCGTTTACCAGCATTAATAGGTTGGTCCTGTATCAGACACTGCGTGTGCCAAGTTCATTGTTAGGAATTGAGAAAGAAGCACAGAAAGACAGATTCTGCTGCAGCCTTAGCGTTCTATATACTGTCTTGGAATGGTCAAATACTTCTTCATAGGGAAAACACAGCATGTTTGGAAAAAGTGACATCTCAACAGGCTGTATCTAGGAAATAACTTAAGGTCATAACAATAAAAATTGACACAGAACACAGTCACTTAGTCACTGAGTAAAAATCCCTCAATGAGTGATGATTTGAGATAATAATTCTTAGAAATTTAAATTGTTTGGTTTGATATACATTGGGACATTTCTAACTGCAGTCTTTATATATTCTTTAGATTATTATCTCAGTAAAATGAGAGCAAATAACATTGTACTCTGTAAGATATAAATGAAAACCAGATATACATGTCCAAGCCATTTGCTGAATGTTGTTTGTCAGGACAGAGGTTTAGCATATGGATTCTAGGGGTGAATGTGCCCCCAAAATAAGTACCTTGATGTAGTCTCCTGGTTAAAATGCAGCTGACAGGAACCACTGTTATATTTTTCTTCAGCATGAGAAGATTCATAGAATCATAGAATAACCAGGTTGGAAGAGACCCTCCAGATCATCGAGTCCAACCATTCCTATCAAAGGCCACTTCACTATGTAAAACTGCAAATTTGCATCCAACATCCTTTTGCAGGCACCGAGATCAAGGGTCTGAGTGATGAAGGCTGCATGCCTTGAAGGATAAGCGCACATGTGCTTCAATTTATATGCTTTCTGAGGTAGCCTTGTGGTACCACTGCAGTGGAGGCACAGGAATATGGCTCCACTCTGTGCTTCTTGCTACTCAAAGTGGTTTTCTTCACTGCAGTTTTTAATCTCGCCTTCGTGATTGTTAGTTTACGGTGGTGTTAGCTACCATAACTTAAGTCTATTCAGGCAACACTCCAGAGGGAAAAAAAGGGAAGAAACACATGACAGAAGAGGTATTCAATGTGCCAGTGGAATTTTGCTTCCACTGAAGAAGTGCAATATCTGGAAGTCTTTTCTGGGTTGGAAACTTGCCACAGGAAAGATTTCTTTAAAACCCTTGGTCAGTAAAGAATTCAGAGATTTTGTTCAGTGAGATTCACCACCTTAAATGAAATGCAAAATGACAGTTATCTGTGCTGCAGTGCGCTGGGAACTGAGGCACCAGGGAAACAAATCAGTAAAAAGTTGAAGGACAGACTCTCCTTCATACTACATAACTTCTTTATTACAATTATTTGTCATGACTGATTCGATATAATTTACATAATAATTAGATATCATTCTTAAAAATATTAATGAACAGAATTACTGTGACTTGCTTTTCAGCAAAATAAACATTCTATGAACTTGTTTCTCAGACATATTTTAATAGTGTTAAACTGCGTTAGAAAATTATTACTTAGAAGCCTCAAGGTTCTAATTGTATATGTATATGTGCAGTAACCATACAGAAAAATGCAACTGAGCCTTATGCATTGTTATATATTCATAATACTGAGTCCAAGTGCAATGAACTTTTTTTGTTAAGGCCCCAGTTATTAGCTATCCTAGTTTCCACAGAATTACATAGATCCAGGGCTAGTGGGGATGGTTTGTGTTTTTCACTTTGGGATGCATACAGTCACTCCAATCCAAAGGAAGCAAAAGACCCAAAGGAAGAGTCTAGATCTAGAGATGGAAAAGAAGAAGCTAAGACACAAATGCAGAAATGTTGAGACTTATTAAGATACCTATAGAACTCCTACTTTATAAAGAAATGGTATGTGCCACATGCTGTGGCAGCTTTCAATGGATGCATTCTGTGTGTATTGGCATTAGATCCTAGGCGTGTTAGGGCAGGGGCATATTCAAAGTATGCTCAGAGATGGAGCGTAGGGATAGAGTATCTCTGTTACACTGAGTTTGCATCCTCTCAGGGGGCATCTGGCCTGTCTTTGTGGTATGGGATTTGTCTCTTCAGGTTGCATTATTCCAGAAGAATGAAAGGGGTTAGCTGATGTGAGTGTTCCTCACAGTGATATGTGTTTTACCAGGGTCAGTGTTGGACACTTATCACCACATCAAGTTGAATTGGCATTTGCAGATCAGGCTAGGTAGAGGTGGACAGTTCTTATTACGTAGATTTTTGTTTAAGACTGCTGGTGTGTTCAGATGAGCATCTGAGGACCGGGATTTTGAAGTAATATGTTCAATTTTTCATTTTTTACCCAAAAGCATGGAATCATTGTTTAGAAAGGAAGCTGAGAGTTTGATGCCATCATGTATCCCCAGAACTGCATTTTCCATGCACTGGGAACAGGTGATAA
Organism: Phaenicophaeus curvirostris; assembly: GCF_032191515.1. Classification (NCBI taxonomy): domain Eukaryota; kingdom Metazoa; phylum Chordata; class Aves; order Cuculiformes; family Cuculidae; genus Phaenicophaeus; species Phaenicophaeus curvirostris. The sequence goes on from NC_091431.1 coordinate 3,366,409, forward strand.
GTGACTAAAACCATGCAACAAAATATAGAAGTGTCTCTTTTTTCTGGTCCAGTAGTCCAAGTGCATCCATTTTATAGTGCCATGTGACAGATGAATATGAAATGTCTCAGGCTTGGAATGAAAGAGTTGCTTCTTTGAGCTCTAGGTGTGGTTTAATGAAGCTGATCTAAGTGATTTGCCAACTACAGGTCTAAGCAGTCTTAAGTACTTAAGAATTTGTTACACACTTAGCCTCAGGCAGGCTTGCAGGCTTACACGATCAACAGGGGAAGTTATCTGTGGAACGGAGATCAGAGTTTTGGCTCTTGTGATTCTGCCATTTCTAGGCTTGAATATATTTTGTTTCTTACGGCTTGTTTAGGTGCCATATAAATACAGAACATCTACGTTTATGAACTGCAGTCACCTCCAGAGGAAAGGAGGTTGTAGAGAGGAGGGAGCTGGACTCTTCTCCCAAGTGACAGGGGACAGGACGAGAGGGAGTGGCCACAAGCTCCACCAGGGGAGGTTTAGACTGAACATCAGGAAAAGAATTTTTCACAGAAAGTGTCATTGGTCCCTGGCAGAGGCTGCCCAGGGAGGGGGTTGATTCACCTTCCCTGGAGGGGTTTAAGGGATGGGTGGATGAGGTGCTGAGGGACATGGTTTAGTGATTGATGGGAATGGTTGGACTCGATGATCCAATGAGTCTTTTCCAACCTGGTGATTCTACGATTCTATGATTCTATGACTGGCAATCACTAATTGTAGATGCCTGTCTTGAAATGCTGCAGCTGACTGGCAATGTCTGCCCTTGTCCTCCGTTAGCAGAAAGAGCTTGCAAGTCATGTGAGACCAATTCCACACTCATTGCCCAAAACTCTATTGGGAGACCTAAAATGGAAGTTGGTGCTCCTGTCCTGAAAGATCTACCTAAAATCACAGAAGAACTTAATGGAAGAGAGGTTTGCAATAGAAAGAAGACACTATTAGAACTCATCCAGAGACTTAACCTGATTGCCATTCTACTGAAGCCTGATGGTTATTTGTAAAAGCTCACATATATGCCTGGAGGTGCCATCATCCTTAAAAACATAATTCCGTTTAGCATCGTTATTAGATTACTAAGCTTTTAATTGAATTATTATGTCAGTGAATTTTGTGGATTAAAATTCATATTTATCTATTGAAAACCTAGAAATAATAAATCTATACTTTTACATGTTCCATTTTTAATGCATTTGCTATTTCCTCTTGCCATGTCTACCCAAAGGTGGTGATGTTCACTGGTATCCTTAACAGTGCTTCATAATCTCTTCTGAAGGCACAACAAGCAAGAACTAAGTTGTCATAGCTAAAGACCAATCAAAGGCTTGCACAAGGGAAGATAAAACAATTTTGATGTATTGATTTTTTTTTTCATTATTTGTACAGATTGCTCCTGTCTTCAATTGGATTTAGAGCAAAAATGAATCCTGAAGTCTTTTGGGGAGAGGGTGTACAAAATAAACAATGACTTAGTGCTATAACATTACTGACCAACTAGTTGTAGAAGTTTGCAGAAGATCAAAACCCCATAAACTGGTTAAGACTTTGAGCAAACAATTGGCTTCACTTGTAATTTTCTTGCACAGCTAAGAGCATCTTAGCATCAGTATCATAAAACAGGCAAACCTGGCTACACTCAACTTTGCATTCAAGCATTTATTTGACTGCTTTATTTTTACTGTTTCCAGAGACAGATTTTTTTCTGCATTTGTAAAATCTTTTAACAATAGCAAAAAAACCTGGCCCTACTACATAAGCCCTTTTAGTAACTGTACTTCTGCTTTTTTCTAGCTTTCCTGCAGTATTTCAACAGAAACCCTACAGCATGCACTCAAAATGCTATTTCCTGATTTTTGTTCTCTCTCAGTTTATGCAATATCTGAAATAAATTAACTAATAAATGTGCCATGCTATCAGAATTTTTTATAGGATCCTTCTTGCATATTTGAGTGTTGTAATAATTCTGTTTCAGAGCATGTGGGCGTCACAAACAGTACACAAGGGGTAGTTTGATTTTTACTGGTACAGTAGCTTGTGCCTGAAGACCACCCTTAGAGAGGCCCCAAGAGGCTTTACACTCCAGTGGGCTCATTGTAAAAGTAACATAATAGGATGAAGCATGGGGCCAGGGGCAGAGTGGGGGAGGAAGCAGTACACAAATCTAGCAGAAAGTTTGGCAGTAATGAGCAATTCAAACAGCCTGGTGCAAAATCAAAAAGTAACTAGATTCTTCCTGAACTTTGAAACAAAGCAAGAAAGAAAGCAGAGTAAGTCTCAAACATTATAACCTTCTATTTCTGAAGATCCCATGACCAGATTTCCTCTGGTCTGTTCTTTCCTGTAGATTTTAAACCTCTGTAGGTGGTTAGGTTTATTGGGGCTGGCCAAGCACACGCACAAAGAAATGGTATCCATGTGCCAACCCAGCTGTACCACAGTAGTTTCAGAGACACAAAGTCCTCCTCTTCCTCCTCCAACAACAGTCCCACACGCTCTCCATCTCCCCCTCTCTGCTTTTGATCATCCTTCAGATGCTGCAGGCACCATACGGTGCACAGCTCTGTGGCGTCCCCATACTGACCTGGATACTCATCTGTTCCACATCATTTCTACCTTTCTGTGTATGCTTACTTTGCTCCTTAGAACCCAGTATCCAAAAGGGGATTTTACTTGTTCTTTAAGATTGGGTGCCTGTTTCTGCATTTAGTTTCTTTAGATAATAGAATTGTGCATACCTTTGATTTTTATACCTTTCATAATAATAAAACTGAATGAAATGCAAAATTTGAATGATGCACTCATTGAAAGGCTCTTTGTCAGCTGCACTAGTTTCCATTCTCATCAGCCTGGCAATCTTTAGACTTTTCCCTTGATTTATTAGACTTGCCATGTTCTTAGCTATACCTTTTGAAAGAAGTCAGAACTTCCGTACTCCAGCTGGACGTAGCTGCTGTTCTGATTTACTTCTTGAATTATTTTTTGACTTCTCATCTGACTGCTGAAAGGAGTTCTCGGTCTTCCCCTGTCTCAAATTCTTATTACGCATAAATAAGGTGACTCGAGAAGCCAGTGGTGGTATACAATATTTCTGAATCATTCCTTACGGTTCACACAGCCACCGTCCTGAGACTATGAACCCTCTTACACAGTTCAAATTACCACTTATTTGGTTATCAATGAATTTAACTTTTTTTGTATTTGGCATCATGCTGTTTGAGGGATAGACTTTAATTTTTTGGAGCAGAAGAGGAGGGATATTTGAATAAATATGGTTGCATTTCAGGCTGTTTTTTCTCTTTTGTATCTGGATTTTTGTCACAATCTGCTACTGAACTACATTAACAACAAAATTGTGGGTCCACTTTGGACAGGTGTAAGGTTAGTACTTGAAATCCAGCTCAAAGACTGTGGATTCAAATGAATTTTTTTTTTTCTGGATGTGTTCAACTATCTTACTAGTTGAAAGGTTTTTGCTTTATAACTTCTTAATTTGGTTATACCATATAGTAGTACAGCCAAGATGCTATCCAGTAGAGGGCAAAGGGCCTATAGCCAAGTTTTTTTTTCTGATATTGTAACGACCAGAGGCAAAAATATCACTATTTATGCTTACTTCATGGAAAGGGGGAAGATCAGGGAAATTACATTATTACAGCCAAACCAATACTTATATCTATGATATCACACAGGTGATATCACTGCTGTATATGTGATGTCTTCCCAGAATTTTTAATAATATTGTTTAAAATAGTATTGATTTTAAAGGTAAAAGTATTAAGGTAAGAGATAACAAACAACTACACTTTTGGCTAGGACACTTGCACTGAGATTGCTTTGAAAGGAGTCTTTGTGAAGTTTTAAGTATTCTCAAGATTCTTTATGAATATTTAATAGAAAAATTCCATTCTTCAATGGCATCTTTAAGATTTAATGGAACCTTTCTTAAAATTCTAAATATCAGGCTTCTCAAGAACAGCTGTAGAAGAATAGCTGTAGGAGACCACAGTACTCTGTCATAGCAAGTATTTTTTCCCCCAAATGCTCAGTCTTGCCCATACCACTTCAAATCTAAAGAAACAATATATTACAGCAAGCAACACACAACACCACAAGGTGAATTATTCATGCAGCATCCTAGCTTTGAAAACTTACAGGTGGTGTTATTATGGGAGATAGGCAAGGACCAAGTGCAATGCAGTTTTTGTTCAGCTAAAAATATGTTATTGTGTATCATAGGAAGGAGCTGTTTTCATAATGGAGAGTCAGAACAGATCTGCCAAGCTTCAGGGAAGGTCACACCACACAAGTGGACTGTTCCCAGTGCTATCATTTTTCCTATTTATAACTTATCTGCTCCTAATAAAACAGTCATTCTGTAGCTTTTCTTATATCTGATAGAAATTGAGGGTGTTTCCCCAGCATAGAAAATCCTTTAGAATGTTGATTTCAAATTCTTTTAGAGTTCTTTGGTGAAGGTCAATAATATCTTAAAGTGATTTGAGATCCAAATATCATTAATCATTAGTGTTTGATAGGAATGGTTGGACTCGATGATCCGGTGGGTCTCTTCCAACCTGGTTATTCTATGATTCTATGATTCTATAATGAGATTTTTATTTCCCCGGCAAATACAAATTTGTTTGACTGTGGGTTGTTCTAGGTAGAGTTGTGTTCTTTGTTGTATTCATTATTTCACAGACTATTGAGCTAGTAGTAAAAGTGCTCAAACATGGTTTCCTGCCTTGAAGAGCAGACAGGGAAAGTGAAAACCTGTATGACTGTCCAGCGTGGCAGAACCGAAATTACAGCTCTACGGAAAAGTAGAGATTTTGTCGGTCTCCTCTGGTAGATCCTGATGCAGTAGTTTAAAACAAGGCTCTTCCAAAGCAACCACCAGTGAAATGGATGCTTCCTCCCTTGGCTGCTTTGACACCAAATGTGACAGGCTCCTTCTGGACATGGTTATGGCTGGAGCTGGTGATACCTTAAGACTGAATGAATGATGTTTATCAGAGCCTATAGAGCCATTTCTTAAGAAGGTAGCATCTTTTTACCTAGCTTTGGCAGGGAAACTTGACTATAACATTTTCTCTGTCTACTTAATTGCATTTCTATATCTTCTCCAAAGAAAAAGTTATTTTCTTACCACTCACCTCTGAGAGCTGAAAGCATTGGCTTACCTTCTGCTCCAAACTCTTTCAACAGATTCTGACATAACTGAGTTACCCTGGAGTAACTTTTCTTCTTTAATAAGTTCCAATAGGATTTAGGAATTGAAATATTACACAAACTTTTCCTTGAGATTTTACTGTCATTTTCATCCTCTCTTACAGTATAAAGTTGCTAAAGTCTGCACAGTGTTTTATCTACATGAAGTTTTATCAATATCAATTAAAAAATTTGTATATGCTATTCACCATGAAACAATCAGTATCTGGTCTTTCAGTTCTTCTTGACAGTCAATACCAGTAATTTTTAACTCTTCTTTGTGATATTAGAGACTGTATGTTTATCTTCTCACTCTGGCCTTACAATATGGGCAGAACCATCTCATAGTCACTATTTCAACCAGTTTACACTTGAAACCCCTTTTTTAGTTTCCCTATAATTTAGGCTTGGATGATTGTTTTGGCTTGAAAATCACACAGTGAATTTCAAACTCAAACTGCTATATGACAATTAGCCTAGAAACAGAGGTTATCTCCATTTGCATGGTAATGAACAGTTCTCTTCCAAGACATGTCAAAACAATCAGAAGAGACTAATGAGATTTTATGTGAACCAACTGCTGGACATTCTCTTTTATTTTAAAATAAGCTTGGTGACAGTGGATTATTATCCAATTTGAAACAATATTATTGAAACTCTGACAGCAGAAGCATATTGCAGAAAATTATCCAAAGTCAACATGAGAAGCATCAGTTAAATAGTCTGTGTGAATGAATACTAAATAATATTTTTACAAGAAGATACTGGACAGTCAGTTACTTTACTGGGATTGAAACACAGTTGAACTCCATGAGCTTAAAGGTCTCTTCTACCCTAGTGAAGCAATTCTATTAGGCACTGCCCTGGTAGGACACCACAGTGCAAAATCACACCTCCTTTGCATTCAAAGACTCCAAGTTTTCCACAAGCTCAGACGTAAATAACTCTTTGGACTTTTTGCCAGAAGAAGCACCTCTGGATTCCCAAAGTATTTGGAAACAGACAAATCCCAGAGAGAAGAAGATGATGTAAACCTTATGCAAGCTTTTAAAACACCTTTAGTCTTATTGAACTATAGACCAAAAATATGCGATTGTCCCAGTGACTCCCTTGAAATATTAGAAAAGAGATAAGATTTTGTTGGAGTATGCTTATGTTTATGATACTTTGCCTACCAGACCTTGCTCTGCTCTTTCAAAACTATAGTTTATAGCATGGACAGAGAACAAAATTTTCTTGGGAAAGTCCTTTTTTTTTGTTTTTCTGTGTCTTATAATTTCATCTATACCTCAGGTAACTAGGTGTGACTAATAACTGTGTTTGAGTAGATTCTTCAGGGGAGGAGAGTATGATCATAGAATCATAGAATCATAGAATAACCAGGTTGGAAGAGATCCACCGGATCATCAAGTCCAACCATTCCTATCAAACACTAACCCATGCCCCTCAGCACCTCATCCATCCATCCCTTAAACCCTTCCAGGGAAGGTGACTCAACCCCCTCCCTGGGCAGCCTCTGACAGGGACCAATGACCCTTTCTGAGAAAAATTTTTTTCCTAATGTCCAGCCTGAACGCCCCTGGCGGAGCTTGAGGCCATTCCCTCTCGTCCTGTCCCCTGTCACTTGGGAGAAGAGGCCAGCTCCCTCCTCTCCACAACCTCCTTTCAGGGAGTTGGAGAGAGCAATGAGGTCTCCCCTCAGCCTCCTCTTCTCCAGGCTAAACACCCCCAGCTCTCTCAGCCGGTCCTTATAAGGCCTGTTCTCCAGCCCACTCACCAGCTTTGTTGTTCTTCTCTGGACTCGCTCCAGAGCCTCAACATCCTCCTTGTGGTGAGGGGCCCAGAACAGAACACAGGATTCGAGGAGCAGTCTCACCAGGGCTGAGTCCAGAGGGAGAAGAACCTCCCTGGACCTGCTGGTCACGCCGTTTCTGATACAAGCCAAGATGCCACTGGCCTTCTTGGCCACCTGGGCCACTGCTGGCTCATGTTCAGTCGCTGTCAACCAACACCCCCAGGTCCCTCTCCTCCAGGCAGTTTCCAGCCAGACTTCTCCTAGTCTGTAGCTGCTCAGGGTTGTTGTGCCCCAAGTGCAGGACCCGGCATTTGGCCTTGTTAAACCTTATGCCATTCGATAACTGACTTTAATGGAGATGAAAGAAATGAAGGATATTACAAACAGTAAAAGGCAAAAAGTTTACAATTGTCATCCCATGGCATGCAGTGAGATACCATTCTTGAGCACATTTCAGATAACATAAGAGCATGAGAGTTAGTAACATATTGTCAAGCTGTAAATGAGAAGTATGACTGATCTAATTGACGTGCACCTGTTTTTCTTAGCAAGTGATACATGTATTACTTGGCTTTCCAAACATCTACAATGAAGTGGCAGATGTTGGGCAGTTTGGATGTTTTTTCCACACTGCTGGTCTACTCATTCTCCAGTAGTGAGCTGTCGTCTAATAAATCCATCTGAGTTTTGAATTAAATATTAGTGTAGTTTAGGATTCAATTGCTTTGTATGCATGTGTGAACTTTAACATTTGTGTTGTATGGCTTGTTAGTGTTGTTATAGTGTTTTGCAGGGATCCACATTTCTGGTATCTGAAATGTCAGTGGTATTGTTTTGGCTTGGCCTATGCATTTTACAGATTAAACAGCATTATACTATTAAACTCTCTATTTTACCATGTAATCTAATAAAAAAGAAAAATATCACACTGTCTTACAAAATCAGAAACAATTTCCAGCACTACAAAGGACTGTCCAAGAAGATGGCTTAAAACACAGCAGGAGATAGAGGCAAAATGAATCCTCTACAATAAATTTTTTAAATGCCTCTGTAGTTACCTGTACCATCCTTATGCAGGAAACAGCAATGCAAAACAACTGGATTTTTTTAATTGAATGTGCTGAAATGCTGTGTTTTGGCAACAGGCATTTTATCTCTTACTCCACTGTTTTATACCTTCTTTTTGCTGTATTTGGACTGATCTGATTTGGTTTATTATATCCTGAGCAGTTTTATAGTCAAAGGAAGATTAAAGATTTGAAAACACGGAACACAAGCTGTGTAGAGCACATCAACTGAATAAACTGTGTAGGACGTGGAGAAGGTCAGAAGTTTGATGTTTTGGGCCTTTTGATTTTACATAAAGATAGCAGATTGTATAGCACAACAAATTTTTAAATTGGTGATGCTTTGGAAGGTGAAGTAGAAGTTTCATTTGGGTCTTGATATATAAAAAATGATTCAGTCATCCATTAAATGTATAGCTAATTTCAGTTCCTATAAAAAATCTTCTCATTTTCCAAAGTCTGCCCTTTTCAAATACAAGATTTTGTTTACTGGCAAACACAGATACATAAACATTCCCAAAACCTAAATGCAATCACGTGTGCTTAATTTTTGTATTATTGGCTCACAGACAGTGTGTTCAATAACAAAAGGCAGTCACAATGGACTGAAATGGGCAAGAATCAAAGGGGTTTGTACTGATTAGGTTTTGGCTTACAGTAATATGAAATATAATTTTTTGAAGGCTTAAGGGAATAGCATGCAGTTAGAGTTTCTCAAAAATGTTATTCTACTAGGTCCCACACCATAAGTAGCTACAAAATCCATAATTACTTTAGTTACTAATGAAATGAGTATGTAAGCATGTGCTTCTCTGAAACACTGTTTTATGAGTGATTTGTTACAACTGATAAGGGATGGTGAGTAGGGAACTGATAGTCCAATTTTTCTGCCTTATCCGACCACTTGTCTCATAAAAATCCTATATAATTGGACAAAGTTATATAAGGAGCAAAGACTTACTTTGGAAATCTATGAGAAAATCTTTGTGATACTCAAATACCACCAGAAACCCTAAGTCAGAGAATCTTGCTGTGCTTCTTTTAGGACTAGATTCAAATATGACCTGAAAATCAGTCAGCCTTCCAAGTTCTTATCTGGCCAGTTACTTGGTCAAGTGGAAGCCACATCACTGTATGATGCAGCTTTATGTTTCATACTACCCTTGGGGACATTTTTATAGCTAAGACATAGGTCAGCAGAATCCAGCTGACACAGGGCAGAGAAGCTGATAAAGAAACACCACAGAGATGATTCTGATCAAGTCTTGTCTTCCTGGGTCTGCTGCCATTCTGGGGACATCCCTGCTCAGGGGATTCCTCAAACAGAAGTGCAGTGATAGCATCACTTAGTGAGAGAGCTATGCAAGCAGTCTTTCAAAAAGTGAAAACGACGTGGTGTCAGCTCTTTCCCTTACAAGGCAGGCACCATTAAGTGGTGGAGCATTCCTTCCCTCTGATCACTCTTCCTCACTCTATAACAAACCTTATGTCATTGTCACCTCTGGGCTGGACAGGCGCACACTCTCCTGGGTGGAAAATGGATTGGCTGGAGGGCCCAGAGAGTGGTGGGAAATGGAGTTAACTCCAGCTGGAGGCCAGTGACAAGTGGTGTCCCCAGGGCTCAGTGCTGGGTCCAGGGCTCAGTGCTGGGTCCAGCCCTGTTCAATGTCTTTATCAATGACCTGGAGGAAGGCATCGAGTGCACCCTTAGCAAGTTTGCAGACGACACTAAGCTGGGTGGAAGTGTGGATCTGCTGGAGGGTCGGGAGGCTCCAAAGGGATCTGAACAGGCCGGATCCATGGGCTGACACAAATGGCAGGAGGTTTAACAAGGCCAAATGCCGGGTCCTGCACTTGGGGCACAACAACCCTGAGCAGCTCCAGACTAGGAGAAGTCTGGCTGGAAACTGCCTGGAGGAGAAGGACCTGGGGGTGTTGGTTGACAGCGACTGAACATGAGCCAGCAGTGGCCCAGGTGGCCAAGAAGGCCAATGGCATCTTGGCTTGTATCAGAAACGGCGTGACCAGCAGGTCCAGGGAGGTTCTTCTCCCTCTGGACTCGGCACTGGTGAGACCGCTCCTCGAATCCTGTGTTCAGTTCTGGCCCCTCACCACAAGAAGGATGTTGAGGCTCTGGAGCGAGTCCAGAGAAGAGCAACGAAGCTGGTGAGGGGGCTGGAGAACAGGCCTTATGAGGAGCGTCTGAGAGAGCTGGGGGTGTTTAGCCTGGAGAAGAGGAGGCTGAGGGGAGACCTCATTGCTCTCTCCAACTCCCTGAAAGGAGGTTGTGGAGAGGAGGGAGCTGGGCTCTTCTCCCTAGTGACAGGGGACAGAATGAGAGGGAATGGCCTAAGGCTCCACCAGGGGAGATTTAGACTGAACATCAGGAAAAAATTTTTCTCAGAAAGGGTCATTGGTCCCTGTCAGAGGCTGCCCAGGGAGGGGGTTGATTCACCTTCCCTGGAGGTGTTTAAGGGACGGGTGGACGAGGTGCTGAGGGACATGGTTTAGTGATTGATGGGAATGGTTGGACTCGATGATCCAGTGGGTCTCTTCCAACCTGGTTATTCTATGATTCTGTGGTTCCTAAACTCATCATGAGTAAGAGCTCAGTGATTACCCCAGGACAGAGAGTTCTTGTGGAGTAAGTGTGTTGTGGTATCTCTCTTGCTTAGAGAACCTTATTCTGTGTTAATAGCCTGCACTTTTGACATCCGAGATTAAGTGTTTGTCACTGAGATTTGTTCTTTTAAGTCAGTAGTAACTTTTGCAAGCAACTGCCAAGAGTTTTCAGGTGAAAAATTTGTGGTCTAATTCCACTCATCTTGCCAGTGACAATGTGTTCACCAGAAATTACAGTATTGGATCAAGCAATGAACTGTAAAAACATAATGGAAGTTTCAAATACGTCTCTTATTGAAATTATCACATGATTGTGATAAGGAAAAAGGGAAGTTCAAGATATATAGCTATTTGTTTGTACTCAAGGTACCTGTATAATAATCATGAGAGCCACCTCCTCAGTTTGTGATAAATTTTAAATCCCACAGTGAATTCTCTTGGTTCTAGTTTTGCAATTTCTCAATAAGTTTTTTTTATTATTTCTCTATAACTCTCAAGCACTCGGACATCACTAGAATAGAAGCATTTTGTAAGTTAAATTATATGATTAAATACTCTTCCTGTGAACCGCTTCATAGGGTCATGAAAATCTTCAAAGATACTGGGTGATTTCCATGGACTTTGGAGCTTGTATTCACTGAAATCAATTATGACATGTCTAGCTGATTTGTGAAAGTGATAATTAACACAGTCCTAGTTAATTAAATTCATAGTATCATGCACTTGGAATAACATGAAATGAAAATATTGTCAGTAGAAATTTCATGTGTAATCTGCAGACTTTGATTTTTTTTTTGATAGAACCTACTTTTATCAACTAAATAAATATAAACTGAAGAATGCAGTGGTTTCATTCTCAAATTCTGATCCACAGGAAAGCATGTACTGATGTGATATGTTATTTTCAATCCCTTCCTGTACAAGCTGCTCTCTGTGTTCAGTATCTTTGAAAGTACTTTGCAGTAACTTTATTAAAAATATATTATCATGATATTCACCAGTATTGGCATAGAGACGAGTAGTACCTTGTCCCCAACATAATAGTATTAACGATTCATAAAATTTCATGAAGGCATCAGATTTTTTAAATTCCATACTTTAAATCAGTAAGTTCAGTAAAACTTTTGATTACCTTAAAAGTAATTTATTTTGTCTGAGGAAGCAGGGATTTTAACGCGGATATCTTAGTTGCCTAGGCTGTAATAGGCATGATCTTGTGGTTGCGTCAAGGTAATGCAGCTAATCTGAAAATTACCTACACAGTAGTCAGCAGCAGTCAGATAACTTTTTTGTAACACTGTACTGAAAAGAGGTGAAAGTTATTAAAGAACATGCAATAAACCCCCTGCGTATAGTAAATAGAGTTGAGACTTCTGAATAATCTCATTATGTATAGCAATTAACAGTTCTAGAAAAGAAAAAAGGAGGTTAAAATTCCTGAATTAGGACATCCATTTTCTCAATCTGGGAACATAAGAATTTTAATTTTCAACTGAAGTACTGTAAATTTAAGAACTGCATAACACAATTAAAATTTTAAGATCGTATGCATCTGTCATGTCAAAAGAGATGATGATTTTATAGAATAGAATTTACTGAATATTATAAAAAAAATCTCTTTCTGGATAGCTGTTTTTAAAACCAGCAATGTTTGCGGCCTGTGGCCTGTTCTGCAGTCAGTACACACCACATATAGAAAAACATTATTAAAGTATAACTCATCAGGAAAAAAATAGTTTATACTTCTAATCATCTCACAAAGGCCAATGTACTTACTATAATATTTTTTCCTTGTAATGCTCTCTTCTGATCACCTTATTGCTTTTCAAAAGTAAAAGTTTCATCTGTTTTATGAAGTGCTATAAGGATATCCTTATGAATTTCAACAGCTTGTGTCTTATACTTGCCATGATTTAATTTAATGTTTCGATCACCCTTTCTTCTATAGTCTATGATGTCACCCTGCATGCTGAACATTTCCTTCATATTTACCTAACACTATTAGGGAACCAGAGATGAGTCTTTTCAGTTTCAAAGTACAATCTGAGCAGTCCCACAGGATATGGGTCTTTTTGCTATCTGCAGTGTAACTTATTATGTCAAGCCTAAAATTGATTTGTCAAAGGGGTCACCACTGGTTTAAGGTGAATTTAATTTCACTCTAGAGTTTAGGCACTATTTTCCAAAGGTAATTAAGCAAAACCTGTAAATTCAATAATCCACTTAAAGGCTGAATTAGATACTGCTTTTGCTGTAATACATAAACTCACATGCTCATTGTTATTGTTACAACTACTTATATGTGAAAAGCAAGCAGAAAACTGTACTCCCACTTATTTATTAATGTACGGGAATTTAAAATCTTTTTCCCATCTTATTTCCCTTTAATCTGTAGAAAATATGGTCATACAAAATTTTGCTTTAAAAAATGTGGACATAAATTGCATTGAGTTTATTAGATTGTATGCGTATAATCATAGAATAGAATAGTTTGGGTTGGAAGGGACCTTGAAACCCATCCAGTTCCGACCCCCCTGCCATGGGCAGGGACACCTCCCACCAGACCAGGCCACTCAAAACCCCATCCAACCTGGCCTTGAACACCTCTAGGGATGGGGCAGCCACAACTTCTCTTGGCAATCTGTTCTGGTGTCTCACCACCCTCACAGTAAGATTTTTCTTCCTAATATCTCATTTAAATCTCCTCTCCTTCACCTTAAAATTGTCCCCCTCTGTCTTACCAATCACTGCACTCCCTGATAAAGAGCCCCTCCCCAACTTTTCTGTAGCCCTTTTTAAGTACTGGAAGGCTTCTATAACACCTCTCTGGACTCTTCTCTTCTCTTCTCTTCTCTTCTCTTCTCTTCTCTTCTCTTCTCTTCTCTTCTCTTCTCTTCTCTTCTCTTCTCTTCTCTTCTCTTCTCTTCTCTTCTCTTCTCTTCTCTTCTCTTCTCTTCTCTTCTCTTCTCTTCTCTTCTCTTCTCTTCTCTTCTCTTCTCTTCTCTTCTCTTCTCTTCTCTTCTCTTCTCTTCTCTTCTCTTCTCTTCTCTTCTCTTCTCTTCTCTTCTCTTCTCTTCCCTTCTCTTCTCTTCCCTTCCCTTCTCTTCTCTCCCTTCTCTTCCCTTCCCTTCTCTTCTCTTCCCTTCTCTTCCCTTCCCTTCCCTTCCCTTCCCTTCCCTTCCCTTCCCTTCCCTTCCCTTCCCTTCCCTTCCCTTCCCTTCCCTTCCCTTCCCTTCCCTTCCCTTCCCTTCCCTTCCCTTCCCTTCCCTTCCCTTCCCTTCCCTTCCCTTCCCTTCCCTTCCCTTCCCTTCCCTTCCCTTCCCTTCCCTTCCCTTCCCTTCCCTTCCCTTCCCTTCCCTTCCCTTCCCTTCCCTTCCCTTCCCTTCCCTTCCCTTCCCTTCCCTTCCCTTCCCTTCCCTTCCCTTCCCTTCCCTTCCCTTCCCTTCCCTTCCCTTCCCTTCCCTTCCCTTCCCTTCCCTTCCCTTCCCTTCCCTTCCCTTCCCTTCCCTTCCCTTCCCTTCCCTTCCCTTCCCTTCCCTTCCCTTCCCTTCCCTTCCCTTCCCTTCCCTTCCCTTCCTTCCCTTCCCTTCCCTTCCCTTCCCTTCCCTTCCCTTCCCTTCCCTTCCCTTCCCTTCCCTTCGCTTCCCTTCCCTCCGCTTCGCTTCCCTTCCCTCCGCTTCGCTTCCCTTCCCTCCGCTTCGCTTCCTCTTCGCTTCCTCTTCGCTTCGCTTCGCTTCACTTCACTTCACTTCGCTTCGTTTCTCACAAGCCCTACTCTTTCAGCCTGTTCTTGTCTGGGAAGTGCTCCAGCCCTCTGATCATATTTGTGGCCCTCCTCTGCAGTTGTTCTAACAGATCCATGTCCTTCTCATGCTGAGGACTCCAGAGTGGACACGATAATCCCAGTGAGGTCTCATGAGAGCAGAGCAGAGGGGAAGAATCACCTTGACCTGCTGGTTACACTTCAGATGCGCCTCAGGATACGATTGGGTTTCTGGGCTGCAAGCTCACATACATGCTCACATTGCTGGCTCATGTTGAGATTCTCATCCACCAGCACCCCCAAGTCCTTCTCCTCTGGGCTACTCTCAATCCATTCTCCACCCAGTCTGTAATTGTGCTTAGGGCTGCCCTGACCGAGATACAGGATCTTGCACTTGGCCTTGTTGAACTTCATGACGTTTGCACACTCATTTTATGCTTGCCTGTGGTTTGAAGCTATCTTATGTTTTGACACTCTCTCTTCTGCAGCTGAGAACATTGCTAGTTAAATGCAATCACATGAGTAAAGAGATGGACTTCCAACCTTTCACGGATTTTTAACAGTAATTTTATGTATCTTAGCAGAAGATTCCAAATTTGAGTAGCCACCTTGATTTTATGACTTTTTTTCCCAGCTGGCTAAATTAGCATAATAATAGTGACCATAATAGACTTGATTACTTCAGTGCTAGCAGAAAAAAGTGCCAGTCAGGTTTTTATTCTGAGGGACTACAGAAATAGAATGTTTTAGACCAGAATCTCATCTATCACTGTAATGACAGCCCTCTTGCTTCAAGGGTTGCTCCTTGTGTGGTAGGTGGTGAGTGGAGACAGCCTTCTTGTTTCATTCTCTCGTTGTTCCAAAAAGTCATCTGTTTTTACCTGTTTCTTACAGGATTATTAAAAATTTGTAGCACAGCTTGCATATACTTGATGCAGAAGAGGATTTTCCACACAAAGTGTGACTAATGATAATTTCAAGAGGGAACTTGTATGTACTCAAACATAAAATGTCATGCATCTGTCTGTACTTGTTGTGTTCCGATTGTTTCTGCTGGAGCACTTTTAGCAAGAGAATTAAAGAGTTAAACAGCTGCACTCAGGATATCAGAATATCAGTAGTTGCAGCCAGATGTACCTCTGATCTTCATCCAACTGTATGCACCACAAGATCCCATATGGAATAGGAACTGTGCTTCCTCATATTTAACCTCAGATACAAACATAATTGTCACCCTTTCCAAAGGTGGTTAAGACATAAGGACACACACACAATTTATAACATGAATCAATATTATTTGTTTTAAAGATTGCAAATTCCAGGAAGTTGTGGCTACCTTTGAAGATGCTAATATGCTTTGAGATGGTAAAAAATAAATAGACAGTGGATCGAGCTAGGAAGCCATGGTAAGCTCGATCCTATCTGACAATGTGCAATGTAGCAATGATCCAATATGTGCTATATAAATAGCTATCCTGAATCTTCAGTGGTGGGTCAGTGGAAAATAAACTACAGTCTACTAGTTTGCAATAAGTCATTGCAATACGCTAGTGGCATCATTTCTCAAGTTCTCAGTAGAGGCTGATATGAATTTTGACCCATGGATGTGCTTCTGTTTGTAACTTTCAACAGCTTGCAAGTCCCATTTTACTACCCTTTGAAGTCAGAAAGAGCATATAATAAGGACAACAAGCATCTGCTTGTCTCTTATAAAAGATAAAAGGAGTTTACATGCAAAGCTACGGAATTGAATGAAAACATTGGGGAGATGGTATAATTTTAAATGTGATTTTTTTGATGATATAAGATTCAGTAAAATAGTGACTGGACGAGGTACTGGGCTCCTAGTGGAGCAACTCAGGTATAAGTTATAGATGGAAAATTCAAACAAATGGCTATATCATTGCTTGACAACTGAAACAAATTCCTTTCCAGACATTTAGGTTAAAACTTACTTGTAAAAATGAAATAAATTTCTGTTCCTAATACAGCTGACAAAAAATTTGATTCTCATCAAAGATTTTCCTTGAAAAAGGTATCAGATACCTAAACTAAGAACCTTTCCCATGTTTATTTTTAATATTTTTTAAGAAACACCCAAATATTCACAGAAAGTAGTTGTTTCAAAAATGTTCAGTTTTGAAGGAAAATGTTTTTAGCAAAATGTTGTAATTGAAATGTCACAGTTTAATTGCAAGTCAAGACCTTCAGTGCCTGAGCAGTGTAGACATACGCAGATGGTTAAAAATTCAGTATCCTCTGTTTTACTTCAGATTTAGACTTCATGATCTCTTCTGAATCCCATATATTCAAACATACTAAAGCTATATGGTGTAAAGCTGTTCAGAATTTGCAAAGTATCACTTTATTAAGCAGAATTCCTCTTTTCACTGACAAAAAGACCCGGCATGCAGCAGGAAGGCCAATCAAACTTGGTAGGTTTGAAAGCTCCCTGAATGTACTTGACTGGAATATTGATAATTTTGTTGCTGAAAACTAATAAAAGATTTATTGATATAACGTTTTGGAGCTCTTCTGAAAGGCAGTCCAAAGTCCAGTTGGTTCAGACTGCCTTGGAAGTAACATGTGTAACACATGAGTGAAGCACCCTTCAGCCAGTCAGGACCTGATGCTATTTTCTCATCTTTTTTACTTGCTTCTGTGGCAGTCTAGAATAGTAATTTATTTGCTCTTCTGTATTAAAAAGCAAGGCTGGAGCCTATTGGCAGTTTGATGCTTTTGGCATATATAATGAGGATTACACGATAAACAAAATTTTATTAGAGGTTTTTTCTTCATGAAATGGTTTCTTGCTTTGATTTGAAAAAAAAAAAAGGATTAGAGTCTCTTTGATTCTGTTATTTCAGGCCAAATCTTCTGCTTAGATACGGTTCATTTTTAGATTGTAAATCAATTTTGCCTGCATCATCACCCATCGCAAAGTAAAAGAGTACAAAGCAGTGTATATGCATTGCAAAGTTTGCTCGAGACATATATTGTTTCCTGTCTGCATCAATAGGGAACGGAAATAGTCGTAAGTATGGATGTGCAGGGTATTGAAGACCCACCATCCTTCCTATATGCTCTTGGAGATTGCAACTACAGACAAGCTAAAATCAGGCTCCATGGACTGCATAATAGAGGATAAAAAACATTAGATAATTGGTTTAGTGTTTGATGGGAATGGTTGGACTCGATGATCCGGTGGGTCTCTTCCAACCTGGTGAGTCTATGATTCCATGATTCTATGATTCTAATAGATAATGTTTAGGTTTAGTTCCTCTGAAAAGAGTCCATCTTATATACTCTGAGACCATTCTGTGATGAGAGCCTAAGTGTTGTAAGCAGAGAGGATTTGAATTGTTGCTTCAATAGCTCTCTTTTGGTTCAAAATAAAACACTAATACAGAGATATCTTCATTCCCCTGTTAAGCTGTAAGTGGAACAGGCATATAGCAGGGATTTGACTCATGGATAGCACTCCTTATGTGAAGTTTTCACATTTAAGTTGTGTTTATTTTCAGGTATTAACATTTCTGCATAACAATGACATTTTGCATACTGCTTGCTATTTACACATTTAATGAATCATTAACAGTGTACCCTTTACTCTGGCATACAAGTTTATCACCAAAAAAATCAAGAAATAATATTTAATTGTCTCTATTGGGAGATGAACTAATTCTTTTCCCTGTTATGTAAAGGAAGGTACTTTGGAAAACACAGACAATGAACCATGGCAGTAAAAGGAAGCACACTGCATTTTCTGAATGAATATGGTTCTGGGAAAACTTGTGTTCAAATGTGATTGGTGGGGGTTTTTTTGGGTGGTTCTTTTTTTCCCTGCCTTTTTTATTTATTTATTTATTTATTTTTGCATAGTGCATGAACACGTACTAGCTGCATACTAAAAGAAACACTTTGGATAAATGGAAGAAAGTCTTAGAAGTCATCAGTTTCTGCTGCACTACCTTCTGCTGAGAAATTATTCTTTTACAAGTAGTGCTAGTGTCAAACTAAAGACTATGTGCAAAATTCATTAAGGAATAAAGTGCCACTCAGAGAAAGGCCAGGCTGACTGGCTCTCGTTCTGTTTTCATTCCATGTCTGGTTATTTGCCTCCAGCTTGTGTTCCATAAAGAATGACCCAGTAAGCCAAAACTGTTGCTTTTACATTTCTAATCCACAAGCTGTTAAGGAAAACATCTAAGAAAGTATTAAAGCCAGAAAAGACTAGAGTTGTTACTGTCTGTTGTGTCAACAACACAGGTTTTAAAATCATCTTGCTGGGATGCTTTACATGGAAGTTAGTCATCTCTCACTGTTTTGTAAGCTTCGCTTTCCCTTTTGAAATAGGGACAAGGAGGTATGAATTCAAAATGAAACCTCATTTGTAAATCTGCCTGATTTCATATGTTTAAATTAGATAATTCATTTTAGCATAAATGCATGGGTGGTTTTGAACTTTGTGTATGAAATATATTTGATATGGAAAACATTTCATCTTATGCAGCCATTTGGTACGATGAAGGTTAGCACATACAGTATGTAAAATTTGAATCCCTCTCAGGGAAATCCTTATTTGAATTGCAGATGAGAAATTTCTAAAAGTATAATTAGCTTTGCTTGATACCTTTTTCTCCTCATTCTGTGAAGAAATATCACCCACAAACAAGGAGAGAAAAAAGAATGCTTTCTCTTGCCTGTTAAGCAGCTGGGAAGCCTTGCACTGTCATGTTCTTTAATTCATACCTCACTTCTTATTCAGCAAATCCCAAGTGCGTTCTGAGTTTGGAGTGTTTTAACAAACCGAGCAATAAAAAAATAAAATAATATAATACTTTCCCTAACTGTAGTTGATGATAGTACTCAGGGAAGGCATTCCAGCAAAGCAAAGTGATTTCTAAAGGTGTAATAGCTTTCTTTGATTTGAAGGGGAAACAGAATATATTTTTTCATTCTTGGACAGACTAATCGTCATTCATGATTCTTGCTTGCCTTGAAATGGCCTGGGTGATGGTGAGTACAGAGCCGTCATTTCCAACGCATTATCTGCCCACGTATAACCAGATGAATGTGACTATTTTTGTTTACTTGGTTGGCTGTTTTTCTACTTCTAAATGTTACTTCTATTGTGGGGGATAAAGAGCTCTTCTGAATCTTATCCACTGCTAGACATCCTATTCTCATGTATAAAGATGAGTAGCACCATTTCACTAACCATTGTTCTTAGCAAGTGTTTGTGAGGAAGGACAGGAGGTTTCCTCATGTTCTTAAGATGTCTTCTGACTGAAAACATTATCTGCTAAAGAAAGCAGAGGAGAATGTATGTCCCAGGATGAGGGTTCATATACAGAATTCTCTGGAAGCTAGGGAGAGGTTCAGAACTGAGAATTTTGAAGCACAATTCCTTCTTAAAGGAAAAACTGAAAGATTTGAGGTTTATACTTTATTTCAAGATAAAAGGAAGGAAGCGGTGAATTTGGAAAGGAGAAATGGAAGATTAACTGTGTTCCTGCGAGTTGGCTATTTCACCCAACAATGGAGTCAGAAGGTTTGGGAGGTGACAGTGATTCCAATTACATGGAAGAATTGTATGAATCATGCGCTATTGCCAGCGCTTTCTTTAAATGGAGTTGTACGTATTAGTCATATTAATACTTATTTCTTTCCATTTTTTTTCTTTCGAACTGTAAAGCTACATTCAAATCATGTGTCAAAGCTATCAAAACAGCTAGAGATTGGATGGTTTGGTTTTGATATTTTTTACTTCACCTCACTACCCGTAGTGAATGCTGAGATTCTTACTTCTTAATGTGATCTTGGGGACTCAGGACTTGAAAGGAATTGAACCCTTTGAACATAATCAAGACTATGTAAAAGTGGAAAGAAGTGGAGATAGTGTTGTAGAATCCTAAAATTAAGAGGAAGTATCTGAATTGTGCAGAATTCAGAAGAATTAGTTTTTTTAATAGATCTTAGCTCTGGGGCATTCAGTAAAAGGATAAAAAGAGATTACATAGAAAATTTAGAAAAAATCTAAGTGGCTCTCTAAACCAAAATGCAGAATTTAAGCAAGATAGAAAACTGAATTTTTACTACTGAAGGCAAGGATTCACTTTTATGTTTAAAACATAATTGTTTTCATTTTAATAATTGAAATAATATTAACATTGTTCTTTTAATGTTAAATCATAAAAATTCAACTTCACTTGTGCATAACCTTTCTTTTCAAGTACTGATGTTGAAAGCAATATATGTTAGTCTCAAATAGGCTTAACATTCGCTTGGTGTCAACTGTGAAGATCTCGGATCAATAACCACAATCTCACCTATCAGATGAAAATAAAAGAAATAAAAACCTACCACCTCATATTCCCTTTGCAGACAGTTTTTATTTATTTATTTTTATTTGACAGATATTCTACCTTTATTCCATGGTGTGTGCTACTTCTCATTTGCCGAAAGAAGAAAAAGTATTAAAAAAAAAAAAAACATTCTGTTTACCCACTTACCTAGTCTGCCTGCCAGGAGCTATACTCTGAAGTAAATGCACACAATTGTTCATGTATACCACAAGTTCAAGACCATTTTGACACAATTAGCCTCTTGCTAATGACCTGTAATTGTGTTTTCATCCACTTCACAGACTGGATACCTTTGAAATGATCCTGGAACCTGTGTTTAAACCGTAAACTTTAAGTGCTGTAAATCTGCACTCAAATCTAAGGCAGACTTAAAGACAGCAGCTGACAAGAAGACAAGTTGAGGTGGCTTGGCAAGTAATCCAGCACACAACAAGGGTTGGAACTGCTGCTACTCTTACAACAGAGGCGTGTTGGCTCTCCTCTTACGGACGATTGGTTTCAGTTGGCTGAATCATGCTTCTTTGTCTGTATCTTTTAGTATTTATTTGACAGACTCTTTCATAGTGTGTTTTTCGTGGAAGATAAGAAAAAAATCTATCACTTCCTAGGTCTGAGAAAATAGTCTTTTCCCTACTAACATGCAAAAGCTGTGTTTGATCAGTGTTGTTACATGATTGTGAAAAGTCAGGGTGAAAGTGAGAACTCTAACTTGCCCGTTTCACACAATTTTTTATATATATTATTTATTTCCCTTTCTCTTCTCTGTTATTCCTGTATTCCCAGTGCTCACTCTCCAACTTGTGTGACTTTCCCAGAAAATCTTATAGATTTTACAGCAAACGCTTTTCATAAAACCATTTAAATTCACACCTTTTTGTTCCTTTAGCATTTTGAAAAGCTCTCTGAAGATGAGAAGTGAGATTTATAAACCAGTAGGCTTTTCTCCTAAAGCTTCTTTTTAATTCTTTTTTTCTCCTGTTCACTTCTATTCTTCCTTTTCTCCTTCCATACACATTGACAAGACCCTTTAGTCCAACATTTTCCTCCCATCTTCCATGAATTAAAGAGTTAAAATACATATTGGGGTTTGGGCTGGCTGGTTTCAAGTGCTGAACTCCTGAACCTTACCATACTGAAATTAAATTTCCTGTGGAAGTTTAACAGAGCATGAGGAAACTCAAGGTTTGCACCAGGTAAACAAACACATTAACACTCTAAGCAGAAGTAAGGAGGTGCATGTGGGGAGAGTGCAGTTTGCTCTACCAAAACACAAAGCAGAGGCAGCAGTTGGGACAAGCCAGCACTAGTTATGCTTACTGCAGAGCATTTTCATCAGATCCTTTTCAGTCAGCATTATTGAATTATCTTAAACTCTCCAGAGGTAGTAAAGTACCAAGGTACTCATCCATTCACGAAGGTCGAGTTATAAGCTATGCCAGTGCGGTTTTGTTGCACATTCAGTATCATCTATTTAAAACATATTGAGCAATCAATTTAAACTTGTTATTGTCACTGGGATTTAAAAATTTAATAAGCAATTACCAGAGTCCGTTCCTTTGTTTTTAATTTTTACTAAGACGTTGTTCAATTTCAGACCTTAAAGCAATCATGCTCGCAGGAATATTGAATTGAACGGGTCCATAAGTCAGAGCAGCCCTTAACTTTATTTTTTTTTCACTGATTTATTTGGCTGAACGATACAGTATCTCCTTGTGGAATGAGAAAAAATGAAATGCAAATTAGAAGTTAGACCATAAAGATAAGGCACTGCAACGCTTATCAAATCAATGGGCAGCAGATCATGTGATTTTCTTTGTATTTTTTGTTATTGTACTGCTCTGCTTTTTGTCTGCACCTGGGGGAGGGAGGGGGGGAGAGAACGTATCCTCCTACAATTTGTAAATTCGTAAAATGCAATCCTCTCTATGGTTCCATGTGTGCTTTGTTGATTTTACAAGACAATATCTGGAGAATCTAGGACTGCATAACTGAATTATTTTGGTTTCTTTTTCCATTTCCTTTTCCCATTTTTAGCAAAGCACTTTCTTTCTTTGGTGTTTTTTCTAATTTAGTTCTCACTGAAGGAAAAAAGTTACTTAATTTGTTTTCTCTTTCTATTATTCTTCAGGAAGACCAGCTAAATTTTCCAAAAGGTGAGAAAAGCCTATTTTAAATGACTACAATGTTACTCAGACATATTTGGGCTAATACTTTAAAAAACAAAAATAATGTTCTCATTGTTGTTATGTCTATTTCCATACTGCTGTAAAAAGCAATGATTTTCATGGGCTTTTCATCAATACACATCACGCTGGAAATAAAGAAGATCGAATTAAACCCTCCACAAATAGTAGGTAACGTTGCAGAGACACCAGAATCAGTATTCTGAAAATCGATCTAGCCTCTGACAAGAAAGGGCTTGAAGGACAGAATTTTGAAAATATCAAAAACTTATTATTACTTTTTCCACAATACTTTTCAAAAGCTGATTCTAAGTTTTCAGCAGATGTAGGACAAAATCTTCATGTGTTTTCTCAAGATCTTCATATTAATGTGAAAAGTGAACATAAGAAATTCTTTTAAGAGTTTTCCAAATTAAAATTATATTGAACCTTTTCAGATGTCTGAAAGTGTCTAATGAACTAAAAATACTGTGTTTTTAAAGAGGGTGCTGTTGCATTCAAATGGGATTGATTTACTTTCACCACTATATTATCATTTTACCACAGAACTAAAACTACATATTCTGACCCCTACAACAATGTAAGTGTACCCAATCCTGGGGACCAGAGTTTTTCCTTAGGAACTAGAAGCCCCAGTAGTATGCCAGTAAAATTTTCACCATGCAATGCATTCCTAATTTTCTTTTCAAAAATTTTCTTCTTGATACAGCCAGATTTTGTCTAATTCATGTGACTCTCAGTTGAGAAAATCTTATTTATACTCAGCTATAAGAAAAGCTCCTGGCCAAAACAAACCTGTGCTGCTATCACCAGATGTTGGGGTTTTTTTTAAGGTTCCTAGGCATAGATAAATCCACTTCAAATCAGAATAATACAAAACAAAATTTAGAGCATTTGTGTATAGTTCTGCTATACAGTATTCTGCTTTCATAGGTAGCTCAAAGCTAAGATGTTCTTTACTTGACTTCCTTTACTTAGATTTTTCTTTTTTTTACTAACTCTCCAGATGAAAAAAAAGTGATGATCCAAATGCAACCCGAAAATGTGCAACACTATGACAACATTATCATGCACAACAGTAGCAGAAATGTCAAGAATTTGTTGTGGTTATAATAACAGCTATCTCATCTTTATTGAGTATTTATTTCTCCCCTATGTCTACTGGCCTGAAAGCAAAACCTTTCTGAAAAAGTAAATGAGTGAGCCAGAGAAGTCATCACTGAAGGATGCACTGCTAATGTAAGTAGGTATCCATTTATGACTGAAAATAAATGAGAGTTTGCTCTGTTATCTGTACTTATTTTCAGGCAATTTCCTTTTGTTTACAGAAATGCACTTGTCTACAGTCCAGGGTCAGGTTACTGTGGATTAGATGAGATGTTTTTGTTCTCAGTGAAATGGCCAATATCCACTTGAAAAATTCACTTACAGCCTAGAAAAACAGATCTTGACACACTCTTCAGAGCTGTGGCCTTTGTAATCCCAGGCCAAGTTCTCACCTATGAAACACAGTAAGTTTCTTTGCACGTGGGCTGAAATTGTGGGAAGGTATCTGATCGTTTTCAACTTTTAACTGTTAAATTCTGTGTTTTCTAACTGCAGAAATATGGTGAAAATTGAAGCCCTAATAATTAAGTCTATTGAATCTCAAGGCCACCTAATAATTTGGCTCACAATGTGTTTTTTGTAAAAAAAAATAGGAAACTGTAAAAAACACTATCATTTTATCCGGTTACATGTGATCAACTAATGCAGTAGAAGAGGAAATGTTTTAATAAAAGAGAAAGTATCTTAAATATAAAGTGAAGCTTCAAAGAAGACTTAGAAGTAGCTACAATGCTACTATTTTGCTTGCTTTTTTTGTAGGTCATGTCTGAAGACATCTCTGAACGGCAACTTTTGTATGCAACATTGTAGTTCATATCTTTTCATTGCCATTGTGTCTTTAAAAGAAGACAACTAGAAAAAACTGCTATGGGGATGCATGAGAAACACACCTTCACATTTTCCATTGTCTGCTTTATTTCGCTTGAGTTTTCCTGTAGTGTGGGCAGATTCAGGAGAAAGTAATAGGTAGCATTTACAGGAAACGAAAGAGAAAGAAATAGTTCTGGTGTGCAAATATTACACTTCCTTGAATAACAAACCTGTCATGTTCATTTAAAGTTTATTTATTTTTCTTTCATTTCTGATTTGTAATTTCTAGTAAATGAAACATAGCGCTGCTTTGTTGACCTTTCTCATCCTCGTGTATGTTCTTGCTTCAGTTACTGATTCATATGCTATGCTGCTGAGAATGTGAGCAATTAGATGAATGGGCTTCATTACCTTATGACTAATAGGAGGTTGAATTCTCAAAGTCCTAAAACATTTAGATTAACTATGAAGCAGCATTCATGGCACAGAAAAGGTACAGAAATCTTGTATCCAGTGCTCACATGCATATGTGTATTTGTTTATGCATGCACACATACATACAGAGACACAAGCCTTTGTTAATAAATTATAATTTTCTGGAAAAAAACAGCTTTCATGACCTTGTCAGCCTTGGCTCAATTTTTACTTCCTTCTGTGAAAGGCAGAACCTGCCTACATACAGATGATGCAGGTTAATCTACTTCTGTACTAACTTCCTGCTAAAATGTGATTCTATGAATGTCTCCTTCAGATGTATTTTAGGGCCCAGGCTAAGTATTTGTAATGTATTCAGAAGATTTTGCTTCAAATAAAAATCAAGACTCTTTCTCATCAAGTTTTATTTAATTTTTAAAATATAGCATGAATACATTTTAAATTAATTTCCTCAATTCCGTACTTAAGTAACTTACAACCACTATCTAACTGCTGGAAGCAAATAAATCTTTTGAAAATACCTTGACACTCGCTACTCAGGAGCCTAATTTTTTTACATAAATGAACACATTTACTCTTCCACATTCCCACTTTAAATAATGGGTTACTGAATGTAAATGTTATTGATGCTCTTTTTGCATGCTGCAGTGCTGGATTGAGCACTGATTTGCCAGGTAATCTTTGTGTACTCGCAGTATCTGCTCTTGCATAATGGTGTCACTAATTATCAGCTCTTTTAGATTCAATTAGTAAGGAAGGGTAACATTTCTGAAAAGACATTAATCATTATTTTGGAAAACATCATTGGTAAGTACATGCTCATTGGTGGGAGAAGGATGTAAAGATAAAGAAATGACTTCTCCTTTTCTCTGCCCTGAAATGTGACCAAAACATAAAAATATAAAATAAATGTTTCCATTAAAAATAGGTTTTCTCTGTAAATATCACAAGATGAAAATAATTCCCCTACCACATCTGTGATCACTATGTGTGTATACATGCCTCATGTCAGTCTAGCTTCCATATTCTACTTGTTGTAGTAAGAGTCCACCTGAATATTTCCATTCAGTTGTTTCTTCAGTCATCATGATCCACCTATTCTTCGTTCTCCAAAATCTTGCTTTTATCTTTTGTATCTAAAACATCACTCTGCTTTTTCATATTATACTCTCCCACCTACTTGCTGTTTTTGCGTCTGGTTTTTTATTCTCTTTCATTTCTCTTCCTTGTATGTACCTGACTTCCACATCTTTTCATTAAATAGGGTCTATAAAAACTGATTTTTTAGTGCTTTTTTTTTGCTAATGGCAAAACCTTCTCATTCTTCCTCTTCTGCCTATCTTTTTCCTTTACCTTGCTTGGGGTACTTTGCTGCTCAACAAGCTAATCAGGGAGATGAGGTGCTAAATAGTTTGTGATGAACACACACCAAAAAAAAACCATTTTCTTACCTTTGCTGGCTTTCTTTTCCTCCCTCGTATCACTCTTCAGCTGTCTGCAGTCACAGGATGAATTTCCTCCCTGTAGCTGTAATGTGCCCAGCTTTACCTCACTCATCTTTCTGTCCCTTCGCAGCATTAGTGATGATAGCACAACTTTTCTTCATGACTCACTCCCCTAGTTCTGAACATGCATTCAACTGTATTTAAATCTTTTGGTTTTCTGAAGGGTTGCAAAGTTTTAGGTTAATATAATTTTTCATAGAACAGTAGAGAAATGTAATTTTTTTCGTTTTCTAATGCTAATGTGGATTTAGTATCTTATCTATTTAACTGCCATTCAGAGTATAACCAAGAGCAGTGCAAACAGGTGTTTCCAAAGAGATACCTCCTACAACCAGGTTCCTCTAAAATAGCAATGAGAGGTAACATTTTTCACTGTCCATGGACCTGAAAACCCTATTGTTACCTTTATTATAGGATTTGTTGATAATATTAGAACTTAGTGGGAGAAGATGTGATAGATTATAACACCTCAGTGAACTGACATATAACACAATAATTTTAAACAGAAAGTCAGTGGTATTCCACAATAACATTAAGGGCAACATCAGGATACGCCCCTTATATCTCAGAGAACATCAGTTCATTCATTTAATAGAGTTACAGAAGCATGATAATAGCCATAAACAGCATTGTTGATTGTGTGAATCACAGCTTAGAGACCCCTGCTATTTCCCATTCAAATAAATTGGAAAGCTGCAGGAAAATTTATTACTATCCAGTGTGTATGACTGTGAACAACATGTTGAAGATTGCTCCTGCCCTCTGCTTCCTTTATTGCCTTTCCAAAAGGGTGTTTTTATTCTAGTTTCTTGCACAGCACAGAAGAAAAACATTAAGTCCTATGCCTAGAAAAAGCCAATACACCTTGTTGATGCTAAAGAAAAAAAGAATCATGGTTTGGTTTTAAGACTATAAATTGAATTAAATGAGTGATTTTTGCCAATACAGAGCAGGTTTCTCCTCAGTCACGAAGTTACACAATCTTTTGCTTAACCTCACTCAATTCAGTTCTTGAAAACAACTTAGAAAGGGAGCCCATCTGGGTGTGTATGCACAAAGGTGTATTGGTTAATGATGAGTCTCCTAAACTCCACCACAGCACAAACACTGTTAGAAACCATTGCAAATATGCCTCAGCATGTAGCGCTGACAAAGGTATTAACTTTTTATTTCCTTGGTGTGGGACAGACAATCTGTTAAGAGATAAATGTATCCTATGGGATATAACTTCCAGCACTTATACGAAAGGGCAAAAGGAAAAGTAGTTGTCAATTCTAATCTTGGTCGTCTTTTCCTGTTGTAATATTTCTGCATTACTATTATTATTATTTGATGGGTTGGCAGATTTTTCTTTTTAGAAAAACATTTGGAAGAAGCATAGTCTAAGCTTATGTATTTTTTGGCAGAGATGCTACTTGGTATAATAAGGTTTCAATAAATGAGTGTTTGAAGGTAGTGGGTATTTCTACTGTATTGTGCTCCCTGCTTAATAAAAATTTTATTCAGCTGGCAAAAAGAACTCCCTGAAGTGAATGGGTTTCCTGTTTGAATTGTATTAAATAGGTTTGGATAAGTTACTTCTGTCAGACGTTGCTTATTAATTCACAGAATCACAGAATCACCAGGTTGGAAGAGACCCACCGGATCATTGAGTCCAACCATAATAATTCAAATAATAATAGATTCAAAATCTGTCTGAGAAAGCTGAAATAAAGGGGGGGGGGCGGAATCTGCTGTTTTGCCTACAGTCTTTTGAAGATAGATTTTCCTGATTTTTGTTTTGAAATTCTTATTGTATTTAAAGTCATTACCTCTAACTTCCGGTTAGATTTATTACACTATGATGAAAGTCTTTCATTCCACAGTTTTGATTGGTCAAACAGTGCCAGTAAAAAGCATAGATGGAAATCAAAACAATAGCTGCTATTGCAGTAAACCTCAGTAAGAAGTTACAGAAAGGAAAAATTTGGCTGAACATTCAGGTGAAGACTTGATAGCTAAGTATCATAAAGACTGAGATATTAGTTTCTCCATATTGGCATATGCTTTTTGTGTTAATTAACCTTACAAATTCAGGAGTTTTATGGATGTGACATGAGGTGCTAAAAAAAAACCCTATTTCTTTGGGTTTTAATTGCAGGAACAGCTAAAATACTCCAGCCAGTGTTTATATATACTGTTGTTGTAATGGGAATTAATTAACAATCTTGTCAGTATTGTCTGTGTGTGCTGTTAAACCATTACATGCAGTGGTTTTCAGATGTCCTGTCTGCGCTGAGCTTTGCTTTCATGAGTGCTGTAGACCTTTGACCAAGGTGTGCGTTTATCATTAAAACATTGGAGTGGCTAGATTTCAACATATTAAACAAGACCAGCTGTGGTTCTAAGTCTTACCTAAAGAAGACAGGGAAATTTGACTTTTGCTAAAAGTGTGGTTAAGCATTTAGGCTTTTCTGGTCTTCTCAAAAACCTTATAAAGTTAACAAAGTGTCAGAGCTTTCAGGTTTAAAACCTGTAAACTGTCTTCAGATTCCAAAACAGCTTATGCAAAATTGTTTCTGTGGCCCAGTACGCCTTTTATTCCATCTGCAATGACTACAAATATATTACATGACATTAATGTAATGTGAGTGGCATGATTTTTGTATGTCTTATGTATGTCTTTATGTATGGTCTTTTCCTAAATGAATGTTCTGGTGTAGAATAGTAGGTGAGTTTGTAAAATTGGTTGCAGGGAAAAAATCAAGAAGGCCTCACTGTCAAGCGTCTCCCTGATGCACCATCAAGGCAGAGAATGTAGAACCCAACGGGAAATTACAACCTTCCAGGGAACTGCAGTCCCGGATCAGCCTGAGTAGCAGCTTACACGGGACTGCAGAGAAGAATACAATCTAAACTGGATTGTCTTAAATGACTTGTTTATATCTTGATTAAAACACTGAAATTCCACAGCACTTTTTCAAAATAAAAGGCAGTGTATTTTTCTTGTTTTACTTTTGGAAGTACAGCTGGAAAATGCTAAAATCGGTGGAAAAATGTAATCCAGTGACCAGCTGTGTTTGCCAGGTAACCCGAGGGATGCTGAGCCTGCCTGCCTGCTTCCTAATTGCTCTGAGTTCAGCATATGGTTTCTTTGGCAAGCCTGTGACCCAGGACTAAAATGGCTATTTATTCTTAGCAGAGTAAGGTGGTTAGGTGACAAAGCCAAAACATCGTGAACAACCACTGTGTGATGGGTTCTGCACATCTGCAGAGAAGTTAGCAGAAAACTTGAACAAATTAGGATTTTATGTTACATCCATTATTATAATTAGATAATGTCCTAACCACAACAGAGAGTATAAGTACTGTACTGGATAAGAAACCCTCTGGTAATTTGATATTTCTTCGACTGAAGGAAATAAAATCATAGAACCGGAGAAAAATGTATATTAGAAAGGACACCTAGATGTCGCCAAGTCCAACACCCCACTGAAACTGAAGCTGACCTCAAAGGTTTGGATCATTTTGGGTTATTTAAAAGTTAAAACTGCAGTAGCTTGATGAAAGAGGTGAGGCTGGTAGTAATGGAAATTTTTCTGGTATAAGAACAACTGAAGAAAATAACAATAAGGACAGATGATATAAAACCTGTCCACTCAGATAGTGATGCTACATAGCAGCTGTCAGACTGGTGTCTTCTTCACAAATAACGTCTTTTTCAGATCTTCTCAACAACACAGTTACTTGTGGGTTTTGTTACTTCTCTCTCATTTCACAGATAAGGTCTTTGTTATAGCTTGAGTGCAGCTTTCTGACATATTAACAGTAAAATACATTGTCAAGAATGATGTCTCACTAATGTAACTCATCTTACTTAGCTGTGTGACTTTTTGTTACAGAAGATTGGTGGTGAAACCCCATAATCAACATTCAGAATAAATCAACAATTCCATTCAAAATACAGACTACTAATACAATTTAGTTGTGTTTGTCCTAGGCCAGGGTTTGTAACAAGGAGTCAAATTGCTTACTACCCTCTTCTTTATTCTGTTGAGTCCTAAGCTTATGTGTGCCTTCCCAATGACTAAGGCAGTAGTACTAATAAAGTCTTTTATGTATGATGACTTTGCAGGAACAACTCAAATTCCAGAATAAACAACTATAAAATACTGACTTTTATAAAGGGGATTGAAATAATACATTTATTTCCCGCAGGCAACACAGCTAAGGATATTTTTTATGAAAAATACAATATAAAGCAGTATCATTGCCATTGTAACTGGAAGCTTTATATTGGAATATGATGGGGGCCATACATTTTTAATTACAACTCTGTTTTTTTAAATAATGTGAAAGAGGACAATATGCTTCTAACTGCTTCCAGGCAAAGAACATGAAAAGTTCTGCTCTGTAAGGCAGTATATATTCTCTCTGGTTTTCCTGTCAAATAGTTCCATGTTGGGATTAGGTCTTGTGAATATGAGTTTTTCTTCATTGCTTTTGGTTACACTTCTGGAAAACAGAATATAAATCAAAGACCCTCAGTGTGTGTTACTTTTAGGATTTGCATGACTTTAACAACTGTTCCAAAGACACCACTTCAGCACGTCAGAAACACCTTTTGCTTTGGACTATATATGCTTTAAGATGCTTTCAGTAGGCAGCTTTGTGCCATCTTATGATCTATGACTTGAGTTCTCATCGTGCTATTCAAAAACCTGAATTGTAGCTGGAAATTCATTTGAAATGCATATTTTCTTACAGGAAAGAGTTGCAAGAGGTGAGATTTGATTTCTTGCTTGTGTTAGACTTTCTTATTGTAAAATTCTGAGGAACACTGTGTGCTACAGTCACAAAATTAATCTACAGACTACTAAAGCATCCAAGTTCCTCATGAAGATCCAGTAGTAGGAAGGAGTTTGACTGCAACCATAAATTGTGTAAGCAAAGGTAGAAAGAGATTGTACATGTCCCTAGACACAAAAATATCTTTATCTTTCATATATACTTTGCAAAATTGTATTTCATATTACACTCTGAAAACTATTGTGAGCTAAGCAATGATATGAAGAGACTAGTTTTACATAAATTTTCTGAAATTGCTGAAGGGCTGATGAAAACAGCAGTAGCAGTCTTTTACGTAAAAAATAAAGAGATTTGTTTAATGTAAGTAGCAATCTTGGGCAGGGATGAACGAGATCACTGTTATTAACACAATTCACTAGACCTAGCCCTTCATCCTCTTGAGACATTTCAGTGTTCTGGGAGCTTTGTTTAGCACTTTGTGTTACAGGACACTGACTTCATCACAGAGATCCAAACAGCCACAGGCTTTCATGGCTTGTTGTTCCACAGGTTTTCTGTTTAGTAGCTGTAAATAAAATAGTAGCATGAGAACTAGTCAAGCCTTTTAAAAGAAGCTGAAGTGCAAGTAAGATTTTTCAAGATTATTTGCCCTATTATGCCTCCTTTCTTAGAGTATGAAATACCTGTGAATGTTAGGCAGCCTGATTAGAGCAGGAGGTCCAACTCCTCTGGACAGGATGAATGAAAATGAACCACCACAGAAACAATTTTCATCCAGTTTGCCTAACGGTGAGAAAAAGGCAATAATGAAACCTTTTCTTATGCAAATGCCCTCTGAGATTTCATCTTTTATTGTATTTTGTGAGAAACTTGTGATTTTATCACCATTTACTCCTTTCTACTCACATTAAGCTATTGAATTCCCATCGAGTTTCCCAGCATTTTGACAAATCAGGTAAAAGTTATTCACATATTTTTCAAAACGTGGTATAAACAACATGTGGCTACTTTTACTTAAATTTACTGATGCATTATTGCAAAAGATTATTTTTTCCCCATTAGTTTTTAGCAGAGTAGACGGCTCAACATCCAGACGTGCAGAAAATCCACATACGTTAAAAATAAAATAGGAATTCAGCATCAGTACCTAAATATTATCCAAAAATTTCAGTAGAATGTTCCCAAAAATGTAACAAAGATTTTTCACATTGGAGACATAAACTCTGCTCTGATGAAGGGAAAAAATTTCTAACCCCTTTTTAATATGAACCTGTTAGTCACAATGCTAGCAGACTCCCATAGGATACTTAGGAAAAAAAATATCTTCAGATTTCTGTAAACAAAGAAGTTCGAAGTATGTTCACGTAAAAATTTGTTAATGTTCACGAACTTCTTTTGTAGACTAAGCCTATACTTAAACAAACCTGGCTCCGAATTTCTCTCCCTGAAACATAATTTAATGTGTATTAAGTAATTCAGTCTGCATCCAAGCTGAGCAGTAAGCATAGAAGGGAGTTGCTGATGTTATAATGTATTTTTATGAAAGCACCAGATTAGGATAGTGAAAGAAGCAAATAGAGTGCTGGAAATTATTCAAAAAAAGAATACTGAAGGGAAAGCATTATTATGCCACTGCATAAATTCATCATTCAACTACATTTTGAATGCTTCCGTTTCTGTTATATTATTTTTGAGATGTGAGAGCAAGAATTGAAGAAAGTGCAGAAAAGGGTATCAGGGATGATCAAAGTTAAAGAATAATATCTGAAGGAATAACTAAACAGACTAGGACTTTTCAGCCTGGGAAAGAGATGAGTGAGGAGGAATAGAATAAAAGCCTATGAAATCATGAGTAGAATGAAAAGAGAATCAGGAGTGATTATTTCCTTTCTTTTCCAGGAAAGGGGCTAGAGGTTATAAGAAGAAATAACTAAGCTGCAAAAAAATGGCATTTTAGCTAAGTCTAAATTTTGGTCTTACTTAGTATGGTAGCTTAAGCATACAGTTACGCTTTCTCTGTGTGTGCATTCACGTACAAGCAAAAGATGAACTTCAAGTTCATGAAGGCATTTTGCCACTTTTTTTAACATATCTTAGTATGTTCCCCAGTTGAGTAGATTTTTGTGGAAAAAAAAAAAGCAAACAAAAAACCCCAAACCCAACAGAGCACCAGTACATCACCACACAGAAAGTGGGGGAGAACACATCTGGGCATGGTAAGGGAGGTATGACACTCTGGAGCCAGCTACTCCAGTTACCAGGCAATTGGGAATGAACTCTGTTCCCTTTATGAGGGCTGAGGGTTCACCAGCTCAGCTGAAGTGCATTTACACCGATGCACGCAGCATGGAGAATAAGAAGGAAGAGCTGGAAGCTGTCGTAGGGCAAGGAGCCTATGATGTCGTTGCCATCACGGAAACATGGTGGGACGACTCATATAACTGGAGTGCAGCTATGGTGGGTACAAACTCTTCAGGCAGGACAGGAAGGGCAAGAGAAGGAGGCGGGGTAGCCCTCTTTGTAAGGGAGGACTTGGACTCCGTTGAGATGGATTGTGGCCATCAGGAGGTTGAGTGCCTGTGGGTTAAAATCAGAGGAGCCCACCAGAAGGTAGATTTTGTGATGGGAGTCTGTTACAGACCACCCAGCCAAGGAGAAGCAGCTGAGGAGCTCTTCTATAAACAGCTGGGGTTAATCTCTAGATCAATGCCTCTCGTTCTTGTGGGAGACTTCAATCTGCCTGATATTTGCTGGGAGTACAATAGAGCAGAAAGGAAGCAGTCTAGGAGGTTCCTGGAGTGCGTGGAAGACAACTTCCTCACACAACTGGTGAATGAACGAACAAGGGAGGGTGCCCTCCTGGACCTGCTGTTTGTGAACAGAGAAGGCCTTGTAGGGGATGTGGCGGTAGGAGGACGCCTGGGACAAAGCGATCGTGAAATGATGGGGTTTTCTGTTCTAGGTGAAGTGAAGAGGGTGGTTAGCAGGACAGTAGCACTAAACTTCCAAAGGGCAGACGCTGGACTGTTCAGAAGGCTGGTTGGCAAAGTCTCATGGGAGACAGTCCTGAAGGGCAAGGGAGCCCATGAGGGCTGGGAGCTCTTCAAAAAGGAAATCCTAGCAGCTCAGGAGAAAGCCATCCCCATGTTCCGGAAAAAGAGCCAGCAGGAGAAATAAAACAGCTTGGATGAACAGAGAGATCTTGAGTGATATCAAGAAGAAGAGAAATGTTTATGGGCTCTGGAAGAGGGGACAGGCCTCTTGGGTGGACTACAGAGGGGAAGTGAGATTGTGTAGAGAAAAAAACAGAAGGGCTAAGGCTCAACTAGAAATCAGATTGGCAAAGGCAGTGAAAGATAACAAAAAATCCTTCTATAAATATAAAAATAATAAAAGGAGGACTAGGGAGACCATACAGTCCCTATTGGACACAGAAGGAACAACAGTGACAGGGGATGAGGATAAGGCTGAGGTACTAAATGCCTTCTTTGCCTCATTCTTTAATTGGAAAGAAAGTTGTTCCATCTGTGTACAAACCCAGGAGTCAGAGGAGCAAAACGAGGTTCCCATGATCCAAGAGGAGGTGGTCAGAGCCTTGCTAGCCCGACTACACACCCACAAGTCTATGAGGACGGATGGATCCACCCAAGGGTATTGAAGGAGCTGGTGGATGTGCTGGTCAAACCCCTTTCCATCATCTTTGAACAGTCCTGGCTGACTGGAGAAGTCCCACTGGACTGGAGGCTGATGTTGTGCCCGTCTACAAGAAGGGTCACAGGGAGGATCCAGGGAACTCCAGGCCTGTCAGTCTGACCTCAGTGCCAGGGAAAGTCATGGAGCAGGTGATCTTGAGTGCTATCATGGAGCACACACAAGAGAACCGGGGGATCAGGTCCAGTCAACATGGGTTCACAAAAGGCAGGTCTTGCCAGACTAACCTGATCGCCTTCTATGACAAAGTGACTCAGCTGCTGGATGAGGGAAAGGCTGTGGATGGATCTTCCTGGACTTCAGTAAAGCCTTTGACACAGTTTCTCCCAGAATTCTGCTTGAGAAACTGTCACCTCTGGCCTGGACAGGCGCACACTCTCCTGGGTGGAAAACTGGTTGGCTGGAGGGCCCAGAGAGTGGTGGGAAATGGAGTTAACTCCAGCTGGAGGCCAGTGACAGGTGGTGTCCCCAGGGCTCAGTGCTG